>NC_056731.1:1321754762-1322074762 GCF_019279795.1 Protopterus annectens | reverse complement strand
TGTGACAATAATCTCCCATATTCTCCACATGGCTGGACTATGGGGTAGGGTTGCAAGATGGAAGCCTTTTCCTGCACAGAAAAAAACATCCAGGCCCAGGTAAAATTTGGAAAATAATACATCAAGTCTCCCAAAAGCATGTTGGAAAATGTGTTATGGTCTGATGAAGACCAGGGTTGAACTTTTCTGCCACAATTCCAAAAGGTACATCTGGCACAAAAACAACACTTCACATCACCAAAAGAACACCATCCCCATGGTGAAGCATGGTAGTGGCAGTATCATGCTTTGGGGTTGCTTTTCTTTAGCTGGAACAGGGGCTTTAGTCAAGGTGGAAGGAATTACGAGCAGTTCCAAATACCAGTCACTTTTGGCCAAAAAACCTTCAGGGGTCTGCTAGAAAGCTGAAGATGAAGAGGAATTTCACCTTTCAACATGACAGTGACTCCAAGCATATATCCAAATCAACAAAAGAATGGCTTTACCAGAAGAAAATTAAAGGTTTGGAATGGCCCAGCCAGAACCCAGACCTAAATCCAATAGAAAATCTATGGGGTGACCTGAACAGAGCTGTGCACAAGAGATACCTTCGCAATCTGACAGATTTGGAATGCTTTTGCAAGGAAGAGTGGGCAAATATTGCCAAGTCAAAATGTGCCATGCTGATAGACTCCTACCCAAGAAGACTTAACGCTGTAATTAAATAGAAAAGGTGCTTCAACAAAGTATTAGTTTAAGGGTGTGCACACTTATGCAACCAGCTTATTTATTTTTTATATTTTTTTCCCTGACAGATTTCTTTGTTTTTCAGTTGAATTGTACAGGTTATAGATCACATTAAAGGTAGGAAAAGTTTTGAAATGATTTACTGTGGTCTCATTTTTATTTATATCACAAAAACCTGTATGCTTTTTATATCCACTGTATATATATATATATATATATATATATATATATATATATATATGTGTGTGTGTGTGTGTGTGTGTACATATATATATATATATATATATATATATATATATATACATACACACACACTCAAAGGATAAAAACATTGCACAGATAAACCATTCACTAAAAACTGCAAGAAAGAGTCAGCCAAGCTACAATCTTTACTCTGTAATACTTTAAACCTCCTTTAGTGGAAGCCTATAGAAAATATGCAAATATGTCTTTAATGACATACTACTATTTCAACGTTATGCCTTCTAAATGGCCGTGACATTTTATTTTTTAAGTCTGTGTGTTTACAGTCAGTCCAATAAAGGCAAACTCTACTAGCAGTAGACAATGCTTTGGGCTTTTTGTGACCTTGTCAGTGCAGTATAAATGGAATGTTTAGCTATAGTTTAGTAAATATACTGCTTAAAATCAAGCTAATATCCATAAAAATTAAGCTGCCTGCAAAATATCCCAAATAACATCCAAGCAAAGAATAAAAAGCTTACATAGACATAACTTTCAGTAAAAACTGTAAGAAGGACTCAGCCAATCTGGAGTTTTCATTGTGTAGTACTTTAAACCTCCTGTGGAATATGCCAATGGGATATATGTAAATGAGCTGTAAAGGACATACCAGCGTTTCATCTACATGGCTACTGAATGCCTGTGGCTTTTTATGTCTTTATGGCATCATTAATCCCATTAAAGCCAAACCCCACTAATTGTAGACATGCCGCATTTCAGATTATCTGTGACTTCATCAGTACAGCATAAGTGGATATTCTGGCTATAGTTTAAAAACACAGGGCTTAAAATGCAGGTGATGTCCATAAGCATTAACCTTCTTGCAAAATATCCCAAACGACATCCATGTAAAGGGTAAAAAGGTTATGCAGACAAACCACTCAGTAAAAATTGCAAAAAAATACTCGGCTAGAGTTTTCACTGTAGTACCTTAACTCTCCTGTAGTGGAGGTCCATGGTATATATGCAGGTTACTCCTTAAGGATACAAGTGGCTTGGGAGTGCCTTCTGTGTGGAGTCTGCATGTCCTCCCCATTGTTGGGTAGCGTTCGAAAGACATGCGTGCGTAAATGGGCGTGCCTTCGTTGAAGGTTTGGCGTCGAGCTGGCACCTCTACTGCCAATCATTAGTGGACCGGAGTTCCGCTGTGGCGTCCCCTTACTGGGAAAAAGCCGAAAGACAAACAACAACAACTCCTTATGGATACACCAGTGTTTCAGCTACATGTCTAATGTATACCCATGACCTTTTACTTTTTAAGCCTTTATGTGTTAAGTTCAGGCCAATAAAGCCAAACCCTTCTAGATGTAGACATGTAATGTTTCAGACTTTTTGTGATGTCATCAGTACAGCATAAGTAAATTATTTGGGTACAGTTTAGAAACAGGGGGCTTAAAACCCATCTTATATCCATAAACATTAAGGTATCTGCAAAATATCCCAAACAACAGCCAAGCAAATTGTGAAAAGTTTATACAGACAAAGCATTCAGAAAAATCTGCAAGAAAGACTCAACCAAGCTAAAGCCTTCACTGTGTAATATCTTAGACTTCCTGTAGTGGAGGCAACATTCTGACCCCAAACAGTTGCAATTGACTGCCTGGCTGATAGGCTCTTGATACCTTTTAGGCACCTGTTTTTTGAGGGTGTGTAGCAGGTATTAATGGAGGCAAAAATACCTGTTACTAGAAACTCATATTTATAGCATAAAAATGTTTTCTATTTGGTACCAACAAAACAACCAGCACCATTCAGGACTAGTGTTTTCCTAGTTTTGAGTATTTGGGTAAATTGCAATCCTATGGCCTGTCATCCTTTTCTGTCAGGGTTCATTTGACAGCCATTTCAGCATGTATGCCCAAGGATCCCCTGCTTTCAAAGGCATTTTCAAGTGAACGTCCCTTTGAAAGGGGTTCTGCACAAGAAACTTCCATGAAAACCAGTGGCTCCCCTTGGGATCTTAAGTTTGTGTTAGAAAAGTTAATGCTTGCTCCATTTGAACCAGCCCATCAGGCTGACTTGAGGTTCTTTATGTGGAAAACAGTTTTGCTCATTGCTCTCACCAATACAAGGAGAGTGCCTAAACTGCAAGCTCTTATGGTGGGTCAGCCTTATCTAATCTTCCACAGACTTATGATTTCTTGATAACTAATCGTTCTTTTATGCCTAAAGTGTTATTCGAAGTTTATCTTAAGCCATTCTTATCTATCAGTTCGTTTTCTTTACAGAACCCACAAATAAGGGAGAAAAGATACTTCATACCTTGGATGTCCACAGACAATTCATGTTGTATCTTGACAAAACATATTCTTTTAGAACTTCTGATCATTTGTTCATTTCTTGTGAAGGGGAAAAGAAGGAACAACCTGTGTCAAAACATATTAGTTCCAAGTGTTTTTTTTTTTTTATTCCCACTACAAAAAACTATTCCTGTCAGGACCAAGACTCACTCTTTGAAGGCCATGACTTCATCTGTGGCTTTTTGGAAGGACTGGATTCTAAAAGTAATCTAGAAATTTTAACTTGGTCTTCTGTACATACTTTTACAAAGCAGTATAAATGAGATTCCTTCTCCAGGTCTAGGACAAGCTTTGCTATGACCATTTTCCAGGGTTTCCTGGACCCTTCTCCTTCCACCTTCCAGATATTTAAGAAATGGTAGCCTATCCATATAGCTAAGGACAGTGCAGCAGTGGTCATAATGATGAACATAACACAGTTGTGTAAGTAAAGTCTGAATGATCACTGCTACAGTATATGCTCCCTCCATCCACTCCCTTTGTTTTTATGTGTTTTTATGGTAACCATTTGAAATGTTGGGACCCTCTAGAAAGAGTCCCAAACTGCAGATACTGAATGGCTGAAAGAACAGACGTATATGTACTAAGTCTGAGATGCCATTTCTTGGATTGTTCCCTTTTCTCCAATCTCAGAGTTGGTGTGTATAAGTTCATGGCTTGCTCCACACACACACACACACACACACACACACACACACACACACACACACACACACACACACACAACGTTTTAAGGAGGAGAGCAATTTTCAAGATACACCATTCTCAGGGTTTTCAGTCTTTCCTTTTTGGCACTCAGCATTTTGAGTCCTGACATTTGAGTAGGGAACTGTTTCTTTTTCTAGCAATGTCCTCTCCAGCTTTAGAAGCTGGCTGACTGTTATATCCTATGCAGAATATTACCAATATAGCTGAGGCTTCTGCAGTAGTGTTCATTCAAGCAGTTAGCTGTAATAGTAAGTTTATGTATACAACTGTACTCATTTCATTCCCATACACCAATACTATGCATTTGGCTACATTAGTAGTGGCAAACAGGCAATGTGCTGATTGTTCTAGCATTTTTCTCTCATTCTGTTGGTATAATTTCATTATCAGCATATTGGTTAGAGATCATATTTTTGAAAGGCACACAGTTTCCATTTCCATTACCAGCAAGTTTGTTAAAAATCATATTTTATTGAGTACAGCATTGCAATTTAGTACTTTTTTAGCAATGTGTCCGCTCATCCTGAATCTGAAACATACAGTTACAGTTGCTGACATTTTCTGTGTTTTCGTTGATGTCTGCACATTTTTAGTTGTGTGCTTTGGTTACTCCTTTCTAAACAGTTCTTTATTATCTAGTAATCTTTCAGTCATTACAACCAATTTATCAGTACCGTTAGGGTCATGCTGAAAAGCCCATTTATATAAATTATTTTGGAGTGCCACTTTTAATTTATCAACAACTAACATATCTATAATTTTTCACCAAGAATTCAAGTGAAATACTGAAGTGTAAAGAGACCAATAACCAAATATTCACTTCAGTTGTTACTCCAGTACCAATAAAGGACTCCCAGTCGATCAAATTCAACACTTTAATATCTAATAAAATATATAAGCTTAAAGGATTTAGCACTTTCATTTCTAACACACCAAAAACTTCTTCAGAATCACCTGACATCGAATCTAAATCCATTTAAATACACCCAGCACCTCTCTGATTGGCTGTTACATAAAAACCATACTAAATTTTTGAAAAGGCAACAACTTCAAAATATGTTAAAAATTCAAAAATTTCATATGTTGTAATATTTTACATATGTACACATATAACACATATACATATGTATAAAAAACTTAGAACACACTTAAAAACCACACTTAAAAAACTGGATGTTGTTCTATCCTAATGTTAGTATCTGTTTGCTCTTAACTTATGAGCTGGGGCTAGTTAAAGATGATCATTCAATCCGGGGGAACACAGGCATCAAGTTGTAGTTGCCAAATAAGTTCCTTAAATTCTATCTTAGATTCCCAGTCACCTCCCCTTTCTTGTTGAGTAACTTCCTCTATAACAAAAACTTATAGTCTGCCTGGGGACACTGCAGACAGTGTCTATAAAGGGCATTGGTGTCCTTTTTCCAGTTTATATCATATGTATGCTCATACACCCTCTGCCTCAATGTACGTTCAGTCTTCCCCAAATAGTAGGAACCACATACCTTACAATGGGTAAATAAACTACCCCTTTGGTATGACAGTTGAAACACCCCTGTGGGTAAAAAGTGACTTTTGGGGAATCCAATGTAAGTGTGTTTTGGTTGTACATAAATGAGCATTGACCACACATACCACATTTATATGTTCCTAATAGTGTGCCCACAGGTTTTGTATTTCCCCTTTCAAAAATATCTTTTAGATTGGGGTTTCTCCTAAACCCAAACTTTAGTGGTCTAGAAAATACCCTGGGTTGGTTGGGCATAATAGAAAACATCTTCCAGTTTTTTGTCACAATGTTTTGAATCCCCTTAGTATCTTGGTTGTAAGTCAACACTAAATATATACCATCTGTGTCACTTTTAACTGATCCTTGGTCCTTGTTTCTGTTGTTATTGTTGCTTTCATAGTTTAATAGGGGTATATATTTATTTCCCTCCCCTTAGAACTTCTTATTTGACAGATTTAGCCATGCTATCAGGGTATCCCTTCTCACAAACTGGAAAAAGGGCACCAATGCCTTTTATAGACACTGTCTGCAGTGTCCCCAAGCAGACTATAAGTTTTGGTTATAGAGAAAAGTACTCAACAAGAAGTGGGAGGTGACTGGGAAGCTAAGCTAGAATTTAGAGAACTTATTTGGCAATTACAACTTGATGCCTGTGTTCCTCCGGATTGAATGATCACCTTTCACTAGCTCCAGCTCTTAAGTTAAGAGCAAACAGATACTAACATTAGGTTAGAACAACATCCAGTTTAAGTGTGGTTTTTAAGTGTGTTCTAAGTTTTTTTATATATGTATATGTGTTATATGTGTATATATGTAAAATATTACAACATGTGAACATTTTGAATTTTTAAACATATTTTGAAGTTGGTGCTGTCTTTTTAAAAATTTAGTATGGTTTTTATGTAACAGCCAATCAGAGAGGTGCTGGGTGTATTTAAATGCTTTAGATTCAATGTCAGGTGATTCTGAAGAAGTTTCTGGTGTGTTAGAAACGAAAGCGTTAAATCCTTTAAGCTTGTATATTTTATTGGATATTAAAGTGTGGAACTTGATCGACTGAGAGTCCTTTATTGGCACTGGAGCAACAACTGAAGTGAATATTTGGTTATTAATATCTATCATTTTTAGCAGTTTACTTCTGGTTGTAACTGTATGTTTAAACATGCTTTAGATAAGACATATGAGCTGTTGACATTTTACAAGAGGTAAGTGTTCAGTTATGAAATTATATGGTTTGTGCTTAAGGAGGCACACTAGCCCTAGTTAGTATGTTTTATTATTTCGATAGTCCGCAAAAGGAGTACCATTCATGTCCATGGTTTCTTTAATGTTTTGGCAATCAGTTGAGAAGACAAAAGTTTGGCCTGTTAAGACTGAACCCAATTCCCTTTTGTAGTGTATATCCCAAAAATGACAACATGAGCTTCAGTATCTTTTACTGAGTTTTTAGTGACAGGGTGTTTTTGAAGTAGTCCGTTTATGTACATTTGTTTCTGGTTGCTGATCAAGTGCTTATCCATAACCTTATTATTCTCCTGAGGGGCCATTTTGTGATGATCCATGTTTGTGCTGGTCTGTACCAAAGTCTCTATGAATGTCTTTATTATGACTAACACGTCATGACAGTTCACTCCAAAACAAGAATCTCTCTCTTTTGGGTGGGGAAATTAGCTTTAAATAATTGTGCACTTACAGGTAATTAAGGAGGAACAAAAAAGTAGTACAGTTTGGTATACTGACCAAATTTTGCCTGCCAAATCCACCAGTATAGTGGTTAGTAAACACCAGAGATTGTATAGTGCACTTTATTTACACTGACAAATCCAATATAAAATTTACTTTAAACTGAAAAGCACATATAATTCTGCTTTAGGCTATGCCCTTTCAAAGTTTCTCAGAAGAAAAGGTTACAATTCAGTCCTCATTCTTCAGTTTAAGTCAAGTTGGTCAACTTCATCCACCAATAGGCCTCTAGTTTTACATGAGTATAGACCATCCATGTTTGTGTCCTGAAGCTACTCAGGCAAGTTCCTGGTATCCCTCTAATAAATCCAAAAACATGTTTCTGGTACTGTATAGCTTCTGGTTGACTTTTCTGGCCATGTGTCTCCAAAACCCTTTACTTTTGGTAACACAACCCGTTTTCCCCAAGAGACAAACATCCCTACCATTTTGGGTCACACCGCTTGCTTTTAACAGCAAAGTACAAGTGATTCACATTAAGTTTTCCTAATACAGATTTTGCTACCATAAGGTAGTATATACAGATCACCATTTTGTTCCATAATAGTATCACAGAGTGTGTGTGTGTGTGTGTGTGTGTGTGTGTGTGTGTGTGTGTGTGTGTGTGTGTGTGTGTGTATATATATATATATATATGTATATTATATATATAAATATATGTACATAGATTCACTTTACAATGCCGAAATTCCAAAAGATCGAATTTCATATGGCCAAAACAGTATGATCAAACTTTCAGAACCTTGACATCATAAAATAAATCCAAAAAACAAAGAAAAAGCTTTCTCACCATTATTGCAGGGGGAGCAAGCCCCCCCCCCCTGCACGCCCCACACCCCTGCTACTTAAATATTCCAACTCCGAGATCACACTACATCGAGGGAAAGGGAAATCTCCTGTTCTGTGCTGTATACATATCTCCATTCACAATGTCGAGATTGCGAAAGTTCGATCATATGGTCTCGGCCATATGAAATTCGATCTTTCAGAATTTTGGCATATGTATAATATGTGTGTGTGTGTGTGTGTGTGTGTGTGTGTGTGTGTGTGTGTGTATAAATGTATATATATATATATATATATATATATATGTGTGTGTGTGTGCATGTGTGTATGCATATACATACAGAAATATATATATGTATATATATTTCATTAATACAGCAGAATTAACTTTGTGTAATTAAAGCAGTGTTGATCTGATGTTGTCCTTTTCATTCATTCCTCAACTGATGGGTCTCAGATGTGCTGGCTCAGCTGCATTTACTAGACTCTTGGATCCAACTATCACCTTATCACGACAGACACCAATCCTTGCAGATGTTTGGGGTGTATTTTAATTACAGTGAGTGTAATTTGCTTTGAAACTTTGTCACAGATTTTGCTATTTTAGTCACCTCTTCTTTCCTTACCTTATTTTTTTTTTTTCTCTTGCATTAGGATTGTAATTTACTTTCCCTTTTTTCTGCCTGCAGTAGTCGTAGTACCATTGTTGGTACTTCTCTCTCTCTATTTTCTTTCTTCTCTTTTTCCTACCTTTTAGAGGGCATTTCTTTTCCCCTACCATTGTTGGTAGTTTTCAAAAAAAAAAAATCTGTGCTATTAGTCTGTTTTTGTGATTACAAACCTATTGATTTTATGAAATGCACTTCCTGTGGGCGCAAGATCCCTAATTCTGAAGCCCACAGGGCATGCATTTATTGTCTGGGTGCTGTCCATTTAAATATCAAGTGCTTCATATGTGCTGGATTTAATTCTAGGGCCCTTAGTGACTGATGCAACAAACTGGTCTTAAATGGATTGTTACCACCCTCTTCTTCTTCTTTATCAGGGGCTCAAACCACCCGCAAAAACATCTAAGGCCTCTTCACAGGCAAGAGAATGTAGGAAGCAGTGTACAACATGCTCTCTCAAATTGGATTCTATGGCGGCACCACCTGCTAAATTTCAGAAGAAGTTGGATCCGACACCCTTGAATCTGAAGCAGAAACAGTCGTATCTGATACCCTCAGATCTGACACTTACACAGTCTAAGTCTTCTACGACCCAGTTTCCAGCATTCTGTCTGGATCCTGTCTCTCCTTGACTCCATTCTCACTTCCTACAAGATCCAAGGAGAGCATCTTGGCCCCAATCTACTACTTCTTCTATCAGGTCCTCCAAGAGCCTTTCTGAAGTCAAATTTGATAGGACGATGATGGAGTTCCTCAGAGCTCAGATTCAGATGGGGGTTATCCCATCTCCATCAACCACTGGATCCGTGAACCTCCTTTCTATTTCCCACACTGTGATTTCTCCTTCTCCAATCCATGCATTGATTTTGGAGCCTCCAAAGCTGAGAACCATGAGAGTGTTGGTGTCGGATCCGAAGATAGCTAGGTCTTCCACTCCAACTGTGTCCCTGACTTGTCCAGTGCCAAGTCCCTTGGACCAGGACAAGTCTTGGAGCTGTAGCATTAATGCTGGGTCAGGAGGGCTTGAATCGACTCTGAGGTTATCAGAACCATTCCTGCCCCACGGGGCTTAGGCATTGGACAGCTCGAGTCTGACTTCCCCTTTAAGGCAGGGATCTGGGCAGGGTTGGGGCATGGTAATATCTGAAACTTTAGCACTGGTGTGGTCAGCTATGGCTTCTCCTGGTCCTTTTGCTTTAGAGGTGGTGGAGAGGGTCTTCCCCCATCTGAGAGATATGGCTAATCTTTCTTCTTCGGATCCTACAGTCCAGCTGCCATCGGGTCCGAACTCTGATCCTCACAGACCTATCAGACAGGGACAGCCATCTCTATCAAGTGTCCAGACAGTCCCCCCTCGAGGACTTTTCCTTCTGTTCAGACACGTCTCCATACCATTCCACTGAGGAGATCCCCTGTAACAGAAAGTACAAGAGGAAGCATATAGTCTCCCCTCAGGAGTTGCTTACTGAAGACACTGACTTCAGTGAAATGGAAGGGTTCCCAAGATCTCCTCTAGATGATGTCTTCTTTGGAGACATCTTAAAAATCCTCAGGCAGAAAGATGGATGGTCCTCTGATACCCCTTCCTAGGAGAAGTCAGTGTTTCTGGAGGCTTTGGGTCTGGCCCATCTATGTCTTGGGTGACCCCCCCCCAGCTGATGAGCTTATAGATCTAATCTCTCTCTGGGCATGGAAGAAACTGGATACTGTAGAACCCATCCCCTGTTATCCTGATAAGTTCCTTGCCCCTCCTGAGGACAGGCCCCACTGGAGCAATGGGGCCCCCATGGATGCCATGGTTGTGGCGGCAGCCCCAAAGAAAGAGCTAGCTGAGAAGAGCTCCTCTGTCCATTCCCCTAACAGAAAGTCCAGGAATTAGGACAGATTTGGGAAGCGCATTTACGCCTGAGTGATCTTTGCCTTATGGTCACTGAACTACTTGGCAGATTTCACTAGGCTGCTTAGGGATTTGAGTGAAGAGCTTTCCAAATCACTTTCTGAATCCATGTCTGCGGAGGAACAAAAGAAGCTTTCTTCTCAGCTGGCTAATCCGCTATCCATTTGTAATGCTTCCATGAGGTTAAGTTCCCACACAGCTGAGGGTACCTGACAGGTGGTGGGATCTGGCATTTTATTGATCGTCCTTGTTTAACCCCCACTGTCAAGGATGCTTTCCTGGAGGGAGCAAGATGGAAAGACCTTGTCAGTGGTAGGATCCGTTTCTTTATCCTCAGAGATCCTTTTCGAGGAATTAGTGAGTAGGTAAGAAAATATGATCCTGTAATTCCCAGAGTGCTTTCCAAGACTCATGAGAGGATGTCTCCCTCAGGGGCAGAGTTTTATTGGAAGACACCATCCTCGCGACAGTGGAGGCCTGCAAAACCAGGGTTTCTGAGACCCTTTCTGGGATAAATCATTTCAGCATTCCTGAAAGGTTGCCCGACTGCTCAACTCTGGAGGCAGTTGGGGGTGCTTATCTCTGCTGCCTGGGCATCATACCATTTTCACAAATTCTCCAAACAAAATGAAGAGATGCCTGACATACCACCCAGTCAGAGGGAGGCAGCAGCTCTAAAAGTTCAAAATCTGCTAGACAAAAGAGTCATCCAAGAGGTTCCCCACCAGACAAGAGAGGATTCCAAACCTACACAATATTCTTTTTAATGCCAAAGAAAACACAGGACTTGAGACCAGTTCTGGACCTCAGCATTCTTAATCAGTTTGTAAAGAAGTCAAAGTTCCGAATTGTGACAGTTCAGTCCATTCTGCCCTTTCTACGCTAGGATGTTTGGATGTACTCAGTCGAACTTCAGGTCGTGTACGATCACATCAAGATGAACAAATGATCATGAAGATTTCTGTGTTTTTGGCTGAGGACCAGTCACTATCAATTAAGAGCCCTTCCCTTTGGTCTCACCATTGCCTCCAAGGTTTTTACCAAATATATTGCAGTGGCAGCAGCTTACTTGAGACTGCTAGGATTCCAAGTATTTCCTTACCTAAGCAACTGGCTCCTCACCACCCCAACCGGGTATTTCCTCAAGAAATCCAGGGACTACTTGCTCCAGTTATGCCAATCCCTAGGCATCTTGCTCAACCTTTGCAAGTCATATCTTCAATTTTTTCAGAGCCTGGAGGTCATAGGTACTCATTTGGACACAATCAGTCAGATAACCTCGCTCCCACTGAGCAGAGTACAGACCATTTGATGTCAAGTGGAACAAGTTTTTCATACCCTTCTCCCCCAGCCATACTGATTTTTCAGACCTTAAGGTCAACGGCAGCAGCCATAACCTTGGTTTATATGGCCCATTTTTACATACAAATTCTTTAATGGACTCTAGTTCAGAGGTCAATTTTTTTTACTATCCCTTGTCTTCACCAACCAAGCTCACTCAAGTTTGCAATGATCACCTGCGTTGGTGGATTCAGTTGGACAAAGTTTTTCATGGCTGCCCATTTGTTCTTCCACCACCAGTAGCCACAGTTACTGCAGACACCTCCCAACTGGAATGGGGGGCATTTGTTGAAAAGGACAGTCCAAGACATGTGGTCCCCTGAAGAGACCAAATCACACATAAATTTCCTAGAGGTGAGAGCAGTCCTCCTAGCACTGCAGGCCTTCCAGGATATCCTTCTTCTCAGGACAATTGCGATTCAAACCAACAACATGTCTGTGGTTTGGTACATCAACAAAGAAGGGTGAACCCAATCTTATCTCTTTTATCACAAGGCAGTGAAAGTGTGGCAGTGGGCGATCTCCTCCAACTGCTTTCTTATGGTAGCTCACATACTAGGGAAATCCAATGTGCTCACAGACAAACTCAACAGGTTTATTCTGATGCCTCATGAATGGTCTCTCAATCAGTTAGTGGCTGAGAGGATTCTCCACTGATGGAGTCAAACTTGCTGCGATCTGTTTGCCTCTCCCCACAACAAGAAATGCAACAGGTTCTTTGCCGTAATCCCCCACTGTTGGAGCCACTGAAAGATACTCCAGTCCATGTTTTGCCCTCTGGTCTCCTTTACACTAATTCCCCGATATGTCTAATTCCCAAATTCTTACAGAAGGCACTTCAATTGAAAAGCACAGTTATCCTCATTGCCCCATTTTGACCTTGTCAAGTGCAGTTCCCTTTTTTTTTTTGGTCTCAACTTCGCTATCCACCCTGGATACAGGACCTCAGTCCAGACCTTCTCTGTCATCCCCACGGGGATGGATCGCCTGAACATTACAGCCCTCAAGTTTACCACATGGTTTCTCCATTTCCACTGATAGTTAGACAGCCCAGGCATTCCTCTTCAGTATGACACATATGACTGTCATCTCAGAAGGCCTCTACCAGGAAAATCTGCAAAAGTAGATGAAGAGATTTTGTTTGGGCTGTTTTGTAGCTTTTAACATCTGTTTTTCAAGAACAGGGTAGTTTTTCTACTATTAAAGTATTATTGGCAGCGGTATCTAATTTTCATTCAGGGGAAAATGCTTCCTCTTTAGCTTCATCAAAACTGTACAAGGCCTTCCTTAATGGTACCTTTTTGATTAGACCCCCTGTGAATGACCGTACACCACCCTGGAATTTAACAACCGTGCTGCAAGCTTCAACTCAGAGTCCTTTTGAACCATCAGCTAGATCTGATTTAAACTTTTCATCTTGGAAAACTGCTTTTCTTGTGGCTATTACGTCTGGTAAACGAGTTTCCAAGCTCCAGGCTGCCCCCTCCAAATCCTCGTTTTTAATCTTCCACAAAAATAGAGTTACCTTATGAACCAGTCAATCTTCCTGCCTAAAGTAGCCTCAGTAATGAATATTAATCAAGCCAGTAATTTGCCTGTTTTTTCCCCATCTTTGCTAATAAAGGTGAATACATGCTTCATGTCTTGGAAGTACATAGACACAGACAGACGGCTTTGTTTTTATCTTCATAGAACAAGAGGTTTTAGAAAGTCAGATCAGTTGTCTCATTCCCCCAAAGAAATTGGGCAAACCAGTTTCTAAAGTTACCTTACCCAGATGGCTTGCACACTACATATCCTTTGTTTACAGCCAACGATGTCTGTTTTGTCCAGACGCCCTAAAGCACAGTCCACCAGAGCCATGGCTACATCATCCACATTCTGGTCTAGAACTTCTAGTGATGATATTTGTACCACAGCTATGTGGTCTAATGCTCATACTTTTATTGCTCATTACAAATTGGATTTGATTTCCAGAAGCGAGGCTGCCTGTGGTTCTGCAGTACTGCTGAATATCCTTCCATGAGGGCCACACAAGGTTCAAGTAGCTGGGGAATCTGTCCCATCAGTTGAGGAATGCATGAAAAGGACAAAATCAGATATTAAAGTCATGTACTCATGATAACTATGTATCTGTATTGTCCATTTTCATTCTTCTTCAGCTTCCCACCCCTTCCCCCTTTTTTAACTCCTGGAGTTACCTTATGGTTGTTATGGAACCTCTATTCCAGGTTTGAGCCTCAGACTTTTCTACTAGCCTTACTTTTGTCTTAGCCTGAGTTAGTTCTTTCTATTGGTTATTGGGCAGCAAACTCTGAGGTATTACAGGGTGACTGGAGCATTGTGGGTAAAGGGAGGAGCTCTAGAGTTGGATACAACAGTCTAGTAAGTGCGGCTAAGCTAGATCAAAGGTTAGATCCAAGACCCATAAGTTGAGGAAGAATGAAAATGAACAATACAAATACATAATTATGGTGAGTACATAACTTTAATTTTCAAATCCTTGTCTACATTACTATGCATTTGTAACATATTGATATGTATTTCCCCCAACAGCTGTATTACTTTAACTGTGCACAGCAACATAGAAATATTAAAGAAAAAGAATTAGCTATATATGTTTAAAATAATACAGCCTCATGTATGGTGCAATCCTGGTTTAGTCTCCACTTGCTGTAGAAAACAAAAAGGCAGCTGAGAACCTGAGTTGTTTCCTACATTTTTGGACAATATTATTACATCTCAGCTGCCAAGGATTGTTGATGTGATTTGTGGCAAGCAATCAGATACTGTTTGCCAAGTAAAACTGTCTAATGCAGTATTCTGTTGATTCTCCAGATATCTGCTGTAAAAAAGGTTGTAACAATTATTTCAATTTCTTTGGTTTAAATTATAGATGTTTTAGTGAAATTATCAGATACCATGCAAATGTAAATTTATAGACTGCTAGTGTGGTTCAAATCAGAGCTCCTGAATGGCTATTTAATTCAAAGCAGGTTAACTGCTGCAGTTGTAGCTGACCCAGGAGGGGTGCTATATTTGGTCTTGTTTTTTTTTTTGTAATGAACTGACTACCTTAAGTATAATGACATAGGAAACCTCCAGACGCTGGACCCAACCCAATTTAGTTTCATCAAGGGCAGGTTATGCCTACTCAACCTGGTGGACTTCTTTGAGAAGGTCACCAGAGCAATGGATGAGGGCAAAATGGTTCACACTACCTACCTTGACCCCTCTTGGGGATTGTTGACAAATGCAAGAGGTTAGGTATAAATTCTTATGTCACCCAGTGGATAGTCAGTTGACTCACAGACAGGACCCAGACCAGTTTTACAAAGAAGCCAGTCACAAGTGGAGTCCTTCACAAATCGATCCTGGAACCACTTTTTTGTGACATTTACTTCTCTGAAGTCAAGGCCAATGTCAATGGCCTCTGGCTGACTAAATTTGCAGATGATTGCAAATTAGAAACTACATTGAATCCCACACCGGCACAAATGTTCTCCAGGAAGGGCTGACACAGACAGATAAGTGGTGTCAAACCCATGGACTAAAACTAAATGCCAAGAAATGCATAATGGTATCCTTTGGGAAGTCATTCACACCTGGTAACTATCATATTGACAATACACCCCTAAGAGCTGGCCCAGTAGTCAGGAACTTGGGGACACACATAGACAGTAATCTAGCCCATGACCATCATGTGTCTACAGTAGTGAGGAAATCATTCTTTGTTGTGCAACTTATAAACAAAGGTGTGGCATCCAGGTCCAAGGAAGCCATCTTCCACTGTATTCTGCAGTTTTCAGACCTGTCATTGAGTACAGTGTCCCAGGCATATCCAACAAATGGAACATCCACATAGGTTCTTCAGTAAAAGAATACAGGGCATAAGTAGCATGTTCTTTGCAGACCACGTGAGGCCCTATCCGTGTATTCTGTCTACTACAGGCTGTTGAGGGGAAATCTATGTCTGTCATACACTGCATTGTTAAACCCCATTTTGATGGATCTCCTGCATTTCCTCAAAACAAACAGCACCAGAATTACCCATTCTAAAGACTTAAACCTTGCCTGTGGTACAAATAGGATTTGCTGGAGAGACAGATATGTATATCAGGAACTACCTCTTCTCTGGTACATGTCCACATCCATATAAAGCAGAGCTCCTCCCTAACCTATTTTAAGAGTAACTTGGACAGTTGGGTGGAGAACAGGAAATTCATCCCTAATTTGGCACCTATTTTTCTAATAGACACATGTAGCCTGTCAATGGTTCATCTCCCAAGTCCCTGCGTACACTTATCAAGGGTACAGGAACTTGTCAGAGATTTAGGATGCATGTGGTTATAAGCCTAGTAGACATCTATGAACCAATGACCCCTATAATTACTAATGTTATGCATGCATATAAGCCCTCCTTATTTTATTACTATTACCTTTTATACTACAGCAGCAACAGAAGCCTACCAAGGAAACATTATGGAAACAATACCAGATGAGCTCATCTGCAAACTGGACTGCAGAAGAAAGCAGTATCAATTAGTAATCACTGCTATAAACAGAATGAAAAATTACATGTTGGAGAGCCATACCTTTGAACCACTAAGGGCAAGAAATCTAGACAAAGCCTTAAATAATAGGGAGACAAAGGCCCCAAAATAGTGACAGTTTTTAATATTGCTCTTATAAATTTAGAAAGTTGATAGAATTGCAGGCTTTGCATTTGCATGAATTTTTGAAGGTATAAAGTCTGACATTATTTTCTGACTTCAGTCCTCAGTGATTTGCTAGAAAAACAAAGCATTTATGAGGAACAGAGCAAAAATATGAAGCAAAAATCTGGATAGTTAAGATGTACGCAGAGAGTTACAATGCTCAGGGCTGGCCTTAGGTAAACTGGTGCCTTTTTTTAAACACCTTTATTGAATTATCACTTGTGACATAGGAAAAATTACATTTATATAAAAGCAACTAAACTGTATTAACAAATTCATGTTTACAAAAATTATAGTTTACATATATTGTTATATATTATATAACCTAAGCAACATTACATAAATTATTCAATTTCTGCCCTTTTTTAAACAAGAAACATCATTATTAAACTATCACTTACGACATAGACAATCATACATTTATATAAATGAAAACAATCCACACCATCACAATCCTAGTCGCAAGTATTTTATATCCCAAACCATACTGACACCCTACCTGTTGCAAAGATTATACATCACTTATAAACATGTATGAGCAAAGGTGTTGTGTATGTCATATTCTGTGATTGTAACAAATACTATATTGGAGAAACAAAAAGAATGCTAGCAGATAGGATAAAAGAACATATTAGAGATGTTAAAAATAATAAAATTACTAGTCCTATTGCTGAGCATTTTAACTCAGTACACCATGGAAATATTGAGAATATAAAAGTGTCTGTTCTGGAACATGTTCCATTATATTATAATGATGTTGATAGGCAAAAAAATATGTTAAGACAAAAGGAATGCATTTTGATTATGAAATTTGGGACTTTGCATCCACATGGAATGAACAGAGAATGTAACTGGCAATGTCTTGTTTAAGACTGTGACTTTAAATATATTTAAGCTATGTGATTTGATAGTTTAATTATGTAATTGATTGATTACTTGTTTTTTGTATATATTGCAAGTGTTTTATGAGTTTTACTGTTTTACTCTGTAAAGGCTGTTGGCCGAGGCGCTAGAGAAGGAACTGTTCAACGAAATAAATTTTATTGGAAGGTAGAGCTGGGACTCACTGATAGTCTTTGTTGTTTATATACATACTGACACCCTACCTGTTGCAAAGATTATACATCACTTATAAACCACCCAATCATTTTCAGTCAACCATCATTTAAGTCCTGCCTTCTTTTAAACCTTTTTCCCCCAGTATGTTTTGCTCCCACAATTCCCATTGTTTTCAGTGTAGTTTGCTCCCACTCTTTTCTAAAGATATCAGTTCCAGTTATTTTATCTCCGTTACTATTTTCACTACTTCTAGTATAGTTGGTTTAGATTTTGATTTCCATTTTCTAGTAATTGCTTTTTTTGGCAGCCACTATAACTAAACATAGCAAGACCTTATCATGTCTAGGCAATTCTGATTCTGTATCATAGCTCAGAAGAATCATCTCCGTCATCACACCAATCTGCCCACCCAACATCCCTGACAGTGCATCCCCCAAGGAATCCTTAAAGTCCACCAACTCACCGCACTTACAGAAAATATGATGTTAAGTTGTCAATCTTGCCTTCATTCTTGCTGGATGGGTTCGGAGCCGATCCTCGGCTCTGACTCGGCCTAATACTAAAGCTTGAGAGCTACTTTTACCGGCTCGAGGCTATGCTATGTCCCATAATGCTAGGCGTCATATACCAAGATCTCGTTTGCCGCTTCAGCTACGAGGTTGCGTTTTCACCGGCTCCAGGTCGTATTTAGAATTTTTTATAATTATAGTTAGTTTTCGATTGATATTTTTTCTAGATTTTTTTCTAGTAGTGTTAGTAGTCACCCGACTAGTCTTCCCACCCTTTATTAGTAGTTTTCCTACTCTTTTCCACCCTTAAGGTGGTTAGGCCTTTATCTTCCCCCTTTTACAGTAGTTTGTAAAGTAGATTTATACAGGTTACTTTACTAGGTGCATGTGTGGAATTTTGTTTTATTGTAGTAACTGTAAGAGTGTCTGTCAAGTGTTGTGTGTGTGTTTGTATACTTGCTAGACTTTGTTGTCCCGTTCCTGTGGTATCATGTCTAAGGATACCAAGATATCGGGATTCAAGAAGTGTGACTTGTGCTGTCAGAAGATGTCTCTGACAGACGGTCACACTTCTTGTGTGTATTGTTTGGGCCCTCTGCACCTGCAGGACTCTTTTTCCATCTGTCATGCTTTTAGCCCAAGAGTCCTGCAGGAGCGCAGAAATAAGCTCATCTTAAGGGGCTTATTGAAGCCCGTAGGTTCTCCTACCAAGCCTCTGTCAGGAAAACCTTCAAGCCCGCCAAACCATCGGTTCCATGTCCGGAGCCGGCGCTGAGCGGACCTTCTTCTGCCTCGTCGGTTCTGGCCGGAACCGATACATCGAGGCCTCAATCGGCTCCGACCTTGGCGTCGGAGCCATCTCCAAGTCGAAAGCGCTCCCGATCTCCCTCATTGGAGTCAGTCAGGTCGGCTCCGAAGTCCCCTTTGCTGTCAGAGCGGAGCCAAAGGTCTCACTCCTCTAGATCTTCCAGGCTTTCGGACCACGACCTCGAGAGGGTAGTCAGTAGGCTTTTAAAGTCGCAGGCGCTCGCCCAGTTATTGCATAGCCCGTCTCAACAGACAGCGGCTCCGATTATTCCCACAAGCTCGGAGCCGGAGGCCGTCGGGGTTGGTACTGTGGGGGCGTCGGAACCGATTCCACCCTTATCGGTTCCTTCGTCGGCTCTGATCCCTTCATTGGCTCCGTCCTTGGAGGGATCCGGGCGCCGGGACTCCCTCTTCGGTTCTGAGGGGGCGAGTGGCATCAGACCTTTGTCCGACCCCGTTCTCCCTCTCGAAGCGTCGGTGCAGTTGAGCTCAGCCCCGACATCGGCCTCGGAGCCATCCCTCTCGGTGCCGGGAGGAGCTCTCATCTCTTTGGGGGTTGGGTCCCTCCTCTCTGCCTGATAGGGGTGCCTTTGAGATCATGAGGAGCGTGCTGGTTCCTATACCGGCGCCATGGTAGGCCCCATCGGCCCCTCCTTCCATGGTGCCTGCTTTGGCCTCTGCCTACCCTCCCGAACCTAAGCGTGGAGAACCAACGATCCAGGTCGCCCCAATGGGCATATCCTCCTCTTCTGAGGCCTCCCCTGATCCTGCGGGGGAGCCCCCTCGGAAGAGGACATGCAAGAGGAAGAATGTGGACTCCCTGGAGTCAGTGACATCTGACACCGACCTGGATGATTCGGAAGGGTCTCCAAGGTCCCCTCTGAGGATGTCTCATTTTCTGACATCCTAGAAATCCTTAAACAGAGGGGGAACTGGTCTGCCCTCAACCCTTCCGAGGACGAGTTGGTGTACCTGGACGCATTCGATTCTCACCCTTCCACCTCCTGGGTGTCCCCGCCTTTCGACCCACTCATGGAGGTGGTGGCTCGGAAGGTGTGGACGGCTCCGGATACTATGGAACCAACTCCGCGAAAGCCCACAAAATTTATTACAGCCCCTTCAGACAAACAATTTCTCACTAAGGGCATCCCCGTTGATGCCATGGTGGTGACAGCGGCCCCTAAGAAGGAGTTGGCTGACCCTTCAGTTCCTGTCCATCCTCCTAATAAGGAATCTAGGACTATGGATAGGTACGGCAAGCGGATGTTTTCTTCAGCGACCTTTGCCATGCGTTCGCTGAATTATTTGTGCCATTTCACCCATCTTCAGAGTGACCTTCTCAAAGAACTAGGTGATACCTTGCAGGACCCATCAGCTGCGGAGTCTCAGGAAAAGATCAACTTCCAGCTAGGGACCCTGAACTCTGTTGTAAACTCCTCCATGCGGTTCATCTCCTATGCCGCCGATGGAGCGAGTAGGGCTGCAGGCACGGGCGTTGCTCTAAGGAGACATGCCTGGATGCAGCTTTGCAACTTTGCCAACCCCTTCAAGGCATCTTTCACTAACACCCCCTTTGACGGTTCTGCCTTGTTTGGACCTCAAGTGAAGGATACATTGACCAGGTGCGAGCAGGAAGGCAAGACTCTCTCTGCCGTAGGAGTCCGTTTTTCTACCCCTTCTAGACCATACCCTAAGGGTCAGAAAGGTGGGAAAACGTGGTTCCACAAACCTCAGGGAGTACTGCCTGATGCACGTGGTGAGCTTCCCTCCAGAGGCAGAGGAGGGAACAATAATAGACGCCACCCGAGGGGCGGGGGGGGGTCCGCAGAATCAGGGTAGCAGAGAATCTTTCTCTGACAAACCCTTCCAGCACCCCTGAGGGGCTGTCCGACTGTCCACCTTCGGAGGCAGTCGGGGGAAGACTATCACTGTACCCAGAAGTCTGGCATTCCCTCACGCAAGACAAATGGGTACGGTCGATCATATTCGAGGGCTACAGAATTCCCTTTACTCACACCCCACAACAGCCAAAAATGGCCCCTTCCAGACATTCCACCCGGTCTGAGGGATCTAGCAGCACTAAAAATTTCAAAGCTGCTAAGAAAAAGGGCCATCCAGCCAGTCCCAGCAAACCAACAAGGATCCGGTATCTACTCCAAGTTCTTTTTGGTACCAAAAAAGACAGGGGACTGGAGACCTATTTTGGATCTCAGCAGGCTGAACAAGTCTGTTCAAAGAACGAAATTCCGGATGGTCACGCTACAGTCCATTCTACCCTTTCTGGGTCAGGACAATTGGATGTGCTCTATAGACCTTCAGGATGTGTACTACCATATCAAGATGAACAGGCGCTCCAGAAGGTTTCTCCGCTTCCGGCTGGGAGCCAGTCACTACCAATTCAGAGTCCTGCCTTTTGGCCTCACCACAGCCCCCAGGGTGTTTACCAAATGCATGGCAGTGGTTGCAGCTCACCTGAGTCGACAAGGATTCCAGGTGTTTCCATATTTAGATGACTGGCTCCTTACTGCCACCACCAGGCATCGACTACTCCAATCCAGGGATTATGCTGTACAAACGTGCAACGCGCTAGGTATCTCTGTAAATTTCTAAAAGTCTGCATTGTCGCTTTGTCAGTCTATTACCTTCGTAGGCGCCATTTTAAACACAGTGGAGCTCTCAGCAAAACTACCCACACAAAGAGTGTCAGACATTCGCAACCATGTTCAGATCCTGTTACAGGAGACCAGAGTCCAAGCCAGATTTGTACTAAAAACACTTGGTCTCATGGCAGCAGCAATCACTTTACTCCCCCTAGCATGTTTTCATATGCGGATCCTGCAGTGGATACTATTTTCCCAGTGGTCCTTTCAGCAGCTCCCCATGTCGCACACCATTCTAATCACTCAGTCATGCAAAAGACACCTTTCTTGGTGGACGGTCTCCCCTCAAGTACTCCAGGGCAGACCTGTGGTCCTTCCTCCTCCTGTTGCCACTGTGACAACGGATGCCTCCCTGATAGGATGGGGGGGGGGCATTTTCGGGGCAGGACAGTCCAGGGCACATGGCAACCCTTCGAATACCACTTGCACATAGATGTCATGGAAATGAGAGTGGTACTTTTAGTGTTGCAGGCCCTTCAGGACTCTCTACCCACCGGGACTATTGCAATTCAAATAGACAATATGTCTGTAGTGTGGTACATCAACAAGCAGGGCGGAACCAGATCCTACCCCCTATGTCGAGAAGCACTCAGACTTTGGCAATGGGAGATCTTTTCTCAATGGTTTCTGGTAGCAACGCATATTCCCGGGAAGTCCAACGTCATAGCGGACAGACTGAGCAGAGCCATTCTCATGCCTCACAAGTGGTCTCTCAACCAGACAATAGCGGAAAGAATTTTCAGAAGGTGGGGTCAGCCTTGCTGCGACCTTTTTGCAACACCTCTAAACAGCAAGTGCCCAGACTTCTTCACCCTCTTCCCTCTCCCAGGTCTACCCCCCAGAGATGCTCTAGTTCACGATTGGCCCCGGGGTCTTCTGTATGCATTCCCCCCCTTTCCCTTGATTACTCAATTAATCCAGAAAGCAACTGCCTTGAGAGTCAGGATGATCTTCATTGCCCCTTACTGGCCTCGACAAATTTGGTTTCCGTTCCTGCAACTCCATCTACTGGAGCAGCCCTGGCATCTGGACCCAGTGCCAGATCTTCTGACCCATCAATCGGGCGGGCTGCATCAGTCCCTTCGATCTCTCAATCTCACAGCATGGTTACTCCACTTCCAACCCTAGCCAGGCTTCCCCTTATCTCTCAACCAGTTCAAGATATCAACCTCACTTCTCATAAGTCTACTACTAGAAAGACTTATGCTAGCAAATGGAAGCGCTTCTCTGTCTGGGCAGGGAAAAAGCACGTGGACCCCTTTACGGCTCCTGTCCAGACAGTTCTAGAGTTTCTAGAAGAACTCTTTTGATTGGGCTCCTCCTCAGCTACCATCAGAGTTCAACTGGCAGCTATTGCAAATTTCCACGTTGGCTTGTCAGAGACCAGCATCATGTCCCACAAACTTTGCAAAGCCTTTTTAAAAGGAACCCTTTTACTTAGGCCCCCGGTTAAGGACCCTCCCCCACCGTGGGACTTAAATTTGGTACTGTCTTCCTTAATTCTTCCTCCCTTTGAGCTGGCGGCTTCTTGTTCATTGAAGTTGCTCTCGTGGAAAACACTCTTCTTAGTAGCCATCACCTCAGCAAGAAGAGTCTCGGAACTTCAAGCCCTTTGCGTTCGCCCTCCTTATCTTGTTTTTCACAAAGACAGAGTGTCACTTAGGACTAATCCGTCCTTTTTACCCAAAATAATCTCAGAAAAAAATCTGAATCAGACCATAGATCTTCCAGTCTTCTTCCCAAATTACACCAATAGAGCTGAACGAAAGTTACATTGTTTGGACGTTCACCGTCAATTACGCTTCTACCTGGATAGAACTAAGCAAATGAGAAAATCAAACCAGCTCTTCCTGTCTTATGCGGAGGGGAAGCAAGGCCAACCAGTCTCTAAGGTAACTTTGTCCAGGTGGTTGTCCTGTCTTATCATGTTGGTCTATCAGTTGAGGAACACCGAACTTCCTACTAAGCCTAGAGCCCATTCAACCAGAGCTTTAGCTTCTTCAATAGCCTTTCAGGCAAGATTGCCAATGGATTCCATTTGTGCAGCGGCCACTTGGGCCTCTCCTCATACCTTCATTTCTCATTACAAGCTCGATATGGCCTCCAGAAGTCGGGCTGATTTTGGTTCCATGGTACTCAAGAGTTTGTTCCATTGAGCCACCCAGGATTTAGGTGCTAGGGACGCTGTCCCATCCAGCAAGAATGAAGGCGAGATTGACAACTTAACACTGAGAAGTTATGTTCTTACCATAACGTTCCATGTTAGTTGTCTTCTTCTCGCCTTCTTTCTTGCGTCCCACCCTACCATCCCCCTAGCCTGGGAGATCTAGAGTACCTTGTGAGAATTTTTGCCACCTCAGTTATTTCCCCAGCTAGCTCCCTTGCTCCCTCTTTTTTGCTAACTCTTCTAGAGGGCTTATATATATATATTTATATATATATATATATATATATATATATATATATATATATATAGATATATATATAGATATATCCTTCTCCCTTTTGTATCTATGATTAGGTGGATTGTTCTCTGTTGTGGTGGGACATATATGTCCATAGTGTTAGCTATCAAACGAGATCTGGGTATATGACACCTAGCATTATGGGACATAGCATAGCCTCGAGCCGGTAAAAATAGCTCTTGAGCTTTAGTATTAGGCCGAGTCGGCTCCGAACCCATCCAGCAAGAAAGAAGGCGAGAAGAAGATAACTAACATGGAACGTTATGGTAAGAACATAACTTCTCATTCCCAATTACTTCTTTCTTCCCCATCACACCTCCAACATTTGCTGTCTAACTAAGGAAAAAATCCCTGGAGTCTTCTTGGGGTATAAAAATATCAATGTAAACATTTCCAAGCAAAAATCCTAAATTTTCTAGATTTTGTTGCATATTTGAGAGACATACAAATATCATCCCATTGTTTCTTTGTGAATTGCTTATCCAATGTCCTCTTCCCAGTCCTCTCTAACCTCCTCTTATAGTTATTATGCTATATTTTATATGCTCTACTAATTATTACTTTTTTAATGGCAATTTCTGTTCTAGATTCTACTAGAAACTCTACCATTGCTAGTCTTTCATTTAGTACGTCCCTTTTTGCCCATACTCTGATATCAGTCCTTGATAGGGAGGGAAATCTATAACCTGTAGAGCAAATAAATTTGGGTCTATAGTATAACATCGAAGTGTCAAAACTTCAAATGTTATAACATCGAATCGGAAACCTCTAAGACTGACAATATTGAAGCCGTGGAGCATTGAATTCTTTCCCAGGGAAAGAATTTGGTGGGCCGTTTCTGCTGCTTCCCTATTTACTCCACTGTGGTACAATCTCACAGTTGGTGTGCCCACATTAGAAATAGTTTGTAGTGTTTGTGTGTTTCATGTTTTTTACTGGAAGAGTGATGTTTTTCCCAGGGAAAAAAAATCGCTGTTCTCAGTCTTCGGGGTTTTCAGCTTTTGTGGTTTTGGGTTTGATGTTATAACATTCGAAGTTTTGACACTTCGATGTTATATCTTCTTCTTCTTTCGGCTTTTTCCCGGTTAGGGGTCGCCACAGCAGAACACCTGTCCGCTCATGATTGGCAGTGGAGTTTTACGGTGTCAAGTTACCAGCCCGGCACCCAACCTTCCACAGAAGGCACACACACTCACACCTAGGGCCAATTTAGAGTGTCCAATCCACCTATAGCATGTCTTTGGGATGTGGGAGGAAACCGGAGTACCCGGAGGAAACCCACGTGACCACAGGGAGGATATGCAGACTCCACACAGAAGGCACCCAGCATCGAACCGGAGGACCTCTTGCTGTGAGGCGACAACACTAACCGCTGCACCACCGTGGCCGCCCACTTCGATGTTATAATATAGACCCAATAAATTCTTAACATCTTCCATTCTATCATCTTTCCCTCGCTAGTTATTTGCTCCCAATACGTTGGTTCCTTTGCCAGTTTTCTCCAATAAATTCCAGACCCATCTTGCCTATTGTCTGTATCTAATTGCATCCATCCCTATCGGCAGAATCTCCTTTCTCCATTCTTGTGTAGGCTTAGTTCTTAGGATACTTTCTGCTACCTTATAGATATAATATTCTGAATGATTATTAT
Source organism: Protopterus annectens (assembly GCF_019279795.1). Lineage (NCBI taxonomy): Eukaryota > Metazoa > Chordata > Ceratodontiformes > Protopteridae > Protopterus > Protopterus annectens. The sequence goes on along the minus strand of NC_056731.1, from coordinate 1,322,048,974 downwards.
TATTCTCCTTAAAGGCCTGCATCCAAAATCCCAGTCTCTCCTTGTTTCTTCAGCTTTCCCCCTGTTTCATCATCATTGCTTTCCACTTTGAATTATAGTTTTCTCCTTGAGTTATATATAGGAACCATAACTTTGTAGCTCTGAAATACCCCTTTAGATCAGGTAATCCCAATCCGCCCGGTTCTACTAGAAGAATCAGCTTATCCTACTTGACTCTTGCTATCTTCCCTTCCCAGATAAAGTCCTTCATCTCTTTATTAATTGCTATCCACAACTTCTCCTCTGGTTAATAACAATATGTCTGAGCTGTGTATAAGACTAATGGAACTAAAAACAGTTTAACTGCTTGTACCTTACTGTCCATATAGGTTCATAGATAGATAGGTTCATAGATTAGTACTAAGCTAACTGCCCTTGCGAGCCATTTTAAGCCTAGCCAATTATCCATTGTGAGACTCAAACCCTGCACTTTGTGTTTGTAAGGCAAACACTTTAACCATTAGGCCACCCTCCCAACCATTAGGACACCCTCCCAACCTATAACAAGGCTTACATTTTCTCAGTTTTTGTATTATCTTTTGTTTAGTCTCTTCCCACATATCCTTAACCACCACACCAGAATAATTTTTAATCCATACTCCTAATTACTTCATTTTATCATGTCTCCATAAATATGGATATTGCTGAACCAATTCATATATGATTTACCACTATTGCCTTTTTTTTAGGTTTATTAATTTTATATCCCAAAAAGATATGAAACTGTTTCAAAATGTTCCACAGCACTGTAATGTCTCTCTTTGGTTTTAGGAAGTTCGTAGGATCATAGGAAGTTACTAGGCTATTGGCCCTGAGGCGCTTACAAGCCTAGCCAAGAATTTAGCTCATGTTCCAACAACTCAGCACCCTATGCCACTGTCCAGCATGGACATAGGTGGAATCCCAGGGATGTATTTTCTGTTCCCCATCTGGTTATCCAGGTTGCACTTAAAAAGGTTTAATGAGGTGCTCTGTTTTACGTGGAGAGGGAGTCTATTCCACAAAAGGAGGAGTCTCTGGGACACGAATCTGTCCTGCCAACAAGTCCTATTGATGTCACAGACCAGGTTGAGATCTTGCATGTGAGTTACTCGAGTGTAGCTTGACTTGCAGATATGCAGCAGTCCCATCAGGACAGGGTCTGAGATTGCTTTGTATGCCAGACAGAGGTCACCTCTGAGGAGTCTGTAGGAGACTGAGTAGAGAGACAGGGCTTTAAGCCTTTCTATGTAGGGTAGATGTTTGAGGCCCTTGATTCTCCAGGTGAAGAATCTCTGTGGTCTCTCCAGCTGCTGCATGTGCTTTGCGAGGTACATGCCAAAATAGGCATTGTATTCAATAAATGGTCTTATAAGGGAAGAATACAGGGATGTTATGACCACTTTGTCCCTGGATGATATGCCCTTACTAATGAGGTGGGCCATGTAGAAAGTTTTCTGTACAACGGAGGCAATATGGTGGTCAAAAGTCAGTTTGCTATCAACCTGGATTCCCAAGTCCCTCACGAGTGATTTTGTGCTTAGTGCCTTATTATTACTGTGAGAATTTGTATGGACGTCATTCTCCCGAAATGGGATGATGATGCATTTTTTGGTATTCAGTTTGAGGCCATGTTTCTGGCACCAGTCATTTGTTTAGGTGAGATCCTCTTGGAGAATGTCCACATCACTAGGGGAATTGATGACAGTACCCAGCTTGCAGTTGTCTGCAAACTTGGTCAGCCATAGCCCACTAAATTTGGGCTGCACCTCTGAGATGTATATCCCAAACAGCAGATGCCCCAAGACAGATCCCTGGGGTACACCACTTGTTATGGGTCTACTACTTGAGGTGGCTTCCCCTATTTTGACTAGGTGGGTTCTATCAGTAAGCCAGTTTGTTACCCATCTGGTAACATATGGATTGATGCCTGGTTGAGAGAGAGAGTTTATCTATTATACCTGAGTGGAGAGTAGTATTGAAGGCCTTAGCCAGGTCAAGGTAAGTGGTGTGCACCATCTTTCCCTCGCCTATGGACTTGGTGACTGTCTCAAAGAAGTCAATCAAATTTAACAGGCATGACCTCCCCTTGACTAAACCAAACTGTGTCGGATCAAGTGTCTGGAGTTTGCCAATGTCATTGTTAATGAGGACCATGATAATCTGCTCCGTGGCCTTGCAGATCAGGCTAGTTAGTACATGGACAGAGTTGTCACCCCCCCATACATTTGAGGCATTGCCTTTTGGTGAAGTCCTTAGGATTTCTAGGTTATGTAATAATGACTATGATTTTAAAAGAGAACTGAGTAAAACTATTGAGATATTTGGGCGAAGAGGGTATAGTAATGAGATGATTGATAAAAGTTGTAAAAAATTCTTTAGAAGTAATAATAAAAGAGGAAGTAGTGATGTAAATAAGTTACCCATTACTTCCTTAAATAATAGGACTAAAGAACAATTTGACACCATCTACTTTGTAACTACATACAGCTGTCTGAGTACCGAGATGATACAACAGGTGAGGTATTATTGGGAATATTTTTGTTCCCTTGGAAATGTGGCCGTATGGTTGAAGGAAAAATTGGGGATTTCCTTTAGAAGAGGTAAAAATATCCAGAATTTCATAGTAAGGAGCAAATTTACTATGCCTTCCATGTATTTAGAACATAGAGTAATATCTTGTGGTAGGTGTAAGGCATGCAAGTTTGTGGTTAGGAGCTTTCCACAAATTAATAATATATTTTTTAACACATGGGATCATTTTACATATAATTCTGAGGGCATTATTTACACCCTCAGATGCCCCTGTAACCAATTTTATATTGGGGAGACAAAGAGGTCATTCAAAGTTAGACTGATGGAACATGCAAGGGATATCAGTAATAGGAAAGAAGAAAGTTCTGTTGCAATGCATTTTAAGAAATTTCATCAAGGGGTTAAAAGGAACGGTTAGAGAAAATTAATATATCCCAATTTGATGTAAGCAATTTAAAAAAGCAGTTACTATTTAAAGAATCTGTTTATATTTTAAAGTTTGGCACTTTATACCCTCATGGGTTAAATGAGGAATTGAACTGGAGAGTATTAATTTAGTTTCTTTATTGTTTTATTGCATTGTTTAATTTTTTTATTTTTTAAGTGGATAATTAACTATTGCTTGTTGCCATTATATAAAATGTATGTGTTTTTGTGGTTCTTTACTCCTTGAAGGATACGACCGAGACATCAGAGGGAAAGAGCTTGATGCATTAAAGCTTTTGGATTACTGACCGGTTGTAATTTATTGTTCCTTGGTGTTTGGTAGCTGCTGTAGTTAGGCTGATGGGTCTATAATTTCCTGGATCGATGGATGATCCACCTTTGTGCAAAGAGATGACAGTAGCTGTCCTCCACTCTGCTATAGCAAAGCCAGTACTCAGGCTTTGGTTGAATAGGGTGCCTAATGGTGCTGTAAGTTCCTGCCTGAGTTCATGTAGGATGCAGCTTGGGATGTTATCCGGTCCCATGGAGGCTGTATTTTTGCCTTTGAGAGGGCAGTGATGACTTGCTCCCTAGAGATAAGGGGAGGGGGGCAGGTGCTGGGGATGTCCTGTTTTACTGATGGGTGTGGGCAGAGGAGTGAAGTTTTCACTGAGCCTGTCTGCCAGCAGGTTGGCTATATCTACAGGGTTTGTGTATGTGGTGTCCTTGACCACCAGTTCTGAGCAGATTTGGGTGCTTCCCTTGAGATTGCAGACATATGTGAAGAAAGCCTTATGATTGTCTTTAGCAGATGTGGCCAGTTTGGACTCGAAGTTTGCTTTGGAGGATTTCACTAGTGCTCTTATTTGCTTGTTCAGGCAAAGGAGAGATTGCTTCCAATTAGACACCAGCTCCTTCTTGGTTCTGAACAGCAATTTTTTCCTTTTATTATAGAGTATATCTATTGTAGATGTCCACCAGACAGGTTTACTCTTCCTTGAGGAGGAGGATTTTGTCCTGTCTGGTATTCCTGATACCATGCAGCTATATAAATGCTCATATAGTACTTTGGTGTAAGTTTGGACATATGTGCCAGTGTCTGTAGAGGGGGAGGAGCTATGAAGCTTTTTATACCTTCCCTCAGGAGGTTGTAATCAGCTTTGGAGAAGTTCTTTTTGTTTGATCCTAACTGGGGGGGGGAAGGGGGGGTCAGGGGAGATGGTGACATTGAAAGTGACTGCTTTGTGGTCAGGTCTTACCAGGGATGATGACACTGTAGGGATGCTGCAGTGGTTAGTCATGTTGGTTAATACCAAGTCCAAGATATTTTCATCTCTTGTGGGGGTGTCAACCAACTGATCCAAGGCATTTGCATTGACGAAATCAAGGAATCTTTGGGCATTTGTGTTTTCGCATGAGTATTTTTTCCAATCTATGGTTGGATAGCTAAAGTAGCCCAGGATCAGGGTAAAGAGTTGAATCTTGATAGATTCGAAAAGTTCCAGCTAGGTGGAGTGGGCATCTTGAGTCAGAGTTGGAGGCCTGTAGCTAGCTATGATTTGAATAGGGGTCTTGTCAATTGTTAACTGCAGCTGGAGTATTTCCTGTGCATCATACTGTTTGACTAGCCTAGAGGTGTGTATTTCTTTTATATATATTGCAACTCCTCCTCCTTTTATTTTGCTGCCCACGGCTTGGGGTCTGAATGAATGAATAATAGGATGAGTAACCTGGTATGGCTGGGGTGCTCTCTGCAGCTTTGAACCAGGTTTCTGTGACTGCATGAATGTCAGCTTCTTTCAGTTAAGAATGCTTGCAATGAGTGCAGTTTCATGTTTAGACTCCTAGCGTTTGGCTGCATGACCTTTAATTTACGTTTTGGTGACATTTTCATGTTGGTAGTTTTGACCTCATGGCATTGCCTGAACAACTATGGGGGAGACAAGGGCCTTTGCCAGGAGCCTGAAGCCCGAGGGAGACAGATGCAGGCCATTTCTGGTAAAGCATCGTGCCTTGTCAGTCATGTCATCCCAGGCAGTCAGGTACTGGATCCCCTTTGAACTGTCACCAGAAGCTAAGCCAGTTGTTAAAGTCAGTCTTTTTCTGTTTGTATTGAGGCATCATTCTGGGTGACAGTAGGATGTTGCTTAAGGCTAGGGACATACCTGCCTGGGACATGTACTCAGCAAGCTCGATCATGTCTGTCTTCATATAGTCCAGGAAGAAATGTCTTTGTCAGGTATAAAATAATATCATCGGCAAATAAAGCCAGCTTTTCTTGACTACCATACCAATTATATCCTTGAATTTCTAAGTCCCTTCTTTTCTTTTCCAGTGGTTCTAAATATAATGCAAATAACAAAGGGGAAAGAGGACACCCCTGCCTGGTTCCTCTGCTCATGCAGAAATTATCAGAGAGGACCCCACCCACTTTAATTTTCACCTCTTATTCCTCATACAGCCTCCTAATCAACCTTATTTTTTTCAAGAAATGCAAATGCTTCCATTGCCCTGTTCATAAAGACCCAGCTTACTCTGTCAAATGCTTTCTCTGTGTCAAGACCCACCAGAAGCATTGGTATTTTCTTACATTCTGCTTCCCTCTGGATCATCAGTGTTTTGTTAATGTTGTCAAATGTTTGCCTCTCCTCCAAAAAACACATTGAATCATATCTATCAAATTTGGGATTATTTTTGTGATTCTTTTAGCCATTATAGACATGACCACTTTATAATCATGGTTTAGTATTGAAATGGGCCTGTGTGAAGCTGGATATGATAGATCTTTATCCTCTTTAGGTATCACAGCTACCACTGCTTTCTTCCAGGATGGTGGTACTTCTCCTCCTCTTAAAATCCTGTTAAACAAAACCTTCCAGATCTTTATCAGGTTTGTCCCTCCTAGTTTCCAAACTTCCACAGGAATACTATCTATTCCTGGGAACTTCCCTGTAGATTAGTTATACATCACAATTTGTATCTCATCCCCCCCATCCTGTTAGTAATTGAGCCTCATCTACCTGCAACCTAGACATATTTAATTCTTCGATAAACATATCCATTTGTATCTTTTCTTGATTTCCATATTGCTGTGCTTTATATAGACTTTCATAGAATTTCTGAAATATTTCTAATAACTCTACAGGATCTCTTGTTACCGTTCTTGTTATAGGCTCCCAAAGCTAGGCGACAGCCCTTTCTACTTTCTGTTGCCTGAGTCATTGTACTAAAAGTTTTTGCGCTCTAGTGTTATTATCAAAACCAACTGCTTAACAGCAATCTTTCTCAGCCCATGTATATTATCAAGGTAATCCCTTATTTTCCACTTAGCCTTCTGCAGTTGATCCTCTTCTTGTTCTGTGAAATTCCCCCTATTCTGCAATGTTTTAACATTTGTCAGTCCTTCTAAATAATTCTTGATGTTAAGTTGTCTATCTCGCCTTCATTCTTGCTGGTTGGGTTTGGAGCCGATCCTCGGCTCCGACTCGGCCATCTTCAAAAGCTCGAGAGCTGCTTACTGGCTCGAGGCCCCCCTATATCCCATGATGCCTGGCACTAGATACCCAGATCTCATTTGCCGCTTCTGCTGCGAGGTTCATATTTTTCGATTTTATTGTTAGCATATATAAAAATGTATATTGTAGTTGGTGTTTAGAATAGTTATAGTAGTTATAGTAGTTGTAGTTTTCTATTTGTAATTTAGTCTCCTTCCCTTGGAAACTCATTTTCTTGTTAGAGAGTTTTCCCCTCCCCCCTCCCCCATTTGTTTTCTTCAAGGTAGCCGTTTTTAGTTAGAGGCTAATCCTTGTTCTTAAATTTTTATGTAGTAGTTTTTTTATTAGAAGTTGTTGTAGATCAGTAGGTTTATTTACCTTTTCTGGGATAATAGAGCGAGTGTGCTGTTAGGGTGTGGTAACTTGTGTTGAGTGCGTGTGTTTTTTACTTGTTACCTACTTCCCTTCTGTTACTTTTTCTCTGTGATTGATATTTCCTTTTACAGGAATGTCTAAAGATACAAAAGTATCTGGATTCAATAAGTGTGACTCATGCTGTCAGAAGATGTCACTGACAGATGGTCACACTTCTTGTGTCTACTGTTTGGGCGCCCTACACCTGCAGGACTCTTGTTCAGTGTGCCATGCATTTAGTCCAAGAGTCCTGCAGGAGCGTAGGAATAAGCTAATCCTTAGGGGTTTGCTCAAACCTGAAGGGTCACCAGCTAAGGCCCAGCCAGTGAAACCCTCTAAGCCAACGAAGCCATTGGCTCCCAGTTCGGAGCCGTCGTCGGGTGTGGCATCTGCTTCAACTTCGGTTCTGGCTGGAACCGAAGTACCTATCTCCCAGTCGACCCCGATTCTGGTGTCGGAACCGTCAGGGAGCCAAAAACACTCTAGATCTCCATCCCTAGAGTCGATACACTCTGCTCCGGGTTCACCTCTGTTACAGTCAGAGTGAAGTCACTGATCCCACTCTTCTCGGTCTTCTAGACTATCTGACAACGATTTGAAGAGAGTGGTGAGCAGGCTTCTAAAATCGCAGGCCCTGGCTAAAATGTTATCCAGCCCCCCTCATCAGGGTTCGGCTCCGCCTGTCTCTGCAGTAGTTCTTTCTTCGACTCATCCCTTGAGTTCGGAGCCGGAGCTTGCTGGGGCTCGGATCGTGGAACCGTCGGCGCCGATACCTACCCTTTCGGTTCCGTCGTCGGCTCCGATCGCCTCCATGGTGCCGTCCTTGGAGGGATCTGGGCGCCGGGACTCCCTCGTCGGCTCCGAGGGGGCGAGTGGCATCTGACCCTTGTCCGACCCCGTTCTCCCTCTCTGAGCTTCAGCGCATGTGAGTTCAGCTCCTACATCGGCTTCGGAGCCGTCTCTCTCAGTGCCGGGAAGGATTCTGGTCTCTTTGGAGCCGGAGCCTTCTCCGCTATTGGGAAGGGGCACCTTTGAGGTCATGAGGAGTGTGCTGGCCTCTGAGTCTGCCCCACGATCAGCCTCATCGGCTCCTCCCCCCATGGTGCCTGCATCTGCCTCTGCCCCTCCTCCAGACCCCAAGCGTGGGGAACAAGCACTCCAGGGCACCCCATTGGGTGTATCTTACTCTTCCGAGGCCTCCCCTGATCATTCAGAGGAGCCCCCTCGAAAGAGGAAATGCAAGAGGAAGCATGTTGACTCCCCTGAGTCTGTCACTTCAGATACCGACTTAGAGGATTCAGAAGGGTCCCCGAGATCCCCCTCTGAGGACGTCTCTTTCTCAGACATCCTTGAGATACTTAGGCAGAGGGGGAACTGGACTACCCTTAACCCTTCCGAGGATGAGTCAGTATTCCTGGAAGCATTTGGTTCCCGACCATCCACCTCCTGGGTGTCCCCGCCTTTCAATCCACTGATGTCTGTGGTGGCTCGGAAGGCATGGTCAGCCCCAGACACAGTGGAACCCACCCCCCGAAGACCCACAAAATTTATTACTGCACCACAGGACAAGCAATTTCTGACGAAGGGTGTTCCTGTTGATGCCATGGTGGTAGCAGTGGCCACAAAAAAGGAGTTGGCTGAAACTTCTTCTTCTGTCCATCCCCCTAATAAGGAATCTAGGACGATGGACAGATATGGGAAGCGGATGTTTTCCTCAGCGACCTTCTCCATGAGGTCGCTGAACTACTTGTGCCACTTTACCCGCCTTCAAAGGGATCTCCTTAAAGAGCTAGGAGATACCCTTCAAGATCCATCAGCTGCGGGGGCCCAGGCTAAGGTTGCCTCCCAGCTGGCGACTCTTAATTCGGTAGTAAACTCCTCCATGCGGCTCATCTCTTATGCAGCTGATGGGGTGAGTAGGGCTGCAGGCACAGGCGTGGCCTTGAGGAGGCATGCTTGGATGTGGTTATGTAACTTTGTGGAACCCTTCAGGGCGTCTTTCACCAACACCCTCTTTGATGGTTCTGCTCTTTTTGGACGACAGGTGAAGGATACCCTTACCAGGTGTGAGCAGGAAGGCAAGACTCTCTCTGCTGTGGGATTCTGTTTTTCCACTCCTTCTAGACCGTATCCCAAGGGTCAGAAGAGTGGGAAGATGTGGTTCTGGAAACCACAGGGAGCCGTGCCTGACACACATGGAGAGTTCCCCTCCAGGGGCAGAGGAGGGAACAACAATAGATGCCACCCTTGGGGCAGAGGGGGTCCGCAAAATCAGGGCCACAGAGAATCTTTCTCTGACAAGCCCTTCCAGCATCCCTGAGGTGCTGCCCGGCTCTCCACCTTCGGAGACAGTCGGGGGAAGATTATCGCTGTACCCAAAAGCCTGGCAAAGTATAACACAAGACAAATGGGTACTGTTTATCATATCCGAAGGCTACAAAATCCCCTTCTTTCGCACTCCCTACATTACCAACATTCCCAACAAATCCCTTCCAGATGTGCCACCCAATCTAAGGGATCAAGCAGTTCAAGAAATATCAAAACTGCTAAGAAAAAGAGCCATCTAGCCAGTCCCAGCAGACCAGCAAGGATCCGGAATTTTTGGTACCAAAAATGACAGGGGACTGGAGACCCATTCTGGATCTCAGCAGACTAAACAGATCTTTTCAAAGAACGAAGTTCCGGATGGTCATGCTACAGTCCATTTTACCCTTTCTGGGTCAGGACAATTGGATGTGCTCCATAGATCTTCAGGATGCGTACTACCATATCAAAATGGACAGATGCTCCAGAAGATTCCTCCACTTCCGGCTGGGAGCCAGTCATTATCAGTTCAGAGCTCTGCCCTTTGGTCTCACCACAGCCCCCAGGGTGTTCACCAAATGTTTGGCAGTAGTTACTGCTCACCTGAGACGGCAAGGATTCCAGGTGTTTCCATATCTAGACGATTGGCTCCTTACTGCTACCACCAGACATCACCTGCTGCGAGCCAGAGATTACACCATCCAAACTTGCTCCAAACTAGGTATCACAATACATTTCGAAAAGTCTACATTGTCGCCTTGTCAATCTATTACCTTTATAGGCACAAACTTAAATACAAAGGACATGTCAGCAAGACTGCCATTAGACATTCGCCGACATGTGTAGGTCTTATTAGGATGCAAAAAAAATTCAGGCCAGATTTGTCCTAAAAACCTTGGGTCTCATGGCAGCGGCTATCATACTAGTTCCCCTTGCTCATTTTCATATGAGGATTCTTCAGTGGATGCTGTTCACCCAGTGGTCTTTCCAGCAACTTCCAATATCTCACAAGATAATGATCACACAGACATACAAAAAATAACTTGCTTGGTGGATGGTCTCCCCATCAGTACCCCAGGGCAGACCATTTGCTCTTCCTCCTCCAGTGGCTACGGTGACCACGGATGCCTCCCTGATCGGTGGGGGGGGGTGCATTTTCTGGGCAGAACAGTCCAAGGCATCTGGCAGCCTCACGAGTACCATCTGCATATCAATGTCTTGGAGATGAGGGCCCTGCTTTTGGCATTGCAAGCTCTTCACAACTCTTTTCCCACCGGGACCATTGCAATTCAAACAGACAATATGTCGGTAGTGTGGTACATCAACAAGCAGGGCGGAACCAAGTCCTACCCCCTATGTTGAGAAGCACTCAGACTCTGGCAGTGGGCGATCTCTTCCCAATGGTTTCTGATAGCAGCGCACATCCCTGGGAAGTCCAACGTTATAGTCGACAGGCTGAGTAGAGCAATTCTCATGCCTCACGAGTGGTCTCTCAATCAGACAGTGGCGGACCAAATCTTCCACAGATGGGGTCAGCCTTGCTGCGACCTTTTTGCCACCCCCTTCAACAGCAAGTGCAACAATTTCTTCTCTCTCCTCCCTCTTCTCGGACACTCCCCCAGAGACGCTCTCGTTCACTATTGACCTCAGGGACTTCATTATGCATTCCCTCCGTTTCCCCTGATTCCCAAACTAATACAGAAAGTTACCATCTTGGGATGCAAGATGATCCTCATTGCCACTTACTGGCCTCGACAAATTTGGTTCCCGTTCCTGCATCATCACCTTCTGGAGTAGCCCTGGACCCTGGACCCAGTTCCAGACCTCCTGATCCATCAATCGGGTGGGCTGCACCAATCCCTTCAATCTCTCCAGCTCACTGCTTGGTTGCTCCACTTCCAACCTTAGCCAGGCTTCCGAACATCTCCCACTCGGTGCGTGAAATCATCTTATCATCGCATAAGTCTACCACTAGAAAGACATATGCTAGTAAGTGGAAACGTTTCTGTTTCTGGGCAGAGGCTAGAAATATAGATCCCTTTTCAGCCCCTGTACACAATATTTTGGATTTTTTAGCGGAACTTTATCATGCTGGATCTTCTTCTGCCACGATTAGAGTTCAATTAGCTGCAATTTCAAACTTTCATACAGGCCTATCAGATACTAGTATTATGTCCCATAAGCTTTGCAAAGCTTTTCTCAAAGGGACTACCTTAATCAGGCCCCCAGTAAGAGATCCCCCGCCTCCATGGGATCTAAATTTGATTTTAGCTTCCCTGATATTGCCCCCCTTTGAACCTGCAGCTTCTTGTTCTTTGAAGTTTCTTTCTTAGAAGACCCTTCTTCTGGTTGCAATTACTTCAGCCAGAAGAGTTTCTGAACTTCAAGCTCTTTGTGTTCGCCCTCCTTATCTAGTTTTCCACAAGGACAGAGTTTCTCTCAGGACTAATCCTTCCTTCCTTCCAAAGGTTTCTTCTGAGAATAATTTGAATCAGTCTATTGATCTCCCTGTATTTTTTCCAAATTATTCCAACAAGGCGGAGTACAAGTTGCATCAGTTGGATGTTCATAGACAGTTACGTTTTTACTTGCATAGAACTAAGCAAATCAGAAAATCAGACCAGCTGTTCCTGTCGTATGCTGAGGGTAAACAAGGTCTACCAGTGTTGAAAGTAACTTTATCTAGGTGGTTGACGTCTATTATTACATTGATATATCAGCTAAGGAACAAAGAGCTTCCTGCTAAACCAAAAGGTCACTCCATTAAATCTCTAGCTACTTCAGTGGCTTTTCAGGCAAGATTGCCAATGGAAACTATTTGTGCGGCAGCTACATGGGCCAATCCTCATACCTTCATTTCACATTATAAGCTGGACGTGGCCTCCAGGAGCAGAGCTGATTTTGGTTCCACTGTTCTGAAGAGTCTGTTCCAATGAGCCACCCAGGATTGAGGTGCTAGGATGCTGTCCCAACCAGCATGAATGAAGGCGAGATAGACAACTTAACATTAAGAAGTTATGTACCTACCATAACGTTCCATGTTAGTTGTCTTCTTCTCGCCTTCTTTCTTGCGTCCCACCCTCCATCCCCCTATCCTAGTAGACTGAGAAGAGTTCCTTATGTTTTTCTTTCACTGGCTGAGTTTTCTCTGGCTATTCCTTTCTGACTAGTAGTCTCTCCAGTAGGATTTATGCATTCTAGGATAGGATTCCTGTATTTTTATGTCTGCATTTAGACTTACCAAACGAGATCTGGGTATCTAGCGCCAGGCATCATGGGATATAGGGGGGCCTCGAGCCAGTAAGCAGCTCTCGAGCTTTTGAAGATGGCCAAGTCGGAGCCGAGGATCGGCTCCGAACCCAACCAGCAAGAAAGAAGGCGAGAAGAAGACAACTAACATGGAACGTTATGGTAGGTACATAACTTCTTATTACTTCTTAACCATGGCCCTTTTTTTATTTCCACCCCATTTTTAAACTGCACATTAATTTTATCCCACTCCGTAGCTATATTTTTAAAAGTAATTTCTATGCCCTGGAATAACTCCTGAACAATCTCCACTACCCATTCCTTAAATAACTCTCTTTTTAACAGATAGCTGGGAAAGTGCTAGTGTCTCATTTTTATTTCATTACTCTGTGTTTTTATTTTAGTTATTATTAGCGCATGATCTGAAGTAGTTATTGGGTGCATGTCACGACCTTTAATTAAATGCACATGTTCCTGGGAAATGTAAATTCTGTCTAGCCTAGCCCAGTTTTTATATCTTGAGAAATAATATCTAAATTCACTTCAAACTCCTATTACTGAATTCACATCTTCCATGCCAAATAGTTTCATAAATTTGTTCAACAATATGTCCTCCTTTGTTATACTTTCCCTTCAGGGCTCCCCAGACACATCTTCGCTGCTGCAAATCAAATTCCAGCCCCCACTTATAAGTAATATTCCTTGCTGAAAGCTGATTGTTTCTCCCAGAATTTTCTTAAGCTCCATTATAGCAGTTTTAGGTGGAATATAAATACATGCTAGTGTAATGCTTCTCCCTTGCCAGTAGCCCCTTAGCACTAAAAAGCTACCATTATTATCTTTCTTATCCTCTTCTATCACTATTGGAGCTCTTCTTACAATTAATATAAGTACTCCTCTTTTCCTTTGTCCTAGATATTCCACTGAATAACCATACTGAAAACCTTTCTCTATCAAATTTGCATGTTCATTTCTTTCCAAGTGTGTCTCCTGTAATATAACTATTTGCACTCTACATTTTTAAAATAGTTCACTATTCTTTCTTTTTTGTATTTATCCATGAGACCACTACATTTAAAGACATTACAGAAAGCATCATTGTATTAAAAAGTTATTATTCCAACCTTTTCTGTATAATGCCTTTTTGTTAAATGTCTAGTTCCAGCTTTTGTGTTAAATGCATATACTGTTTGGCAGGTTGAACTTTAATGTAGTTGTTTTTTTCATATCCATTTCAGCCTATGTCACATTTTACAAAACTTTTTGTTTTATTGAAAGACAAAACTTTTTGTTTTATTGAAAGTCCTCAAACAAAAAAAAACAAACTTCCAAATACCCCTCTAAAACCTATTAATTTAATACTAACATACAAAACTATATGCATATTCAGATATTGACGTTTTACCCTCCTAATAGGAACAAATGTCCCAAACCGATAGGCACAATCATAGACTTGAGTTAATCTAAAAGAAAGTTATTCGTGGTAAGACGCATGTTGCAGCCTGTGCTTCTACTAAGTGCTAACTAGTTTTGTCTTATCTTTATAGCTCTCACAGCTGAGAAAATCCCTTGAATGCTTTCAGAGAATATTATCTCCTAGCCAGTTTCTCTTTTCTTTTTTTCCCTCAGCCAGTCACTCTCTAGCAGACTGTAACCAATTTCTCTTTATCAGATTGTCTCCATGGAGACATGAGCACCAGACAGTCAGTTTCCCTTTATTAGATTGTTTCTTCTTCCATTTTTTCCAACCTTTTGTTGTTTTTGTTGATATATTGCATCAGTGTTTTGTTTATTTTAACCAGGTCTGTCTACAGTTGTCTTATATCTTCCTGTAGGTTACTGCGAGTCATTTCTAGAGGTTGCATTGCTTTTTGCTGAACAGCTGCAGTACTTTCCCCAGTCAGTGTTTCTTCCTCACTTGTTGTAGCTGATTATTTTTGCAGCTGCTCTGTATTTCTTTTTTCCTGGCATCCAGGCAGTACATTTACTAGCCAGTTACTGAAATTTACCCTAAACACAAAAGTCTACTGGCCTTCTCTGTTGAGTTTCGGTTTTCACACTGGGAGAGCTAGAGTTAAGCTGTTACTCATTGTGCAGCCATCTTGGAAATTCAGGTACTCTGGTGCCTTAAGCAAAAAGGCTGTATGACCCTCCCACTGCCAGGCTTGGTTAAAAAATAATGACCACACTGTCCCCAGCCCAACACATGATATAGTGACCTTTGATGTTTGGGAGGAATGTTGCCCAGACCCCCACAATTACATTAACCTTCTTTATATACCTATCAGCAGGGCTGGTTTTATGGTAGGTGTAATTCAAGGCAGAGGAGATTATAAGCCTATGTCAGAATACACTTATATAGCCTTGGTGTATGCAGACCACTGGCCCCCAAAAGTTTTGAAGGACTGGGAATTCTGTTATGAATTTATGCCCTATTTTTGAGAGATGACTGTTAAACTGGGCAAGTGAGAACAGGATCAGTTACTTTCATCAGGGCAACTCCCACCACGTAGTTATAATCACTTCTATGTGCAATATAGACATCGGCTTGTAATAAAAGGGGATGACTGCGTAATGCATTTCATCTTCATTGTGAACAGTTGACAAACATTAAAATATTGCACATTGTTTCACATATTCACATTAATCCTGCAAACCCAAAATAATAAGTCAAATAATAAGTCAACAGCAGTAGGCAGCTAGTCATTTTTTCCACAGGAATTATACCTACTCTGTGCATATCAGGTGTCCAGTTAAGTTGACCATCTTACTTCAGTCAAATACACACTAGTCCTTGAAAGCCAAATAGTGACTATTTAAACCGAGCAAAGACAAGAAAGCAAATTTCTTTCATCCAGCCAGCCCTAACCCCACCTTGTAGTTACAGCCCTGTTGTCTAATGGATATGTAATATTATTTTTTCTCCACAGTCTACACAAACAAGTTGCCACACATTAAAGTATTCCAGTCCAAGATGTTCCACACAAATCACAAAGCCAGAAATATTGCCCAAAATATCTAGTTGAATACTTCCAACATTATTGTAAAGAAGAGTAATAACAATTCTCACTATGCCATTCCACTCATCCCATCTACCTACACAAATCACAAAGCTGGAAATATTGCCCTAAATTTCTGGTTGAATACTGCCAGCATTAACGTAAAAAAAAAGTGATTACATTTCTCACCACATCATTCCTCTTATACCAACACAAATCAAAAAGCCAGAAATATTATCCAAAACAGCTAGTCAATCACTGCCATTATTGTAAAAACATTAAAGGAAAACTCCACCTTATAACTAAAAAAACATGTTTTTCATTGTAGCTTTGTTTTTTCTGAGCTATTTTAATGGCTCAGAATCACTCCAGATACTTCTTTTACAATTTTAATGTGTTTCCCACAAAATGGCAGCTGATGGGGTCTGCCTTGGTAATGTGATTTTGTTTTCTTGCTTTCATTCATTTTTCCCAGAATACATTTCAAGTCCTCTTTATGTGAGTCCTGCTAGACCTAAGGAAGTTCTGTTGTTTTCACATGTCATTAAGATAGAATGGCAGGAGTATGAAGCACTGTCATCTAACACACCTGTTATAACAGACAGAGCTGCTACTGTGTTTCCTAGATGAAACCTCACTTATGTGTCTGTTAGAGCATGTTCTATGCTATAAGTAGCTATTAGCTACTTCTAGCAAAAGAAAGTAGGTAAATAGCAGGCTGTTGTAAAGGGATACTTTTGTAGTTCTAAAGGAATTGATAGTCCTTTCCCCATACTCTCCTGTGGTGTGAAAACTGTAGTAAATGATCCATGCTGTATCATGCACAGGTGACAACTACTACTGGAAAGGAGTCCAAAGTAAGTATGTCTGCAGCTTTCCAGTGCCTTCAGTGGCCATTTTTCTATTCTCAAGAATGATCCAGAATTAAGAAGTGCTTTAGTAGTTCCATACCTATTTCTGCCATGTTCACCCACACTTTTTTTTTCTATTTTGTATTTATTTATACTTTGTTAACCAGGGAAGTGAACTGGTTCTAGCCATTACTCTTTTCAGCCACAACCCAAGCTATAGCGACAAAAATAATAACAAGTAATAAATGCACTTGGCAATACAAAGAAAAAAAATACTGCCATAAAGACATTTGACAAAGATAGCATGTGCAAGACATAGCTAAGGTGTGACAGGGAATAAGTAAAACAGTAAACAACATTTACATTAATAATGCGTAACTATACTATGTATATATATATATATATATATATATATATATATATATATATATATATATATATATATATATGTATATCTGTGTGTGTGTGTGTGTGTGTGTGTATATATATATATATATATATATATATATATATATGTATGTGTGTGTCTGTGTGTGTGTGTGTGTGTATACACACATACAGCTACAGAAAACTTCCATTTTGATTTGCTTTTATTTAAAAGACATGAATTACACACACACACACACACACACACACACACACACACACACACACACACACACAAACACATACGCACTCCGTTATACACTCACACTCATATGTTTCTGTACATATGTAAGATGTATGCTGCACATATATGCTATATATATATATATATATATATATATATATATATATATATATATATGTGTGTATATATCGATATATGATGTTCTTCATTCCACATTGCTGCAGTCCTAACACTTGGGTAGTCCGCTGTCCCAGTCGGCCCGAATACCAAAGTATATGGCTGACGTCGGTCAAGGCGCATTAGTCTGACGTCAGGACGTCAGGGTACAAATGCGCATGACCGACGTCATATCCTCAGTCTTTTGCCGCATGGTCCGATGCAGAAGCAGTTTTGCGAGTGCAGGTTGGCGTTCTGAAATTTTCTGAAGTCGGAGTTTCAGACCGAATCAAAGTTGGCTAAGTACCCCGTTGGGGAATATTTTGGTTTTTTCTTGCCTCAGTATTTAACCGGATGTCAGAAAAAGTGAATAACTGTATTTCTTGTGGGAAACAGATACCTCATAGGGATTACCATACCTTGTGTATACCTTGTTTAGGGCCTGAGCACGACGTTGTTGGATGTCGCTCTTGTGCTAGATTTAACAAACGCACTATAAAGAGAAGATTAGACTGTGCCAGGTTAGTTTTTGGGAAGCGTTGTAATTATAAAATGCCGTCGGATACTCCGACGCCCGCTTCGTCCAAAAAGCGCAAGGACAAAGCAGCAAAGCCTAGGTTGGAAGAACCGTCAGTCCCAGATGTCGGTTCTTTAGAAGGCTCAGTGGAGCCGGTGGTTCTGCCTGAAGTTTCTTTGGAGTCTCAGGGAGAGACTTTACTGTTACAAGATGTGTCCTCTCAGGAGGTAGGCCAGGCTGAAGGGGCTTCTCAGGTGGCTGTTCTCCCCTCTCTTCCTAAGGTGGTTAGGCCCTCCCCTTCTGTTTCCAAGGCTTCTTTGAGAGGCAGGCCAGGTTTAGCTTCAGTGGGGGTCTCTCCTAGTTCTTCAGGATCTTTGCCTAAGAAACATATGCTTAAAATGGCAGAAGATTTGATTACTATGATTAGAGGTTCTATGCCCCCTCCTGATAAGAGGCCTAGGGTGGAACCTGAGCTTGAGAGTTTTGAGCAGTGTTCGAGGCTTCTGAGTCTTGCTGAAGACTTGCAGGAGTATCCTCCTTATTCTGATTCTGATGTGGATGATTCTACTCCTTCGGCTTCTCCTCCTGAGGATTTTTCTTTTTCAGAGACTCTTCATTCCATGAGGGAGCATTTTAAATGGGAAGGTCAGGATTTCTCTGATTCCAGGAAGAGGCTTAGGGAATTTCTGTTTTTACCCCAGCATAGGCCTTTAGCTATACCTCCTGTTCTGGATGTGGTGGAAGATGTTTTGCAGAGGCTTCCCTGAACCCTGATTCTTTGCCTCCTGCCCCAGTTAAACCAGACAGGTATTATAGGGTGCCTGAAGCTCATAAGTATCTTTTTAAGAGTCCTAGGGCAGACCCAGAAACTGTTTCTCAGGGGCCTAAAGGTGTTAAGGCTTCTGTTGTTAAAAATCCTGTTCCTCCTGATAAAGAGGCAAGGGCTTTGGATAGATGGGGAAAGAAGGTGTATACTTCTTCCACTTTAGCCATGAGTGCTTTGAATTGCCAGTTCCACATGTTAAAATATCAAAATTATCTCCTTTCACAATTGAAGTCTAAGGTAGATGCTCTGGCGGAAGGTATTGAGTGTAAAGAGTTGCAGGATTTAGTTCATGTGTCTGAACAGGTGGGTAAGCATTCCTTGCAATGTGGTTTTGATGCTGTGCAGGCCTCTTCGAGGGTGGCTGCCACTGGTTCTGTTCTTCATAGGCACGCCTGGCTGAGGGATCAGAATTTAGCTGAGCATGTTAAGACAAGGATTTTGGATGCTCCGTTACAGTCTGACGTGTTGTTTGGTTCGCCTGTAGAAGCAGTTTTAAAGAAAATGGAGGACAAGGCTAAGTCTATGCAGACTGTTAAAGATTTTTTGCAGGTTCAGCCTCCGAAGTTTAGTAGAAATTGGCCTACTAAGGGGTGGACATATCCTGCTTATGATTCCCAGTCTAGGGGTAGGTCTAGACGTGGTAGGGGCAGAGCTCAAGGTTCTTTTAGGCCTAGAACGGGGAGTTCACCTGCTCAGTCTTCTGGTGAGGGCAGGGGTCAGTCCTTTCGTAAACAGACCCAATGACCTGCCTTTTCAGCTGCCAGTGCTTTCTCGTCTGGCAGCACCTTTGGGAGGAAGGCTGGCACTTTTCAAAGAAAATTGGAGTTTAATTACCCAAGACAGATGGGTATTGGATATCATTCACCACGGTTACAGGTTTTATTTCCATACCTTGCCTCCTTTCAAAGGCATGCCAGACATTCCTCCGCTACAAAGAAAAGAGGCTCACAAGCAAATTTCTCTGTTACTCCAAATAGGGGCCATTCAGCCGGTTCCTGTGCCAGAAAGAGGCCTAGGATTTTATTCTCGCCTGTTCCTAGTACCAAAGAAGGGGAACACGTGGAGACCAATTTTGGATTTATCTATCCTCAACACTTATCTGGACATTCCCAAGTTCAAAATGTTGACGTTACAACAGCTTTTACCTCTACTGGGCAAAGATCACTGGATGGTAACTTTAGATCTCAAGGAGGCTTACCTTCATGTACCTATCAGACTAAGTTGCAGGAAGTATCTGCGTTTTCGAGCTGGGAATTCCCATTATCAGTTCTCTGCATTGCCCTTTGGCTTATCTACTGCGCCCAGAGTATTCACAAAGGTTCTGGCTCCAGTGATAGCTTACTTCAGGCTAAAAGGAATACAAATCTATCCTTACTTAGACGACTGCCTGATTCTGGCACAAGAAAAGGAAGACCTTTTACAGCATTTGGATTATGTGATGGCAGTGCTAAGATGCCTGGGGTATTCTGTGAACGAAATAAAGTCCAGTCTAGTACCCTCTCAAGACATGTGCTTTCTGGGTGTGAGACTGAATACAGCAACCCAGATGGCCTTTTTAACCCCGGACAAACAAAAGAATCTTTCCCTTTACTTCCATCAACTATCTCTTCAGTCCGGGCTGACTGCAAGGACAGTCCTTCAAGCCTTAGGGTTCATGGCATCTTGTATTCTGGTGCTTCCCAATGCCAAACTGCATATGAGGAAGCTGCAATGGTATCTCAAAAATGTATGGACACAGCACTGCCAGGATTTGGACACTGTCATTCAAATAATACCTTGCATTCAAAAGGAATTTTTGTGGTGGGCTCAGGAATGTCACCTAAACAAGGGACTCTCTGTGACCCGGCCAGAGGCGAGTCAGATTCTAACGACAGATGCCTCAGACATAGCTTGGCGAGCTCATCTGAATGGAAAGTGGGTACAAGACAAGTGGCCTGCCAGACTACAGCATCTACATATCAACATGAAGGAGATGTTAGCAGTCCAGTTTGCATTAATGGCTTTCAAGGAGTTACTTCTTCCAGGGCAGGTGTTGATTCTAACAGACAACACAACTGTCATGTGGTACATCAACAAACAAGGGGGAACACATTCTTACCCTCTATGCAGGCAAGCAATGATTTTATGGGAGACTGCGCTCAGCTTGCAACTAACTCTTCAGGCAAGGTTTCTGCCGGAGCACAGAACTCCTTAGCAGATGTGTTAAGCAGGCAAATCATGGATCCCCACGAGTGGAAACTGGATCTTCATGTATTTCGGAAATTGACAGTGTCATGGGGAACTCCAGACATAGATCTGTTCGCTTCTCCACTAAACCACCAGCTGCCAAAGTTTTGCACGAAAAGGTTTCATCACACAGCTTGGAAGGTGGATGCTCTTTCTTTCAGTTGGAAAAATCTTCATGTGTATGCCTTTCCACCTCTGCCTCTTCTTCCAAAGGTACTCCTAAAGGTCAGACAAGACAAGCCAAGGATGATTTTAATAGCTCCAGATTGGCCTCGGCAGCACTGGTACCCATTACTGAGGAGTCTGGTAAGGAAGCCTCCATGGCCTTTACCTTTGATTCCACACCTATTGTCTCAGAGGGACGGTCATCTACTCAATGTCAAGCTTCACTCTCTTCATCTAACAGCCTGGCATATTCTGTTTTGAAACATAGCAGGTCTCAACTTCCTCAACAAGTTTTGAATGTGATTATGGAAGCCAGAAGACCTAGTACAAGGAAAGTGTACGCAGAAAAATGGAAGAGATTTTTATTTTGGAGTGCAGCAAAGAATTTGGAGGTTTCTGAGCCTAATTTGAGTGTGGCTCTTCAATATCTTACTGAGTTATTGGACAAAGGTTTGTCTTTCTCTTCCATAAAGATTCATGCTGCAGCAATTTCAGCTCACTATGATTGTGACCCACCATTGTTTTCTCATCCTTTGTTCAAGCAATTTCTTAGAGGGGCAAAGAATATAAGACCCCACGTAGGGCTCCTACTCCTGCTTGGGATCTCAATTTTGTGTTGGAGAAACTTACTCTACAACCTTTTGAGCCTGCGGCTACTGCTGAATTGAAATACTTGTCATGGAAGACTGCTTTTTTGTTGGCCATTACTTCTGCAAGAAGGGTTTCTGAATTGCAGGCCCTTATGGCGGTTGAGCCTTTTTTGATTTTCCATAAGGATAGGGTATCATTACGTACTAATCCTTCCTTTATGCCTAAGGTGGTTTCTAGTGTGGCTTTAAACCAAACTATTCATTTGCCTACTTTTTATGCAGATCCCCAAAATAAGGGGAAAAGATTTTGCACACTTTAGATGTACACAGGCAGTTGCGTTATTATTTAAGCAGGACTAGGGATTTTAGGCAGTCTCAGCAGTTGTTTGTTTCTTTTGCTTTGAGTTCTCAGGGTAAGCCTGTGTCAAAACAAACTATTTCTAAGTGGATTGGGTTTTGCATTGCATTTTGTTATTCCCATCATGGCAAGGAGATTCCAGCTGGGATTAGGCCTCATTCCACTAGGGCTACTGCCACTTCAACAGCATTTCTAAGGGGGGTGGCAACTAAGGATATTTTGGAGGCAGCTACTTGGAGTTCAGTGCATACTTTCTCTAGGCATTACCACCTTCCTCTCTACTCTAAATCTAGGGCTGGTTTTGCCACGGCTATTTTGCAGGGCATGTTGACAGCTCCTGCTTCTTTATGATTTGCCAGCCTCCCTTACCTCTGCTTTGGGATTCTACCCAAGTGTTAGGACTGCAGCAATGTGGAATGAAGAACATAGTACAGTTTTGTACTTACCATAAATGTAGATGTTCGAGGATCCACATTGCTGCAGTCCAATTTACCCTCCCTCCTTCCCCTCTGTGTTTAGGGGTGGTTGTGTGGGTGGGGTTATACTTTTGTAAATTTGTATATATTGTATATATATTTGGTGCAGGAGTGTTTGGTGTTTTTTGGTTTTGGCCTTATCTTTTTAGGGTCTTCTGACATCTGGGGCAAGAAAAGACTGAGGATATGACGTCGGTCATGCGCATTTGTACCCTGACGTCCTGACGTCAGACTAATGCGCCTTGACCGACGTCAGCCATATACTTTGGTATTCGGGCCGACTGGGACAGCGGACTACCCAAGTGTTAGGACTGCAGCAATGTGGATCCTCGAACATCTACATTTATGGTAAGTACAAAACTGTACTTTGCACATACACACACACACACACACACACACACACATACATACATACACGCGCGCACAAAGATTGACAGTCAGACATGTGCATTTGTACACAGTTAACTCATTCCCTCCAGTACAGTTCTTTTGAGTATGTACCTTTAAGTCTTAGTGGGTGTAGCTTGAGCCTTTAAAAATGAAGTTATCACCTTATAGTTCTAACAAATACTCATTGACAGATGTCATATATCAGTACAATTGTAAGACGTCATTCCTGGATAGATTTATGTAACTTTGCGGAACCGTTCAAGTCTACCTTTACCAACGCCCCCTTCGATGGTTCCTCATTGTTTGGACCCAAGGTAAAAGACACTCTCAACCGGTGCGAGCAAGAAGGAAAAATACTCTCTGCCTTGGGAGTACATTTTACTTTTCCCTCTAGACCATATCCTAAGGGTCAGAGGGGTGGTAAAATGTGGTTCAAGAAGTCCCAGAGGTTTTTCCAGGATGCACAGGGTGACCCCTCCTTCAGAGGCAAAGGAGGAGGAGGAAATGGTAGACATCGCCCTAGAGGCAGTCTGCAAAACCAGGGAGGTTGCGATTCCTTTTGGATCCGGCCTTACCAGTGCTCCTGATGTGGGGCCCGACTGTGCTTCTCTGGGGCCGGTCGGGAGTCGCATTTCTTTGTATCCAGAAGCCTGGCTGGGTATCACTCAAGTCAAGTGGGTACAAAGAATTATTACCAGAGATTATGTCATACCCTTTTCTCTTCCACCTTTTGTTCCCAAAAGGATCCCAGATGTTCCACCCAATCCCAGGGATCAGGCAACTGTGGAGATCAACAAGTTGCTGTCAAAAAGAGTCATCCAAACCGTCCCAGCAGACCAAATAGGATCCGGAACTTACTCCAGATTCTTTTTAGTGCCAAAATGTACAGGGGACTGGAGGGCCATCTTGGACCTCAGCAGATTAAACGAATCAGTAAAGAAGGACAAGTTCCGAATGGTGAAACTGCAGTCTATACTCCCGTTATTAGGGAAACACAATTGGATGTGCTCAGTAGATCCCCAAGATGCCTACTACCACAGAAAAATGGACAGACATCGAGGAGTCATCTACACTTCTGGCTGGGAGCCAGTCATTACCAGTTTCGTGCTTTGCCCT
Organism: Protopterus annectens; assembly: GCF_019279795.1. NCBI lineage: Eukaryota > Metazoa > Chordata > Ceratodontiformes > Protopteridae > Protopterus > Protopterus annectens. The sequence continues at coordinate 1,322,025,254 of NC_056731.1, read as the reverse complement.
TTGGTCTTACCACAGCCCCCAGGGTGTTTACCAAGTGTATGGTGGTAGTGACAGCTCACCTGAGAGGTCGAGGATTCCAGGTGTTTCCATATCTGGACGACTGGCTCTTGACCGCCTACACCAGGCATCTACTTCATCAGACCAGGGATGCTACCATTCAGCTTTGTGCCCAGCTGGGAATTTCTATAAATTGGGAAAAATCTGCCATATTGCCCTCTCAATCTGTGATTTTTGTAGGAGCAGTAGACATGTTGGCTCGTCTTCCAGTAGAAAGGGCGCCGAATCTGGTTTTTCAAATTCGATGTCTTCTCCCCTTATGAAAGGTCAAAGCCAAGATTGTTCTGCAGCTTCTAGGGATCATGGCTTCCACCATATTACTAGTGCCACTAGCCAGACTACACATGAGGATTCTTCAGTGGCTCCTGTCATCCCAATGGTCTTTTCAACACCTGCCATTATCTCATCACATTCTACTGACAGACTCTTGCAAGAAGGACCTCCTTTAGTGGACTATACCCAATCAGGCACTTCATTTGTTCCTCCCCAACTCGTTGCCACTGTGAAATTAGATGCCTCACAGATAGGGTGGGGGGCATTATCTAGGTAGGACTGTCCAAGACACATGGCAAGATCACGAGGCTCACCTGCATATCAATGTTCTAGAGATGAGGGTGGTGCTCCTGGCGTTGCAAGTACTTCAAGACCTTCTGCCTCTGGGAGCTATTGCAATACAATCAGACAGCATGTCGGTGGAATGGTATATCAACAAACAGGGTGGAACCAGATCTTACCCACTCTGTCGAGAGGCCATTCGAGTTTGGAAATGGGCGATATCTTCCCAGCATTTTCTGGTAGCAATGCACATTCCAGGGACAACCATCGTGATAGCCGACAAGCTCAGCCAGGCAATCCCAATGCCTCATGAGTGGTCTCTAAAACAGGAAAAAGTGGAACAGATTTTCCGCAGATGGAGACAGCCTTGCTGGGATTTCTTTGCCAGCCCAATCAATGCCAAATGCAGCAGCTACTTCTCCTTCATCCCCCCTTCAGGGGAGTCACCGAGAGATGCACTTTTTCATGATTGGCCCCTGGGTCTCCTTCATGCTTTTCCTCCCTTTTCTCTCATTCCCAAGGTTATTCAGAAAGCAAAATGGCTGGGAAGCAAACCGATCCTCATTGCTCCTTACTGGCCTCGTCAGATTTAGTTCCCCTTCCTCGGGCCTCTTCTACTAGACGATCCTTGGATTCTGGACCCAGTTCCAGACCTGTTGACTCACATGTCAGGTTCGCTTCACCCATCCTTACACACTCTCAATTTGACAGCGTGGCTGCTCCAGTTCCATCCCTAGTCAGGCTTCAGGACTTCTCACCCTCCATGACTCATATTCTTACATCTTGTCATAAACCATCCACCAGGAGACTATATTCCAGTAAATGGAGAAGATTTTTTTATTTGGGTGGAGAAAATGAATGTTGACCCTTACACTGCCTCCATTTCAGTAGTTTTGGAATTCCTGTCTGAGCTTTTTTTCACCAGGGATCCGCGGCTGACACCATCAGAGTTCAATTGGCAGCGATTTCAGATTTTCGTCTAGGCTTTCAAGATTCTAATCTGATGTCACATAGGCTGTGCAAAGCTTTCCTTAAAGGTGCCACCTTGTTAAGACCTCCCTTTCAAGAATCTGTTGCCTCATGGGATTTAAATTTTGTGTTATCCAAATTAACTTCTCTGCCCTTTGAGCCTTCTCATTCATCCCGTTTGAAATTCCTGTCTTGGAAGACTTTGTTTCTGGTGGCTATCACGTCGGCCAGACGGGTGTCAGAGTTACAGGCATTGTCTGTGAAACCCCCTTACCTGACTTTTCACAAAGACAGGGTGTCTCTTCATACTAATCCTTCCTTTGTCCCCAAGGTCTGTTCCCATGCCACCTTGAATCAATCCATAGAACATCCAGTGTTCTTTCCAAATCATTCCATCAAAGCTGAATACAGGTTTCATCAGCGGGATGTCCATAGACAATTACGTTTTTATTTGCACCGAACTAAGGAAATCAGGAAATCAGATCAGTTATTTATTTCCTTCTCCAAATCCAGGTCTGGCTTACCACTTTCCAAAGTAACACTCTCTAATTGGATTTCTAGCTGTATAGCTTACATTTACAACTCTGAGGGTAGACCTTTACCCTTTAAAGTCAAGGCTCATTCTACCAGATCTCTGTCTACCTCTGCAGCCTTTCAAGCCAGGGTCCCACTTGATAATATTTGTGCAGCAGCAACATGGGCTAACCCTCACACTTTTATTTCTCATTACAAATTTGATTTAACCTCCAGGGGTAGAGCATCTTTTGGTTCCACAGTACTCAGGAGTATTTTTCCTTGAGCCACTCAAGAATAAGGCGCTAGGGACGCTGTCCCATATGTAAGAATGAAGGCAAGATAGGACTACAGAACATAAAGAAGTTATGTATTCACCATAACGTTCCATGTTTGTAGTCCATCTCGCCATTCATTCTTACGAACCCACCCTCCTACCCCCCATCCTGGAAGTACCTGGAGACAGAAAAATATTATTATCTTTTTTTTTATGGAGACCTTTTAGTATTGGCTTCCTTTGTATATTTGTTATTATCTCTCCTAGTTAGCAGCAAAGAAGATCTGGGGATTGTACTGATGCACCATGGGATACCTACCTAGCCATGAGCCAACTAGAAGACTTCCAGCTTGTAAATAGGCCAAGTCGGAGCCGAGGATCGGCTCCAATCCCATATGTAAGAATGAATGGGGAGATGGACTACAAACATGGAACTTTATGGTGAGTACGTAACTTTTTTTTAAGGTAAATTCAGCTGTATATTATAGTTGCCATCAGTGGTCACATTTCTTTGTGGACTAGAAAATGCTCATGTGCACTGCCACTGTAAGGACTGGCTCAAAAGTCAGTAGGAGTCTCTTACCATGGAACTGTGAACCAGATATACATCCCTTCTGTAAGGATGTTACAATAAAGCATAAAAAACTTTTTTATAAACAGTATCAGTGCACCTAGTTGATAGAGTTGCTACCTGTCACTCTTTCTGCAGTTCTGTCGTGTGTGTGTATGTGTGTGTGTGTGTGTGTGTGTGTGTGTGTGTGTGTGTGTGTGTGCGCGTGTGGCGGGGGGTGTAAATGTGTTGATACTTTACAAGAAAAAAATAATTTACTGACTTTTGTTTAAATGTCATGGAAATCTTTGATACATTTAAGTTATCTTAATATGTAAACTAATATAAATAGTCAACTTTTAAAGCTGCTGAATGATCGAATTGCTTTGTTTTGCTGTGAAAGGGGAGTGCTATGCTCTCCTCTTCTCTGCAATAAAGACATTGTTAAACAGTTCCACAGCTTTCTATCTTTTTTTTATAACAGCTGCTGTGCTTCTGACATCAGCAGGACTAATTGATCATCCAAGACTGACAGCAGTACCTGACAGGTTAGACTACATATTTCTCTACATCTGTATTATATAATCCAGGTGGAGACAAATTCCTCTGCAAAGTATGTGAGACGTTAAGCTAAAAAAAGTAGGTGGGCTTTCCCTTCCTTTGATTCCAAGGCAAGGAAATGAAAAGTACAAGTAGGTTTCTGCTACCTACGCAATACTGAAACCATATTGTGAGGAGACAAGCAACCTAAGGATTGAGTTAAACTATAGGAGAGGGCGGCGTCACCAAGCCAGCAAAATTGCCAGAAATATCTGGTTGAACAGTACCAACAACATTATTGTAAACACTTCCACTATGAGTAGATGAATGCAAATACAGCGAGGTCATGAGTGAGAATTGATTTTGGGTATGGTGTTTTACTTCAGATTTTGAATAAAGGGATTGTTTCAGCTACAGAACTGGTTCAGAGTAAATCTTTTTAGCAGAAAATAGCTAAATGGTGGTAGAAAGATAATAAAATTATATAAAAAGAAAAGAATATTGTTTTCAATTACATAAAAAGTTTTCTGTATCTCATATGAAAGCAAAAATAAATAAAGTATCAAAGAACTACAAATCAAATTGAGAATGGAAATACATAATATGAAAACAAGTTGGCCTTTATGAAAAATAGTAAGGCTTACTATGGTTATATAAATTCTTTTAGAAAGGTGAGCAGTCCTGTTTCAGTACTGAAATTTGATAATGAAGCGATAACCTATCTAAGTAAATTGTAGAATTATTTAATATCCAGTTCAGTTGTATTCCTCCTCATTTGGGAAATTATTAAAAACATGAACGCAAGTGAAAGTTGTCCAGCTGTAACTTCAACAATGATCACTAAGGTCAGAAACAGTGCATCAGTGGGACAAGATTCTATTCCAGTTATTATGATCAAGAAGATATCCAAAAACTTTACATTATGTACAGCTTCATATCTTTAATAAATTAGTAGTAAACAGAGAGGCTCCAAATATATGTAAAATGTCCTGTACCTCCTTGATGTTAAAGGAAAAGCATCAGATATAAGTAATTACAGGCCTGTAAGTCTTACCTCTGTTCACTGCAAATGTTTTGAGAGGTGTATAGTTGATGTGATAGAAAAAGAATATAAATGTCTAGAAATGATAGATCTGCATCAACATGGTCTTATATTGATAAGGTAAATGTTAACTAATCAAGCAGATTTCTATGAACAAGTTACCCTAGCAGTAGATATAGGACTTACTGGTAAGTCAAAGTCAAGTGAAAGTAAACTTTATTGTCATTCAGACTTTACACAACAGTGCAAACTGAACAAAATTTTGTTTCTCCTGACTCAATGTCCAAAACATCACCAGAAACATTACAACCAACATTACTACATCACAGCAAACTATCACAGACATAACACCCCAAACATTTTTTGAATCTAAACAAAACATTATTGCACAGAATTCCAACAGTTATCAGTATTGCAGAAGAAGGCTAGTTTTGCATCGGTTGGTTTTATTGCATCAGAGTATGAGTTGAGACTAGCATTTGAGTTATTGCACAAAAATATGAGTTCTCTTGAACATAGATATCTGTTACACCTGATGGCCATCATCATGCATGTTATTAGTAGAGGTAAGTAGTCTGATGGTCTATAGAAAGAAGCTCTTTCTGAATCTGGTGATTTTGTACTGCATTCTGCAATAGCTCTTGCCAAATGATAGGAAGAAAAATAGTCCATGGATGGGGCGAGTGAAGTCCCTGACTATTTTAATGGCTCTGTTGAGAAATCGAGACAAGTATAGGTCCTGAACAAAAGGACGAGTGGTTCTAATAATTTTCTTTGCCACTTTTACCACCCTTTGGAGAGACTTCCAATTCAAAGCAGAGCAGTTTCCATACCATACCAAAAGACTGTTTGACAAGATGCTTTCTACAGTGTCCCTGTAGAAGGTTGTAAAAACAGGAGGTGGAAAGTTTGTTCTTCTCATTCTTTGCAGAAAATGTAGATGCTGTTGTGCCAGCTTGACAATGGAACTTGTGTTTCTGGACCATGACAAGTCCTCCAGGATATGTACCCCTAATAACTTGGTGCTTTCTACCCTCTCCACTGTCTCTCTGTGGATTTTGAGTGGAGAGTGCATTCCATTGTTCCTCCTGAAGTTAACAATATCTCCTTGGTCTTGTTCACATTCAGTGCTAGGTTATTGTTGTTGCACCACACAGTAAGTTGGTTAACCTCCTCTTACGGTATTTTATCATCATTGTTGATGACACTTACAACTGTTGCATCATCTGCAAACTTAATTATGTGATTTGAATTGTACCTGGTGATGCAGTCATGGGTCAGCAAAGTGAACATCAGAGGGCTCAAGATACAACCCTGTGGTACCCCAGTGTTCATAATGATGCTGTCTGAGGTGTTCTTGCCAATGCATACTGTCTGGGGTCTATCTATGAGGAAGTATAGTATCCAGAAAAAAGAGAAAAATGCACCAAGCTAACACACTATAAATGTTTATTCAGAACAAAAACAAAAAAATGATTGAGCGCTTTCACAACATAAAGTTGCTTCATCAGATCTGATGAAGCAACTTTATGTTGTGAAAGCGCTCACTCATTTTTTGTTTTTGTTCTGAATAAACGTTTATAGTGTGTTAGCTTGGTGCATTTTTCTCTTTTTTTCTGCCTGTGTTCTTTTGCACCTTGCTTCTACCCACGACCGTTTTTGAATTTTATTTTAAGTATAGTATCCAGTTGCACAGTGGGGTGCTGATACCCATTTGAAACAGTTTCTTTATCAGGTGATGGGGGATGACTGTGTTGAAGGCAGAGCTGAAGTCAATGAATAGCATACTCACACAGCAGTTTTTGTTTTCCAGCTGGGTCAGAGATAAGTCAAGTGCCAATGAAATAGCTTCTACAGTGGAGCGATTAGATTAGTATGCAAATTCCAACATTAACAAATCAAAACTAAGAAAATATAAAAGTATTACTGCTCAATGCTAGGAGTCTAAACAAAAAACTCCACTCCCTAGAAGCTCTTTTTACCCTAGAGAATGCTGATATCTGTGTGGTCACTGAGACATGGTTTAAAGCTGCAGAGAGCACACTAACAGTGCAAGGTTATAATGCCTTCCATGCATTAAGGCCAGCTACTTCACAGGCAGGGACTAAAGGTGGAGGTGTCTTTATTTACATAAAAAAATAAATATACTTCAAGGCTGGTAAAACAGGGCACTGCACTTGAGCTGCTCCATGTTCAAATCACCATAGGTAAAATCCAGTACCACTTCCTTGCAAGCTATAGGTCCCCCTCTATGACCCAGAAAACCCATACCATGTATTTAAACTTATTAGAATCACTAACCATCCAACCCAATACCATATTCATGAGTGATCCCACTATTAACTGGGAATCCTATATGACACCAAAAGTACATGCAGAGATTCCTGGATTTTGTAAACACAAACTCCCTGGACCAGATAGTCAGTATACCAACCAGGAGTGCAACCATACTGGATCTGTCCTCACTAATATGGGGGACTGCTCACACCCCTTACTGTAATGCCTTCCTGGTAAGGTTAGACCACAGAATGGTCTCCTCTGAAGTAAAAATCAAACCTGGACCACCAGCTAAACCTGGAATATTCAGGAACTGTTCTAAGGCTAACCTCCTGCTATTAAGCGAAAACCTGGCAAAATGACAAGCCCCCATAAACCCTGAGAACACTTCTGCCTAAACCGTGTATAAGCATGTTAATAGCTGCATAGAAGCAGCTGTACCTACCAGGAAGAAGTACAGAACTAACTCAAAAAACAAGCCACCCTGATGGAATCACAAAAGCAATCAGCTATATAACAGGAGGAAGAAATCATGGCAAAAATTAGGAGGTGGAGCATGCATCAGGATAAAAGCACTCTCATCAAACTAAACAAACAACTCAGAGGACAAATAAAATCTGCTAAAGCCAATTTTGAGGTAAGTTTGGCTTCCCAGGCCAAGGACAACCACAAAGCATTCTTTAGCTATGTCTGCAACCTCAAAGGCAGTACACAATTGTGTGCAGAGCTCATTGTAAATCAAACTACCTATACTGAGCCAGAAGATATAGCAAACCTCCTGGCTGATAAATTCAGCTCCAGCTTTACTCGTCTTTTCCCCTCAACCTTCCCTCAGGAAATATCATCAAATATAACTCCCCCTACTATCACTAGGAAACAGGTCCTTTATACTCTCTCTAAGACCAAGAACACTGCATCTGTGGGACCAGACAATATCCTAGGATGCCTTCCAAATAGCATGAAACATGACCTGTCAAGGCCTCTGGAATTACTATTTAACTGTAGCCTCTGATCAGGCTTTGTGCCTCATAAGTGGAGAAAGGCACAGTCATCCCTCTGCACAAAGGTGGGCCATCTACAGACCCTGAAAACTACAGACCCATAAGTCTTACTAGTTTTATATGTAAAGCCATGGAAAGAATTATCATGGAGATGATCAATAGAGATGTAGTAAACCTCCAGACACTGGACCCAACCCGGTTTGGTTTTGTCAGGGGCAGATCATGCCTATTCAACCTGAAGGACTTCTTTGCGAAGGTCACCAAAGCAATGGATGAGGGCAAAACTGTTCACACTGCCTACCTTGACCTGGCCAAGGAATTTGACATAATACCCCACCCAGGCATTGTTGACAAACTCAAGAGGTTAGGTATAAACCCATATGTCACCAGGTGGATAGCCAACTAGCTCAGAGACAGGACCCAGGAAGTTAGAATTGGGGAGCCCACCTCTACAAAGAGGCCAGTCACAAGTGGAGTCCCTCAGGGATCACTCCTTGGACCGCTCCGTTTTGTCATTTACTTCTCAGAAGTCAAGGCCAATGTCAGTGGTCTCTGGATGACTAAATTTGAAGATGATTGCAAATTAGGAGCTGTCATTGAATCTCACACTGACACAAATGTTCTCCAGAAGGGGCTGACACAGACAAACAACTGGTGTCTGAGCCATGGACTAAAACTAAATGCCAAGAAATGCATAATAGTATCCTTTAGGAAGTCATCCATCCCTGGTAGTTGTCATATTGACAACACACCCCTTAGAGTTGACCCAGTAGTCAGGGACTTAGGGACACACATAGATAGTAATCTAGCCTTTGATCATCACGTGTCTACAGTGGTGAGGAAATCATTCTATGTTGTGCCACTTATAAACAAAGGTATGACATCTAAGTCCAAGGAAGTCATTGCTCCACTGTATTCAGCATTCATCAGACCTATCATTGAGTACAATGCCCCCTTTGGTATGTACCTAACCAGGCATATCCAACAATTGGAACATCCACAGCGGTTCCTCACTAAAAGAATACGTAAGTAATATGTCCTCTGCAGACCTCCTAAAGGCCCTATCCCTGTATTCTGGTCTCCTACAGGCTTTTGAGAGGAAGTCTATGCCTGGCATACAAGGCATTTTCAGACCCCACTCTGATGGACCTCCTGCATATCCACAAAACAAACAGCACCAGAATTATCCGTTCTAAAGACATAAACCTTGCCTGTGATATAAATAAGACCTGCTGAAGAGATAAGTATGTATCCCAGAGACTACCCCATCTATGGAACAGGCTCCTCATCCATGTGAAGCAGAGTTCCTCCATAACCCAATTCAAGTGCAATTTAGACAATTGAATAGGAGACCAGAAAGTCATCCTTGGTTTGGCACCTATGTCTCTAATGGACACAGGTAACCTGTAAATGGTTCATCTCCCAGGTCCATGATTACACTTATCAAGGGTATCAGAACTTGTCAGAGATTTGGGATGCATGGCCATGGCTAGGCTTAAAAAGACCCTTGTGGTCTTTAGCCTAGTAAACACCTGTGAACATATGAACCTATGAATCAAAAGTTGCAGTTGTAGTACTATTTGTTTGGACTTGACCAAAGCATTTGACTCTTTACTACATTTTTCATTTTGCAAAGTCCTATTTGATTTAAAATAGAACTTGTTTATCATTAACTGGATAATATTCTGGTTTACAGATACAAGACAAATGAATTGCATTAAAAAGGTATAGATCTGAAGCCAGAAGAGATAACACAGGTATTCCTCGAAGTTCACTTTTAGGCGCTTTGTTGCTCAATGTGGTCTCTTCAACTGTATCATGGCACATGCCATTCTGGATGAATGAATATGCTGATGACTGTAACATAGGTTTCATAGTAACAAGTGACAAGAGATTATGAAGAAATTCATTAATGTTTAGGTAAAATATGTACATATCCATTTGAGGTTGGAATTTCATTCAGTACTGATAAGTGTAAACTGATGAATTTTTGCAAACTAGTGGTAAGACAGAACATCACTCTACAAACTTGACATTGGAAGAAGTTTATCAACATAAGGATGTAGGTTTAATCATTTTTAGTATTTTTCCTTTTCAAAAATGGGGATAATAGCAGAAATGCGGAGAACATGCCAAATTTATATAAGACATTTATAAGACCTCTACTGGAGTTTAATAGTTTCTGCATATAAGCTAGATGGGACCTGAATAGGTTAGAGAGGGTTCAGAAAAGATTTACAAAGAGGATTAATTCAAGATTTAACTAACCTTGTTTATTCTGAAAGATGTATGAAAACTAATTTGCATGTATTACACTACAGATATTATACATTGAAGATGAAGAACTGAGGTTATTTTTAAATCTGGAATTAAACGGAAGTCATAAGAATTTAAAATACAAGAGTTTCAGTTTGGGTAGGCCTTAACAGAGTGAAATTAAGAGAGTCATACATTACACAAGTTATTTCTGTGTCTTGGAATTGTGCCAGTTTCCATAAGTAATTCAGTAAATTTAGATTATTTTAAAATAATTTAGATTCTTCAGTGGACTTAGAATTGTTTAATCCATGTTTCCTGGAGTCTGTGTTGCTCAAAGTTCATAGGGCAAGAACACAGTATTGTGTATGATGCTTCTTGTTAAAAGGGGCATTTAATGTAAGGAAGTACTCAAAAAAACAAATTCTGCTTTGGCTGTGTGGTGATTTGTTCAAAACTTCATTGTGGGCTGTGTTTTTTGGAAGTTACTGGTTTATTGTTATAGCTGGTCACCCATTTAGCTTTTGGTATTGATATTGCCATTTCTGATTAACTGGACTGTGCCTGCAAATGGTCTATAGTAATCAGTGTAATACCCCAGTAAACAAACTAAAATAAAAAATAAATAAGATAAATTAAACCTAGTAAGGCCTTACCATGTCTCAACAGTTCTAAACCAAAAATGAACTTAATAGCATCATCTCCTGGCCTAGTATAATATGTTCACTCAAGAATTGTATCAGCACATCATGTAGAGAGTCCTTAAACTCATTTAACTCCCCACATTCCCAACAAATGTGTTTCCAATTTACTCCCTCATTTCCTTCACACCACCATGTGCTGTTCAGCTTAGGGAAATCTTTTGAAGCCAACTAAGAGTGTAGAAGTAACTGTAAATATTTCCATGCAAGTATCCAAAATCTTCTGGACTTCTTAGCATACATAGAGACTTTAAAATTCCCTGCCATTGTTCTTTTGTAATTTGCCTTTCTAACCCCCCCCCCCCCCCCAAAGCTGGTCTTTCATTCAGTACTGTCTTCTCCCTCTCTTTGGCCTTATTTATTTTATTTTTGTTGACCAAGTTAGTCTCACTAGGCCATTGTCTACTTTTTAGGGAAGATGTGAGGCAGTATTAGTACTGACTAGGGGAAATTTGACCAGGGCACTGTGGACCTTCCCCTACTCTTTCATCTTGCAGTTTTGCATCACAGCCGCTAGGTGCATGTATCGCTCCCAAAATTTCCATGTTTTTGTATGTAATTTGCTTATTCCCTTTCCTAAAGATCCCTTTTCCAGTTATTTTATCACTTTTATAATATTCACTACTTCAAATACAATTGGTTTAGAATTTGATTTGAAATTTCTAGTAATTTTTTTGGCAGTCAACATAATTAAATTTAATAAGACCTTACTATGTTTAGGCAATTCAGACCCTGTGTCCCAGCTCACAAAAAAACATAACTTTAGTTACAGCCATTTTCTCACCCAGTATTTATATCAGAGTACTCTGTAGAGTTTTTTTTTTTAAATCTGCCACCTCATTACACTTCCAAAATATATGTTCCCAACTGCTTCTTTCTTTCCCATCATACCTCCAACATTTGCTATCTACCTGAGGAAAAATTCTCTGAAGTCTGCTCAGGGTATAAAAATACCTACACAAACACTTCCAAGCAAAGATCTTAAAAATTCTGTACTCTGTTGCATACTTGGGAGCCATACACATGTTCTCCCATTTTTTTTCTTGTAAATTACTTTTCAAGTTCTGTCTTCCCAATCTTTTCTAACCTTCTCTGATTATTTCTTATAGTTATCATGCAATATTTTATATGCCATATGAATTATCATTTTTAAAGCAGCTTCTGTTCTACATTTGACTAAAACCCACCAGAGCTGGTCTTTCACTTAGGATTCCCCTATCCCTTTCTTTTTATCTATACTCTGATGTCAATCCCTGGTAGGGAATGCTGTCTCTAGACTGCAGGTCAAATGTCTTCTTGGCCTCATCCCACTCTGTTACCACTCTCTCTCTAGTTATTTGCTCCCAATATCTTAGTTCCTTTGCCATTATGTCTTCAGTAAATTCCAGCAACCTCTTGCCTGTTTTCTGTACCCCTACTTGCAGTCATCCATTTCTGCAAAATCTCCTTTCTCCTTTCTCATTTTAGCTTAGTTCATGAAAGTACTGTCTGTTACTTTTATGAATATAACATTCTGTATGGTTGTTATTATTCTCCTTGATCTTCATCCAAAATCTCACCCTCTCTTTATTTCTTGATCTTCCTCCTTGCTTCATCTTCATCCATTTCCATTTCGAATTATAACCTTCTGTTTGTGTTATATATGTGAGCTTTAACTGTGTAGCTCCAAAAATATCCCTTCAAATCAGATAATCCTAAACCAACTTGTTCTATTTTAAAAATCAACTTATCCCACTTAGCTCACTCCCTCTCCCCCTCTTAGATAAATTCCTTCAACTCTTTGTTAATTATTGTCCTTAACTTCTCATCTGGTTGATACAAATAAAAATAAATAAAATAATGTCTGACCAATATATAAAATTAAAGGAAATAAAAAATATTTTTACTGCTTGTATTTTACTATCCATATCCATAAACAAGACCTTCTAGTTTCTCTTTTTTTGTATTATCTTTTGTTTAGTCTCTTAGTCACATATCCTTAGCTGCCATAACAGAAGCCTTTTAAATCCATGCTCCTAAACACTTCATCTTATCGTGTCCCATAAATATGGGTACTATTGAAACAATTCTTGTTTGGGTACATAATTTACAGCTATAGTCTTTGTTTTATCTTCATTAATTTTGCATACTGGAAAGACTTGCAACTGTCTCAAAATGTTCGACAACACTGATATGTCCTTTTCTGTATTTATCAGGCACATAATAATATCATCTGCGTATAAAGCCAACTTTTCTTGATTACCTTACCAGTTATATCCTTGCATTTGTGAGTCCCTTTATTTATTTGCCAATGGCTCTATGTTTAAAGCAAATAAAAAGGGGAAAGAGGACACCCCTGCCTGGTTCCTCTTTTCAAGCACATATTATCAGAGAAGAACCCTTCCATTTTAATTCTTGCCTCTGATTCTTCATAATTAACCTTATTATTGTATCAGGGAATGCAAATGCTTTCACTGCCCTACTCATAAAATCCTAGCTTACATTGTTGGATGCTTTCTCTACATCAAGACCCACAAACAACAGCATTATTTTCCTACATTCAGCTTCCCTCTGGCTCATTGTTGTTTTATTAACATTATCAAATGTTTGGCTCCCTCCACAAAACCACATTGATCCGTATCTGTCAATTTGGGCAACACCTTTGCAATTTTTGTAGCTTGTGTAGACATAAACACTTTATAATCATGGTTTACAACTGAAATGTGTATGTGTTAAGTTGGGACTGATTTGTCTTTACTAATCTTAGGTAATACAGCCACCACATCTTTCCTTCAAAATGTTGGTGGTTCCCTTGTTTCTGAAATACTGTTAAACAAATCTTCCAGGTCTTTATCACTTTCTACCTGTATACCTTCCAGGCTTTCTCAAGAATACTGCTTGTTTCTAAAGACTTTACTGAAGACTGACCATACATCACCATTTTTATCTCGTATTCTCCTACCTTAATTGTTAGTTGTTCAGCCTCATATACCTCAAACATTAGCATAATTAAGTCATCAGTAAGTATTTCAATTTGTGCTCTTTCTTGATTTCCACATTTCTCTGATTTATACAAATTTGTATAAAATTTCTGCAATATCCCTAAAAACTCTACAGAAACTCTGATTGTTTTTCTTCTAATAGGCTCCCTAAGATTGGCAATAACCCTTTTTACTTTCTGCTGTCTAAGTCATTATGCTAAATGTTTTTGTGCTCTGGAGTTATCAAAAAATAGTTCATTAACAGCAATCTTTCTAAATTCATGCATGTTATCCAGATACTCAGTTATTTTCTCTTTAGCACCCTGCATTCCCACCTCTTCTTATTCTGTGAGATTCCCCTTATTCTGCAATACGTTAACCTTTGTCAGCCCCCCCAAATAATTTCTATTATTTCTTAACCATAACTCTTTCTGTTTTATTTCTAAACTATTTTTAAACTCTATTTTCTTGTTATCCCACTCACTAGCTGTAACATCTGAATATATTTCTGTCTTCCCTAATAACTTTAGAATAATTGTTGCTACCCATTCCTTAAATTTCTTTATTTTTAACAGGTGGGTGGAAAAGCACCATTGCCTCATTTTTACTTCATTACCCTACATTTTTGTATAAGGTTTTATTGGTGCATGATCTGAAATAGCTATTGGATGTGTGCTAAAGCTTTTATTTCAATGTAAATGTTCATGTGAAATATAATTTATATCTAGTCTAGCCCAGTTAGTGTACCTTGGAGAATAATATGTAAATTCTGTCTGAGTTCCTACTACTGAATTCACATCATTACAAATGTACAAATGTTTTCATAAATTTCTTTAGAATTCTACCCTCTTTTGCTATATTTACTCTTCTGCATCCACTGACACATCTTCAGTATTGCAAGTCAAGTTCCAGTCCCCATTTGTAAGTAATATTCCCTACTGAAAGCTGATTATTTCTCCCAAAAATGTATTAAGCTCCATAATAGCAGTTTTTCATGAAATATTAATACACACAAGCATAAATCTTCTCCTTTGACAATAGCCCCTTACTACCACAAATGTACAGTGATTATCTTTTTCCTGTTCTATCACTACTGGAGCCCCTCCAATTACTCCAGTTTCCTTTGTCCCTGATATTCTACTGTTTATCCATCCTGAAATCCTTTATTTGTCAAATTTACAAGCTCATTTCTTAAAAAATTGTGTCTCCCATAGCATTGCTATTTACACTCTGATTTCTTAACACAATTCAATACACTTTCCTGTTTGTCTATACTTGTAAGGCCATTTACTTTCCATACTAATATGTGTAGCATAGCCTTTATGATAAAAAGATATTATTCCGACATATTATACATGACATTTTTCTTGAATGAGTATTTTGACCCTTCTTGTTACATGCACAAGCTGTTCTCTTGTAAAGAAAACACTAAATACATTTTCTAAACACCCCCATCACCAATTAACTTAGAACAAATACACAAAACTATATCTTCAAAAAATGAAGTTAAACACTCCAGATAGGAACAATTTTCAAAAATCGACAGCTACACCCACAGGCATTACCTAAACTAAAATTAAGGCTGCCTATGCTAAAATACATGTTACAGCCTGTGCTCCCACTTACACTGATTGATATATGTGCCCTTTACTTATCTCTATTCCCCTCCCAGATGTGAAAACAGCTTGCACAATTTCAGAAAACATTAACTTTTTAGCCTTAAGAAAAAAAGTGCATTGGTTATCTTTAAATAAAACTAAACTATGGTGTGCTTACTAGTCAGTAACTGAATTTTAGTCAAGCTGGCAGAATTACTTGCTGTTATCTCTCAGTTTCATTTTTTTCACACTCTGAAAGTTGAAATTTAGTTGTTGATTAGTGTGCAGTCCTATTGGAATTCCATGGAGTTTCTACTTGTGAGGGTCTGTCCAGAATCTGCTTAGTCTATCTGCCTTTGTGCTTTGCACTTCCAGAATTTATGAGGCCTGAAAACTAAGTTGTACACTTTTATTAAATACATTAAAGTATTAAGATTGTTAGGGAGGCTACTATCTTTTATTCATTCCCATAATTTCAAACTTTATTTTTCACTGAGTTCCTTGCCCCCTGTACCTTTAAATTTGCATTTTCCTCAGCAAAAAAGACTCAGAACTCTCAAGTTTCATTCCTTGCGTGGACTTCCAAGATGGCTGTACATTGAGTAACAGCTTAATTCTAGTTCTTCCAGTGTGAAAACAGAAACTCAGCAGAGAGCAGCCTGTATGGCTCAGCAGGCTAGGGACATTAGCACGGGTGATCGTGTTGATGGTTTGAATCTGGCAGTAGCCACATTTTTCTGAGCTGAGATGGCCTAGTGGGGTAATGCACTACACTGTGCTGAATACCAGTGGGCTTCTATTTCTAGTACATTTCAATAACTAGCTAGTAAGTGCACTGCCTGCATGCCAGGAAAAAAGAAAGACAGAGGACATGAAAGAAAATCAGCTACAAAGGTGAGGAAAAACACTGACTGGGAAGAATAGTGCAGCTGTGCAGCAAAAAGCAGTGCAAGCTTCAGACATGACTTCCAGTAACCTAAGGGAAAGTATAAGACAACTATACACAGACCTGATTAAAATAAATGAAACACTGATGGAGTATATCCACTCAAATAACAAAAGGCTGGAAAAAATGGAAGAAGCCTTAAACAGATCATCAGATGAGGTGATAAAACTTAAAAAAATCAGAGGTTGAAATGAAGAAAAGGTTGGCTGAATATGAGACTGCTCAAGAAGAAATGTTTCAAAAAATAGTAGAATTAGAGAACAGAGCACATAGTGAAAACCTGAGATTTTCTGCTGTACTAGAGAAGGATCAGACTGTATTTATTTTATGAAAGCACAAATAAGCAACTGGACTGGTATTACACAGCAGGAGTTGTTAATAGGAAAGATGCAATCCTACCAGCAGAAGGAGTTGATTCTGACAAAACTGTGGCAGAAGGACAAAGTACTAAAAGTGGGAGACAGTAGAGTGTTTGTGGAGAATCATTACTCACTGTACACCAGGAAGAAAAGGAGTAAATTTCTTCCACTGTTCAGGGAATGTCAAGAAGAATGCTCACGATTCAAACAGCTTTCTTCAAAATATTCTTTCCTGGAGGGAAAAAAATCATTTTGATGCAGTACATATTAGGGAGGAAATACAAAAGTTTGTCCAACAAAAGTGAGCTGTAAAATGGTAGGAGATTCTGCTTCTTGTTCATCTGGTAATAAAGACCACAGACAGACTTTGTCAGTGAAACCTTTTCTAATGTTTCAACAGAAAATGCTTTAGAGAAGGGAAAGCACAAGAGTTGACTAGACATATTGAGAGTACATTAGAAATGAAGCAGAGTCAGAATTTGGGAGATGGAGCTAAAGAGGAATAAAACCAGTAACTTGGAAATTGACAAATTTGGGATTACAAAGCAATAAGTATGTTCATGAAATAAGACAGAACAAGAAAATCTGGAAATATTGGACTTTTTTGGACTTTGTTAAACTTGCAGGAGACTCAAACGCTTATGCCCTACTTCATCTCATTAATGTTCAGAAAAATACATAAAAGAGGGGAAGACCAGGGAGAAAGTTAACTATAAGTAAAACACATTTTTAATAGTAATATTTTTGTAGTGCATGATTTTCTTTGCCTGCTATAAAGTAAAGTTTTCTCAGTTATTTTTAAGTGTAATGGAATACTAATTTAAACAGGTACTCCTGCTTTTTTTTCTTTCTCCCATCTTCTCTTTTTCTCCTTGTTCAGTTTTAAGAAATGTAGGAACTGCACTGTAAAAAAAAGGGGGTGGGAGATTGGCATAGTGGTTAAGGTGTGTAGCTTATAAACACAAGGTACAGGGTTTGATTCTCACATGGGGTAATTGGCTAGGTTTAAAATGGCCCACAAGGACAGTTAATCTTGTACTAATCTGTGAACGTATGAACCTATAAAAAGAAGAAGAAAAGTCTGGTCCAAAGAGCATGACAAAAGAAAAATTGATGTATTTTTTTCCATTCTTGCATAGGGGAATGACTGGATTAAGGCAGTTAGCTTGATCTAGTAGCACATTTTAAGAGAAATCAAGTAAATGAAAAAGAACATTGAATAGTATGAAGCTTTTTCTAGCAAATAAATGTATGCTTAATAGAAAACCTGTATCTGGTCCTTATGTCTCCATGGAGAAAATCTGATAAAGAGAAATGTCTAGGAGATAATGTTTTCTGAAGGCATTCACATGTTTTCTCAGCTGGGAGAGCTATTAAGATAAGATAAAACCAGACAGCACTTAGTAGAAACACAGGCTGTACCATGTATTATAGTATGGATATTATTTCTTTTAGGTTAACTCAAGTCTGTGTGTGTGGCTGTCAGTTTGGGACACTTGTTCCTATTAGGATGGTAAAACTTATATATTTGAAAATATATATAGTTTTATGTGTTAATATTAAGTTAATAGGTTTTAGAGGGTATTGGGGTGTGTTTATTTTTTGTTTGAGGGCTTTTAATAAAACAAAAAGTTTTATAAGATGTGACATAGGCTGAAATAGATATGATCAAAGTGCTAAACACTGTATGCATGTAACACAAAATCTGTGACTAGACATTTAAAAAAAAGCTGTTATAACTAAAAGGTGTGAATAATAACATTTTAATGGATTCCTATCAGAAGACTGAAGATGCATTTTGTCAAATGCGTCTTGGTCGAACTTCAAATGTCGAAAACGCAAAATGAGGAAGCGGCATATAAGCAAATTCCTTCCCTGGGAAAGAAGTCAGTTGGCCGCTTCCATCACTTTGCCATTTTCGGCACTGTAGTGCGATCTCAGAGTTGGTATATTTAAGTAGGGGTGGTGTGGGGGGCACAGCCCCCACATTGGGGGGTGTGGGGACAAAGCCCCCCACTTTATGTAATGTTTGAATGTGTTTTTTGGGGAGAGGGTTTGTTTTTTTTGGGGGAATAATGATTTTTTTCCCCTTGGGAAAAAAATTGCTGTTCTGTTAGTTCGATGTGTTGTGAATTCGAACTTTTGAGTTTGCTATAACAACGTTTGATCATTTGATCTTTCAGTGTTATAATATAGACCCCATTTTAACACAGTGATGCTTTTTGTGATGTCTTTAAATGTCAATAGTCTTACAGATAAATACAAAAAGAAAGAGCAGTGAACTGTATTAAAAATATGGAGTGCAAATAGCTATCCTACAGGAGACACACTTGGAAATAACTGAACATGTCAGTTTGATAAAGAAAGGTTTTCAGGATGGCTATTCAGCGGAATACCTGGGACAAAGGAAAAGAGGAGTAATAATATTAATTGCAAGAAGAGCTCCAATAGTGATAGAAAAGGATGAAAAATATAATGGTAGATTTGTAGCACTAAGCAGCTACTGGCAAGGAAGGAGAATTACAGTGACATTTACTTATATACAGCAAGGAATATTACTTATAGGTGGGGACTGGTGCTTGATTTGCAGAGTGAAGATTTGTCTGGGGGACCCGGAAGGGAAAATATAGCAATAAAGGGCAGATTTTTGAAGGAATTTATGAAAATACTTGGCTTGGAATATGTGAATTCAGTACTAGGAGTTTGGAGTGAATGTACATATTATTCCTCAAGATACAAAATCTGGGCTAGGCTAGAGAGAGTTTACATTTCACAGGAACATGTGCATTTAATTGAAAATTGTGATACACACTCAATAACTATTTCAGGTCATGTGCCAATAACAACTGAAATAAAAACGCAGGGTAATGAAATAAAATGAGACACTGGCACATTCCCACCTATCTGTTAAAAAGAGAGGAATTTAAGAAATGGGTAGCGGAAATTATTCAGGAGCTATTAGAGAAGACAGAAATATCTTCTGAAAATATAGCTAGTGAGTGGGATAAAATTAAAGTGGAATTTAAAAATAGGGTGGAAGTAATAGAAAGGGAGATATGGTTAAGAGGTAACAAGAATTATTTAGAAGGACTGACAAATGTTAAAATATTGCAGAATAGGGTGAATCTCACAGAACAAGAAGAGGAGTAACTTCAGAGTGCTAAACAGAAAATAAGGGGTTGCCTCCATAATATGTATGAGTTTAGAAAGATTGCTGTTAAGCAACTATTTTTTTGATAATAACACTAGAGCACAACAACTTTTAACACAATGACTCAGAGAACAGAAAGTAGAAAGAGCTGCTGCCAAGCTTAGGGAACCTGTAACAAGGAAGATAACAAGAGATCCTGTAGAAGTATTAGAACTGTTTCAGAAATTTTCTGAGAGTCTGTATAAAGCAAAGAAATGCATAAATCAATAGAAAGTACGAATGGAAATGTTTATGGAAGAATTAATATGCCAAAGTTAGAGGGAGATGAGGCTCAATTACCAACAGTTAGGATAGGAGATGATGAGATAAAAATGGTGATGTATAATGAATCCACAAGAAAATTCCCAAGAATAGATGGTATTCCTGTTTAAGTTTGGAAGCTAGAAGGGAAAAACCTGATAAAGATCTGGAAGGTTTTAACAGTATTTTAAGAAGAGGAGAAGTACCAACATCTTTGAAGAAAGCGCTGGTAGCTCTAATACCTAAAGATGGTAAGATCCCATCAGATCCAGCTTCATACAGGCCCATTTCAATACTAAACCATGATTATGAAGTGTTTATGTCTATAATGGCTAAAAAAATGGCAAACATAATGCTAAAATTGGTAGCTATATATCAGTGTGTTTTTTGTCGAGGGGAGGTAAATGTTTGGCAACATTAACAGAACAGAGGGAAACTGAATATAAGAAAATGCATCTGTTATTGGTGGGTCTTGATGCAGCAAAAGCATTTCCCAGAGTAAACTGTGACTTTATGAGCAGGGCAATGGAAGCATTTGCATTCCCTGCTAAAATTATAAGGTTGATTAAGAGGATATATGAGATATTGGAGGTGAAAATTAAAGTGGGTGGGTTCCTCTCTGATAATTTTTGCTTGAGCAGGAGAACCAGGCAGGGGTGTCCTCTTTTCCCTTTGTTATTTGCATTATATGTAGAACCACTGGCAAAGAAAATAAGGGACCCAGAAATTCAAGGATATAATTGGTATGGTAGTCAGGAAAAACTGACTCCTTTCGTAGATGATATTATTTTATACCTGATAAAACCTGAAAAGGACAGTTCAGTGTTGTGGAGCATTTTGAGACAGTTTCAAATCTTTTCGGGATACAAAATTAATGAAGCTAAAACAAAGGCAATAGCGGTAAATTATGTACCCACACATGGATTGGTTCAGCAGTATATATGAGGATGTGATAAAATGAAGTACTTAGGAGTATGGATTAAAAATGATTGCAGTTTGGCAGCTAAGGATGGGTGAGAAGAGACTAAACAAAAGATAATACAAAAACTGATAAACTGGAAGGACTGTTATAGGGATATGGATAGTAAAATACAATTAATTAAAATGTTTTTAGTCCCTTTTGTCTTATAAACAAATGTGCATATTTTTATCAACCAGAGGAGAAGTTATGGATAGCAATTAATAAAGAGCTGAATAATCTTAACTTGAAGGGGAAGATGGCAAGAGTCAAGTAGGACAAGCTGATTCTTCCAATAGAACAACACGGGTTGGGATTACCTGATTTGAAGCGGTATTTCAGAGCTACACCATTAAGGCTGCTATATGTAGCACAATTAGAAACCTAAGATTTAAAGTGGAAAGAGATTATGGTAAAATGGGGGATGCTCAAGAAACAAGGTGCTACTTAGATTTTGGATGCAGATCTTTAAGGAGAACAACAATAATCATACAGAATATCATATTCAGAAAGTATTCTAAGTATTCCCAACATGGGAATGGAGAATTGAGATTCTGCCGAAAGGGAAGACTGCAATCAGTGATACAGACAATAAGCAGGAGGGGGTGGAATTTATTGGAGAAAACTGGCAAAGGAACTAAGGTAATGGGACCAAATGAGTAGTCAGGGAAAGGTAATGGAATGGGAAGATGCCAAAAATTTATTTGGACTGCAGGTTAGAGATTGACTTCCCTATCAAGGATTGATATCAGAGTATAGGCAAAGAGAAAGTAGTAGGAGGGCTCCTAATTGAAAACCAGCACCAGTAGATGGTAGAGTTTTAATAAAATCTAGAACAGAAGCTGCTGATTAGTAGAGCATATAAAATATTTCATGATAACTATAAGAATCAATCAGAGGTGGTTAGAAAGGATTGGGAAGAGAGATTGAATAAGCAATTCACAAACAAACAAAGGAGAGATATATGTATGTCTCCCAAATATGCAACAAAATCTAGAATGTTTAGGAGTTTTGCTTGGAAATGTTTACTTAGGTATCTTTATAACCCAACTAGACTCCAGAGAATTTTTCCTCAAGTAGACAGCAAATGTTGGAGATGTGATCGATGATACAAGTAACAGCCAGGTACAGAACCCCAAACATGTCCCTAGACTCACTCCAACTTCCTAAGCACCCTGGAATGTAGCAAGGTCCAAACCAATACTCTCATACTGGGTGACTTCAACTACCCTTCCAACTGGGAAAACTATTCAAGTGCCAATGTACAGACCCAACACTTTCTGGAATTTATCAGTTCCAGTGCCTTGGACTAGCACATTCTGACCCCCACTAGAGGAAGCAACATCACCATCACCAACATGTGAGACCGTTGCTCTGCACCTATAGTCAATTCCTCCCTGGTTAAATTTGACCACAAACTGATCACGATGGAAATCTCCATCTCACTTACATCCCCCACTAAGATGACCGACCTGAAAAACTTCTCTAAAACTGACTTTGGGCTCTGAAAAACAGAGGAGGGTAACTTCTCGGCACCCATGCCAACGGAAAATAGCTGCATGACTGCCGAATCATACACCAATGCACTGTACGAGCTTGTACACAAATGCATGGACCGTGTCATACCAAATAGAGCTAAGACGATCTCCTCCAAAAAAAGGAAGCCAATCTGGGGGTCCCCAGCCATCAATAAACTCTACAACAGAAGGAAGAAACTGTTGCAGAAAAAAATGAAGTCTCAAGACTGGAAAGCCACCCTTATCAGTCTCAAAAAAAGCTGAGATCCCTTATGAAATCCTCTAAAGCCAGCTATAAAGGCAGAATTGCAGCTGACACCAAAAACAGTCACAAAGCCTTCTATAGCTATATCAGAAACCTGCAAGGCAATACCCAGATTTGCTCTGAGTTATTGCACAATGGCACCTCCTATACTGATATAGCCAACATACTGGCCGATAGATTCAGTGCCAACTTTACCCCTCTCTCCCCCCTCAAGAGTCCTATCACAATACCAGAAGAAAGCCTGATACCCACCATTTCTGCAACACTGGTAAAAGCTACATTGTCCAAAGCCAAGAATACAATATCCATGGGACCTGATAATATCCCTGGCTGTGTCCTACATGAGCTACAAAATGAACTGGCACCACATCTGTTTGCCCTGTTCAATCACAGCCTTAGCTCAGGCTATGTCCCCAATGAATGGCACATGGCTACAGTCATCCCGCTGCATAAAGGGAGAGCAACTACACAACCTGGGAACTATCGCCCCATTAGCCTGACAAGTCTGGTATGCAAAGCTATGGAGAGCATCATCATGGACCTGCTTAACAAAGATATAGGCAGTCTCCAAACTCTTGTCCCCACACAGTTTGGCTTTGTCCAGGGGAGATCCTGCTTGCTGAACCTGGTTGACTTCGAGGAAGTCACCAAGGCTGTAGATGAGGGTAATGCAGTACATACAGCCTACCTTGACTTGGCCAAGGCCTTTGATACCATTCCCCACTCAGGTATCATTGATAAACTCATCAAACTAGGCATCAATCCTTACATCACTAAGTGGGTTGCAAATTGGCTCACAGACAGGACCCACAGAGTGAAAGTTGCGGATTCCAAGTCAGACTGTTGACCAGTCACGAGTGTAGTCCCACAGGGCTTGGTCCTGGGCCCTCTGCTGTTTGGCATCTACTTCTCAGGAGTCCAGGCCAACACAGAAGGACTCTGGATGACTAAGTTCACTGATGACTGCAAGCTAGAAGTCATTATCAACTCCCCAAGTGATGCAGACATCCTACAAAAGGGCCTGTCTGACACCAGTGACTGGTCTCCTTAGATTAAAAAATACGTATTTATTCACAGTGATAAGCGCTTTCGCTTACAAAGCTTCTTCAGATTAGTTTAACAAACACATTAATGGTCAGATAATATATACAAATTCAAATTATTCAGACCAATCACATAAATCAATCAACTAATCAATTTAAAAATACTTCCTATGCATTTGACTTCAAATTGCATCAAATATACTATGACTCTATTTAAAAACACACATATATATATATATATATATATATATATATATATATATATATATATATATATTTTCTTCCTAGAAGTATAAAAGTATAAATATATATAATATGTAATTAGTCAATATCCTTTCTAAAGAACCTACGCCTTCTACTATATATAAATGGAATTGTATATAGTATATAAGGAGTCGATATTAGTGTCACTGAGCCATATACTTAATGATGAAAAACCCATACAGTCAAAAATGAAATAAATATATATATATATACAACATATAAACAAAACATACATATATATGCTATAAATATAAGCATTTTACACATTTTATATATAAAAAACATTTTATATATAAAAAAGTAACAATAAAATCAATTTAGAAACATTAAGAATTCTCATATATAAAATAACTAGACTCCTGATAGGGTAGTATATTATTTTCTACCTAATATTCCGTTGTTTCCTCAATAGGGGCTTAATGGATGCCCTTTCATTAAGGCCCATGCCCCTATCCACTCTTAACTTAATAATCCAGTTATTCTCCCTGTATTCAGTATGATTTCTAATATTTCCTTCATGAATACTGGGGCATATAACTTCTAAGGCTCTAAACATAAACCTATGACTCTCATCATGATGCATAACATGTTTAGCTAAGGCATTATGTACTAAACTTCTTCTTATATGATAAATATGCTCACGTATCCTATCTCTAAAGGGACTATTCATTTTACCAACGTAAAATGAACTACAGCTCTGACATACAGCTAAATAAACTAAATCAGAAGTCATACAGTTGGCTGTTGCTGATGTTACAAATTCTCTCTTAAGGTCAGGATGAAAGAACATACTATTAGTATCTATATATGTACAAAAATTGCACTGTCCACATGGCTTAGTCCATCCATCACGAAACTCTCCCTTGCTATTATGTGGGTAGCAAAGTATTCTTTTAAGATTCTTTTTATTCCTATATTGAAAACGTGGTTGCTCACCTACAATCCTTTTAATGTCCTCATCTACTTGTAGAATTGACCAATTCTTAAAGACAATGTCCCTAATTTCCCTGCTATCAGAGGTATAAAAAGCTGGAACTTTAACTAAAGGATCCACAGTGGAGGTTTTTATTTGTCTACCAGATGTAGCGGGACCAAAATAAGGTGCCGCTATATCTTGACATAGTATAGGAACTTCACTCAAATACTCACTTATCTCATGTTCATTATAACCTCTATTAAGAAGTTTTTCTTTCAAACTACTCAATTCATCTGAAAAGCCAGCCTATGAAGGATTTAATCTTGAAGCCCTCATACCCTGGCCCTTAATAATGTTCTTAAACACATATGTAGGGTGCATACTGGATCTCATCAGCAGGGCATTACGATAACAAGGCTTGCAATAAACTCCTGTATTAATCAGTCCATCAGGTAGCTTCTCTATATATAAATCTAAAAAATCTATTCTTGAATAAGAACTCTCTACAGAAAATTTTAAATATTCAGTTAAATTGCTCATCTTACAAAAAAGATATTTTAGTTGTTGGCTGTTTCCTTCCCATAAAATAAAAAGGTCATCAACAAAACTTCGATAGAAAACCACATGATCATTAAATTCTGTCAATCGGAACAGGGTGTGCTCCTCCCAGTGTGCCAAAAACATATTAGCATAACTGTTGGCACACGGGGTCCCCATAGCCACCCCGTCCTGTTGAATGAATATTATATCATTAAATATAAATAAATTATTCTCCAAAATAAGTTCTAAAAAGTGAGTAATTAAATCTATTTGTAATAAGGAATATTCACTATGCTCCTTTAACTAGTCTAATATATATTGTATGCCCATCTGATTCGGAATAATAGTAAATAATGATTGCATGTCCATTGTGACAAAAGCCCCAAAACTAGGGACACATTTTAAACATTGCTTGCATAATCTTGGAATGTTGCTAGAATAAAATGCTGTATCACCATGCATTTCACTGCCAAGTATTGAACCCAGGACCCTGTGCACTACAGTCAGAGCAACATACCAGTATGCCAAATCAGCTGTTTCTCAAAAGACCGTTAGACTGAAACTTAAATGGGTATCATTTAGTCAATTCAGTTCTCACCATAGCTGTCAATGTCTTAGCACAAAACACCTAGACAAAGAATATAATGGGGGAATACAACCCCCAAACATATTCAGTGAATTCAGTTCTCACCCTAGCTCTTATCCTGTTAGCACAGCAAACCTGGACAAAGCCAATAATGGGGGGTGGATACAGCCCCAAAAATAGGGACAAATTTTAAATATTGATCTTATAAACAGAAAATTGATAGAATAACAGGCTTTCTGTTACCATGTACTTTCTGAAGAATATGAAGTCTGAAATTCAAATGCCTGTCATTATTTAGTGAATTCAAAATCTCAAAAAAACACAGATTTTATGAGGAACTGAGCAAAAATATGAGGCAAAACTTTCACAAGTGGTGGTGGGTATGGAATTCAAGCTCTTGCTACCTACTCCCAAGGTACAGGGTTTGAGTCTAGCCCTCAGGTATTTTTCCTACCTTCTTTCTAGCTACTGGGGCATTTTACACACACACACACTCACTTCTGTTAGTATAAACCAGTACCTGCACAGTTTCAGTCCACAAACCTGTAGCTTCGTTATTCCAGCCAGCCAAGCTCGCTCCAGTTTCAAAATGAAAGCCCCATGAGAGAGAGAACCAAAGTCCTGTCCTTCCCACGATAGCCGGCTCCAGCCTGCAGACGTTTCAGTGTGATCCTTCTGGGATCTTTGGTGTTGCAGGCTGTCTTCCTAATTTGGACTGCCTCACCAGCAGTCCTGATTCTGTTGGCATGCTCCAGACTGGTTCAGTAGCAGTCCGGACTCAGGAAAATGTCATGAGTGCGCATGAGCAAGTTCTGGGACTTGGGAAATGCCACAAGTGCACATGTGTGAGTTCCGGGACTCACGTTTGTTGTTTTATTTATTTCTTATTTTGTTTTTTATTTTTTCTTTCTTTTGTACAGCTGGGAGGGCTGCAGTCCTGCAGCCAATAGCATGAGCCGCCCCTGATCAAAGACTAAGCCAACTGTACTAGAAGTAGTAAATATAGTAACAGAGATAAAACAACTGTAATTGGGATATTTAGAAAGATGAAGGAGCAAATTGCATTGGGAAAAAGGGAATTGTGGGAACAATACATACATGGGAGGAATGAGGTTTAAAAGAAGGCAGAATTTGAATGAGCTATGTAATGTATGACTGACAGTGATTGGGTAGATTATACATGATGGTATAACATTTGCAAATAAAGTTATGTCAGGATGGTTTGTGGTGTATAATGCTTGCAACCAAGAATATTTCAATATGGTTTGTGTTCATTAAATGTATGATTGCCTATATAATAAGTGATAATTTAATAAAGATGTTTCTTGTTTAAAAAGGAAAACCATTTATTGCTTGCACATGCAGACAACTTGTCTCTCTGAAAAGTACTCAGCAGTGAATCTTTGCAAATTTCACTGAGAATAGAATGCACATCTTCCTTCAGTTGCATACTTCTTGACTCCCACTAAATATTTGCTAATGGAAAAAACAATCTACTGTCTTTGCAGATCTAAGAACTTAGTGTTTTTCATGGCTTTCATCATTTTATCATATGTTTAAACCCTACCTGCTTACAAAAAGCATGCGATGTTATGTTGTCCATATCTCGCCTTCATTCTTGCTGTTTGCTGTTTGGGTTTGGAGATGACCTTCGGCTCCGACTCGGCTGTATAATATAGCTCGAGAGCTTTTTCTGGCTTGAGGCTAGCCCCTATCCCAGCATGCCTAGTGGTAGTTACCCAGGTCTTGTTTGCTGCTTGCAGCATCGAGATTGCTGATACTGGCTCAGGCTAAGTGTTTTTCTATTTGTTGTATTTTTGAAGAAAAACTTCTTATTTATCTTATCTAACTTGTAATAGTAGTCCCTTGTTTTTTCCTACCTTCCCTATCTTGTCCGAGTGACTTGCGTTTCTTGTGGACTAACTGTCTTTTTCTCTGGCCCTTTCTCCTCTTCTAATCACATTTAACTTAGAGGGTTCTTCTTTTAAGTTTAAGAAGTTGCCGTTTAAGTTAGAGGCTCTCCTTAGATGGTAGTTCACTGTTTAACTTAGAGGCTCTCCCCCTTTGTCTTTTTTCCTGTCTGTCATAAAAAAGGGGGATTTTTTTTTTTGTCTGTTATTGGCTAGTCTTCTTGTTGGTAGTGGTTGTTTTTCTTTGTCTAGCTATTGCTATTTGTGCTGTCAAAAGATGTCCCTTATGGACAGGCACACGAGTTGCGCTTACTGTTTAGGACCTGTTCACCTGCAGGATTCGTGTTCTATTTGCCATGCATTTAGTTCATGAGTCCTGCAAGAAAGAAAGAACAAATTGATCTTAAGAGGTTTACTGAAGGGCCCCTTTGATGCTGCTATAGAGCAAAAAAAAAAAAATGGAGAAATCCAAGCCTTCATCTTCTTCGGCTCCAAGTTTGGATCTGTCTAAAGAGAAGGACAAGCTACAAACTAAGTTGACCTGACAGTCGGTCCTGACAAGACACTCTCACCTACGGCTCCATCTGTTATTTTTGAGCCAGTAAGGTCTCACAAGTGATCCAGGTCTCCTGCCTTGGAACCGGTGCAATGTGTTCCACAGTCTCTTTTATTACAATCTGTGGCAGGCAGTCACTGGTCTTCAACTTATTCCTCTCGAACATCCAGGAGCCTCTCAGATGATGATGTGAAGAGGGTGGTAAAGAGGCTTCTTAGGACATCATCATTAGCTAAAATACTTTTGGGTCCATTCTAAACAGAAATGGTGTCAACAGCCCAACCAACACCTGTCTCGATTCCTCCTCTGACTCCTCTGAGTTCGGAACCTGAGTGTATGGAAGTCGTAGTGGTGGAACCATTGTTTCCGGTAACCTCCTCTGGTCTTTCGGTTCTGACTACTGCTCCGATCTCCTCAATACCCCCTTCTATTGAGGGATCTGGGAGCCCATGCTCCTTCATCGGCTCCGAGGGGGGAGCAGCATCAGACCCTTGTCCGACCCTACTGTCCCTCTCGGAGCTTCGGCCCAGGTCAGCTCGGCTCCCACATCATCCTCGGGAGCCGTCACCCTCAGTTTGGAGGAAGTCTCTGTCTTCTTTGGAACAGGAGACTCTTTCAGGTCATGATCATGATGCCTTCGAGGTGATGAGTGTGCCATCTGCATAAGACAGCTCCACCCTTGGCTCTATTGGCTCCTTTGCCTTCAGTGCTGGTGTCCACCTCCAAACCTTTCCTCCACCCCAATTGTAGGGAATCCATGTTCCAGGATGCCCCATTGGGTGATCCCACCTTTTCCGAAACTTCCTCTGAGCATCCCTCGGAGGAGGTCCCTCAGAAGAGGACTTGCAAGAGGAATCATGTGGACTCCCCTGAGTCCTTGACATCAGACACAGACTTGGATGACTCAGACGGGACCCCACGGTCCCCCTCTGAAGATGTCTCTTTTTCAGACATCTTAGAGATCCTTAGATAGAGGGGTGACTGGAAGTCCCTTGCCCCTTCTGAAGATGAGTCAGTGTACTGCGATGCATTCGGTTCCTGACCCTCCACCTCTTGGGTATCTCCTCCTTTCGACCCACTATTGCACGTAGTGAGCCTAAAGGCGTCAAGCTCTCCAGACATCATGGAACCAATTCTGCGGAGGCCCAATAAATTCATAACAGCCCCTGAAGACAAACTCTTCTTATCCAAAGGTTTACCCATTAATGCTATGGTGGTGGCCGCAGCCACCAAGAAGGAATTGGCGGAAACTTCATCTGTCCATCCGCCGAATAAAGAGTCTCGTACAATGGACAGATACGGGAAGCATATGTTTTCTTCAGCGACCTTTATGCTCAGGTGTAGATCTTTTGATCCATCAGTCGGGGGCTCTCCATCCTTCCATCCAAACTCTCAAGCTCACAGCTTGGTTTCTCCACTTTCGGTCTTAGCCAGGCTTCCAGATGTTTCTCTGGCAGTTCAACAAATTTTGATTTCCTCCTAAAACCCCACTACTAGGAAACTTTATGGTAGTAAATGGAACAGGTTCTCTTGTTGGACAGGCAAAAATCAGGTTGATCCTTTCACTGCTCCTGTTTCAAAGATTCTTGAATTTCTTGCTTAAACCTTTGAGTGAGGAGCAGCTGCAGCAACTATCCGGGTTCAGTTAGCTGCCATTTCTAATTTCAGTATGGGAGAAATGGGGTCCAATATCATGTCCCATAGGCTATGCAAGGCATTCCTAAGAGGAACTACCCTCTTAAGACCTCCAATAAGAGAACCCCCCCGGATCTAAATTTAGTTTTAGACGCTCTGATTCTTCCCCCCTTTGAACCATCTGCTTCTTATCTGCTCAAATTTCTGACTTGGAAGACCCTTTTCTTGGTTGCATTTACCTCAGCTAGAAGGGTTTCAGAATTACAGGCCTTATCTGTTCCTCCCCCATACTTGTTTTTCCATAAAGATCGGGTTTCTCTCAGAA
Source organism: Protopterus annectens (assembly GCF_019279795.1). NCBI lineage: Eukaryota > Metazoa > Chordata > Ceratodontiformes > Protopteridae > Protopterus > Protopterus annectens. Next base: position 1,321,994,687 of record NC_056731.1, on the reverse strand, counting down.
CCAACCCCTCTTTCTTAACCAAGGTATGTTCTGACTACAATTTGAATCAATCCATAGAGCTCCCTGTTTTCTTCCCCAATCATGGCAACAAGATAGAGTATAAGCTTCATCAATTGGACGTTCATAGACAGTTACGTTTTTATTTACACATGACCAATTACTTTAGAAAATCTGACCAATTGTTCATATCCTTTATGGACAATAAGAAAGGTTGTGCAGTCTCAAAGGTGACTCTATCTAAGTGGCTTTCAGACACTATAAAACATGTCTATGATTTGCGTAAACAAAAACTTCCAGGGAAAAATTAAAGGCCACTCAACAAGGACCTTGTCTACCTCTATTGCTTTTCAAGCCAGACTGCCTTTGGATTAGATCTGTGCGTCAGCTACATGGGCTAATCCTCTTACCTTTATCACTCATTACAAAGTAGATGTGGCCTCCCGGAACAGGGCATCTTTTGGTTTCACTGTCCTGAAGAGTTTTTTTCCAGTGAGCCATCCAAGAATCAGGTGCTGGGGATGATGTTCCAAACAGCAAGAATGAAGGCAAAATATGGACAACATAACATAAAGAAGTTATCTACTCACCATAATGTTCCATGTTTGTTGTCCTTGATCTCGCCTTCTTTCTTGCATCCCACCCTCCTTCCCTCTTCCTGGAGGATTGAGAGGAATCCCTTGTTTTTAGTGGTTATACTGACTGGGTTTCCTTTTACCAAACCTTTTCGTTAGTCCTACTCTCCCCTTCTTACTCTTGCGGATGGGTTACACCTTTATATGCAGGTGTCATCTGTTATGTAGAATAGAGTATATCTCTTTTCTATTTGTATGGTCTAGTACTGGGTTATCACAAACGAGATCTGGGTAACTACCGTTAGGCGTGCCGGGATAGGGGCTAGCCTTAAGGCAGTAAAAGCTCTCGAGCTATAGTATACGGCCAAGTCGGAGCCGAAGGTCGTCTCCGAGCCCAAACAGCAAGAAGGAAGGCGAGATCAAGGACAACAAACATGGAATATTATGGTGAGCACATAACTTCTTTTTATAGCTTACACCAAGGTTTTTAACATTCACCATTCTAAAAATAAGAGAAAATATCTTAATTCTACATATATAATATACACACTGCACTTGAACACTCTACCCCCACACCAGCAGCTCAAGATAACAGCATATTAACATTAATGTTGCTTTTGTCCAGCTTTTCTTTTCTTGTTATACTGAAAATCGTACAGTTCTTACAAATAAAAAGGTACTTGTTTATTTTAATATCTTTGACATATACAATACTCATTGAAAAGACTCACCCACATTTAAAATACTTCAGAGTATACAGTACAAAAAAATGCTTTACTATCTATATATAACATGCAGTTTATATCATGAAATGCTCTATACAAATAAATATGTATAAGAACATTTTTTTTTACTTACTGTTACTTTTCCCCTTTTTGTATCTTTCTAAACATTAACAGCATAATGTGGGTTATATGCTTTGTAGTCTACCCTCAAGTTTAACAAAGTCAACAAACGTCCATTCCTTTCCTTCCACTTTTACTTGCAGAGCCATATTTCACAAATGTTATTGATGCTTTATAGTCTCCCATTTGTTCATTAATTTCAGTGTTGCTGGTCTTCTTCCTATTCATTTCTATATCCCAACACCAGTCTCTGGTTCAAGTCCAAAGTACTCCTGGTTCTTCTAGTCAAGCCTTGTGTTTTTTTTCTGTCTCTCAAACATTTTCCTTTGGAACATTGGAAAAGGTTTCACTGGCAAAGTCTCTCTGAATTTTATTATTGGGAGAATGAGAAGCAGATTCCCCTTCTGCTTTGCTGACTCAGTTTTTGTTGGATAAACTTTATTTTTTTCCCTTAAGCTCTTCTCCATCAAAAATGCCTTTGATCCTTTAGGAAAAATACTCAGAAAACAGCTGGATACAGCAGCTTGAATCTCACACTTACCTTTTGATATTCCCTGATTGTTGGGATAAAAATTTACTTTGCTTTTGTTTGGTGTACCGTGAATGATCATTTCTACAAACTCTCGCCTGTCTATAATTTTTATTTCTTTGCCCATCTGCCCTGGTTTTGTCAGAACTAACTCTTTCTGCTGGTATGATTGCATATTTCTTAATACAGGTCTTGACTGCATTCTTGTTGTCAGGTTTGGAGCATACACTCAATGCACCCTTTCAGGTAACAAATCCTACTGTGAAACACCAGTCCAGTTGCTTATCTGTGCTTTTATAAAATGAATAAAGACTGTTTCTTCCAGTTTCTCTGGTACAGCAGAATATCTCAGGTTTTCTATGTGCACCCTGTCTTCTAACACTACTATTTTTCAGGCAGTTCTACTTGAGAAGCCTCAACCATCTTTTTCTTAATTTGAACATCTGATTTTTTTGCAGTTTTATTAATTCCTCTGAAAAGCTGCTTAAAGCTTCTATTTTTTTCAGCTTTTTATTTGAGTTAATATATTCCTTCAATGTTTCATTATTTAATCACCTCTAAGTACTTTTGATTTATTTTTTCCTCTAAATTACTGGAAGCCATGTTTTGAACCAGATCTGAAGCATTAACTGCTTTTTTGCTGAACAGCTGCAGAATCCTTCCTAGATTGTTTTCTCCTTACCTTTTTTGGTAGATTTTCTTTCAGGTTTTTCAAGTGTCTTCTTTGCTGGCATCCAAGCAGTATACTTATAGCCAGTAAGTGAATTTTACCCAGAAACAATTTCAGTGTTACTCCTTTTTCTCAGTTTCTTTTTTCACACTCGGAGACCTGAATTTAATCTGTTGATCAGTGTGCAGCCCTCTTAGAAGTCAGGATTTACTTAACTTGATGGAGCAAAGTGAACCGTAAAATGGAGTAGAAGCAGGCTGCAGTGAACTAGCTGACTGGGTTCTGGAAGCAGAAGAAATGACAGTTGTAACAGGAAAAGTCGCACATTTTGGAGATAAAGGAGCAGAAAACATTGGTGTGTGTGTGTGTGTGTGTGTGTGTGTGTGTGTGTGTGTGTGTGTGTGTGTGTGTGTGTGTTTATCTAGTGGAGTAACTAGTTTTAAAGGCATACTGGGTATGAAAAAATCTTATGTCGATTCCTTACAAATGGAAAGACCAGCAGCTGTGTCAACAGAAAGAAATATGCAGTAACAGACTGTAAATGAGCAACTAAAGACTAAGAAGCCTGTGGTAAGAATTTATTTTTGTTTAAATGTGATGATTTGGACAGTACCTTTAGGATTTAGTATAAAAGACAAAATCGCATTGATACATTTGGGCAATGAGGACTTCCACTGAGTGACTTTTGAAATGTGGTTTATTAGAAAAAAATCATGTCTGAGGTAGGAAGAAGACAAGAAGTGGCACTACAAAAGGAGTATATATTTTTTCATTTTAGACTTCATCGTAAAAAGAAAATGTATGCATAATTCAAAACTGCTGACACTGGCATTGTTGAAGATAAGTCTTTTTTCTTATCTTACTGTAAAAACATGCATGATGTAACAAATGTATTTGATGAAAGAAATGTGTGGCCTGAGGTGTGGGAAGTGTTAAGAAAATTAAATGGATAGAAGGAAGGATGGAGCATTTTCAAAATGTAATAGATGTTAATGGAAAGACATGGTCTGTGAGATACTGGGGCTATCAAAAGAACTTTTTTGGGGGGGATGAATGGCATTTAATATACTATTGTGAAAATAGAAGATGCAGGCAATGCTAAGAAAGGGAACATGCCATAAAAACTGTGAACCAAAGTGTAGTTAAACATTTTTTGGTTTGATTGTGCTATGTTACAAGACAAAGGAATAGCTGAGGAAAAAGAAGGTGAGAGATAATTTTATGAAAGAAAATATAGAAGAACATATAATAAATTAAAAAAAAGGTTGTGCATTTGGGAAATGATGATGTTATACAGGAAGAGAATATGTATGAACTACTGGAAAGTGAGGAAGGAGGGGGGATTTTGACTCAGGAGAAGAACAAGAATGAAATAATGAAAATTCAATAGTAGGAAGAGTATGAAGAAGGAAAAGAAAAAAGTTGGAAAAAGAGAAGCAAAGAAAGGGAAGAGATGATATAAAGATACTAAGTGTTAATGTGTACAATATTAGAAATAATATCAGGGCTAATGGTAATTGAATGGTATAAGTGGAAAGTATATGTTTATTAGATAAAAGGTGTGTTAAAAAAAGAAATGGGATATAATTGAGGCCTTGTGATTATATGGTTTGTAAGAAATTAAGAATGTAGATAAAGCTTGCTGAAAACAAAGAAATTAAAATATTAGATATTACAGTACTAATACCAGGTAGGGTAGTGATATGTGATATAAGAAAAGGAGAAAATGCATAAGATTATTTGCACTTTATGCATACACAAATGTGATGGGCGGGAAAAATTTGTTTGAGGTGTCAAAAATATTTTTGGTTAATATACTTATTGTTATGATAAGAGGCTTTAACTACAATTTAAGGAAGGAGAAAGGTAAAGTAATACAATATGTGAAAGTAGTGAAGGAAGTTATAAAATGTGAAAGACTACAGGTAGAAAAAAGAGAATGGATCTATCAAAGATGGATTTTTAAAAGAGAAATACATTATGTAATATGTTAGAATGGAATGGAAGAAATAGAGGTATGGGAATTGCTGAGTTTTCTGACTACAAAGTAGGGTAGGCAAGAATATATGAGAATAAAGAAAGAAGGAAAAGTAATAAAAAGGTTAACGTGTGCATTTAGTAAAACAAAATAAAATGATGCTGGAGAGTAAGAAAGTATGTGAAAAACATATAACAGAGGGAACTGTATCAAATTTGGTTTGCATGGTAGGTAGTGTTTAAAGAAAATATAAGAAAGTTTTCTAAGTGTAAAAAACAAAATGAAAAAAATACAATAATATAAAGAAATAATTAAAGAGTTTCAATCGAGAAAAAAGAAAACGATGTGTGAGATAGAAAATTGTATGACAAAAATGGAGAGAAAGTTAAAAGTCTGTTATTTAGACAAAGGTTTTTCTTAAAATGTAAGAAAGAGGAGGTATCACCTTGTTTATGAAAACAGGTGAGAATAAAAGAAGAAATAAGGGATGCGTTATTTAATGAAGATGACAGTGTAATATGTTAACAAAAAGAAATAATGGAAGTATTGAAAAATTTGTAGGGGAAATGTATGAAAAGGAAGAAGTTGAGAAACAGGAATTGTGGGTACTTATGTATTATCGCAACTAGATTTTCGTGGTTGCGAAAATAGCATACTTCAAGTCAAAGGAGCCCATGCAACACTGTACAGTGTTATTGAAAGTTCTTATTGCTCAGTACAAACTGTGGATTACCTTCAGGAAGACCAGCAAATTATGTATGTGAACCGTTACTGTTGTAAGACCCCTAACAACATTTCATCATTCAGCGATGGCAGCTATTTGAATCAACCATGACCTCTGAAGTTCATGACAGCAGTTAGGCACATTGACCTTTCTGTCCAGATATTTCCAGCGTCCTTAATGAAACATTAAGGGGAATGTGTAACTGATGTAACAAATACAGCAAATGAGCTGTTTTGAAGGGGAATTGAAGATGTACAACACGTGAAATCTGACTTTGTAAACAGCGCAACAAACATCTCAAGCGTGGAGATTTCGCTATCACATCTGCTTTTCCCGTTATCTGTCTACGGTATTACACCTAAAAGGTGTGTTGGGGAGAAACAATTCAGGACATCAGGCAAAGTTAGAGAGGGAAGGGAGATTTAATATTAGCAGCACAGGAATGGTTATGTTTAAATTGATTTTTATTTCACAGTGAAGGTAGTTTTAAGAAGGGTTAGAAAGAACACCAGAAAAAGTTACTGTCGCTGTGGCTGTAAGCACCGTTAATACACAAATGAGATAACTCCACACATGTTGTCAGTAAAGTGCACATAGCCACAGCGAAACTCTAACTTTCTCCCTTGTTCTTGATAACCCTTCTTAAAACAACCTTTACTGTGAAAGAAAATTCATTTCCTGACATTTTTACAACAATAAGGGACAGCTTTTAATATTGAGAAGCAAGTGGTATTATCGCTGAAATCTGGTTGCGATAATACGTAAGTACCGAATTGTGTGTTAAAAATATCTGAGGGTACTAAGGCAGAACTGGAAAAGGATATTACTTTGGAAAAAATGCAGGAAGTAATAAAAGAAGGGAGAAAAGGGTCAGCACCAATATTATATAGGCTAAGTTATGAGTTTTGTAAGCAAATGGAGAAGGAAGAAACCGTTGTTTTCTGTAAAGTATTAACTGAATGGTTAGATAAAGGGATAGTGCAGGAAGAAATATGTAATAGGGTGATAATATTTATATGAAAAAAGGTGAAAGGAAAGTAATAAGAAAGTTATAAGAGAACTATCACTTTAGAGAATACTGGTTTTAAAATATTTATGAGAATGATACAAAAAGGGATGCAAAAAGTATTTAATGAAGTAATAGGAAATGATGTGTTTGGTGTAAAATGGAGAGAAGTAAAGTAAATGTTAATAGTAAAGGAAATAATAAATATGTATTTAATGGGAAAAGATGAAGTAAGGTTGGCTGTAGATAAGTCATAAACGATGTTGGAAATTTTGGAAGCATATGGAATAAGTAAACAAATAGTGGAAGTTATAAGTTATAAAAACTTGTTATGAAAATTAATCAGTGAAAATAAGGATAAATAGATATATGGGAAGGGGAGTTCTCTAGGGTATCCCTTAATTATGTGCATTTTTTTCTTTATTCTAGTAATGATTTATTTTTTTTTTTGTCAGAAATTGATAAAGTATGTAGGAAGATGGGAAAAGAAATGAGGTACCAGTATGGCTGTCTTATGAAGATGATGTGGTTAGTGTAGCAAAAACTAGTGGATGGATGAATGAAAGTTACAAGAACTGAAAAACTATTAAAAAGGCGGATTAACACTTAATAAAGGAGAATGTAAGGGGTTTGGTGAATTAATGAAAATGAATGGAATTTATCATAAGAAGAAGGAAATTAATATATTAGGGGTCATGTTTGGGAAATATAAAAACATGCCAAATCTGTGGAAAGTGAAATTAAAAGAAATTAAATTGTACTTGCAAAGTGGAAAAGTTTTCATTTATCATATAATAAAAGAGGTTTTGATGTTAAATAAATACATGCTGGAAGAACTTGATTCTGTTGAGGGAGTTTATAAGTTTCCAGGAAAAATGGAAAAGGGAATGCTAGAAATATTTTTCAGTTTTATATAGTGTTTGAGACTGAATATTATTAAAAGAATAATAATGTATAATAAAAAAGAAGACGGTGAGTTTGGTCTGAAAAATTCTATTTTCATAGCATTTATGTACTTGTTTTGGGTTATTAATAGTGTGAATAACTGAGAAAAAATGATGGGAACACTGTTGTATGAGAGGAATGAAAAGACATAGAAACAAGTACAAAGGAAAATAAGGGATGAAAAAAGTTATTATGAAAAAAGTAGTATGCATATAAGGCAAAGCTATGAAATTTAAAAATTGATGAATGTAGCAAGAAAAGGAATGAGTGGTATGAAAAAATATGCAAGATTTTTTCTTGTATATCTGCAGAGTGATGTGTCAGATGATGTTAGAAATGCAGTTAAGCTATGATGGAAAAGGTCTGAATATTTCTTTGAAGCTCGGGATGTTTTGTGGAGAATTTTGTTAAAAAGGTTGCATGTTATGGGAAATATGAACCCAAACCACAGCTGTACCTCTTGTGAGTCAGACAGAAAATTTTCCCACCCTCCTACCCCGTCACTGTTGTGTTCTTAAACACCACTGTCTTTCTAGTTGCCGGACCATTATGTTAATTTGACCATATATCTCATTTCCTCTCTGCTTTTACTGGCTGGTTTGGTTAAACACAAAATTATAATTTTGTGAAATCACTCCCCTTCAACTATTTCAATTTATTGGCCATTCTATTGTATTCCACCGTACCAGAGTACAAAAGTGCCCATCCCCTTTCAGTCTATCTTGCTCTTTTAAAAATAGTGTCTCTCCACTAAAACTTAACTCTTTAGACAGCTAAAACTTAAGTTGCCCACTTTCATATCTAATTGCTTAGTGCAACACTGCAGGGTTTAGGACAAACCATTTTTTTCATGTTACCTTTAAGCATCTATTGCAAGATGATCAGTTACTGGAGAGCCCGCATTCTGCCTCTCAGTAGTCGTCTTGGGATTAGTGCTTCTACTTTCTCCTGGTGAGAGAAGGAGTACAGTGACATTATTTCCTGGAGACTGCTGATCATCTGAAAGCCTAATAACTGTTTTATAGGTGACAGCTTGGAATCTGTGCTTATATTCTTATCCTTGTGAGAGTAGGAGCAGAGTGTATTGATTCCTGTTTCTGGTTGGAGAGTGAGAGTTTGTGCTTAACATACCTGATTGGTTTGGTTGCTATTTGAGGCATCTACCAGAAAAAGGCTACAAGTCTACAGACCCTTGCATCATCTGGGACAAGACTGTGGATCACCAAACAAGCAGTGGCCTGCTTCTCTTCTTGGGATTGGGTAACATTTTGCTTCTGGTGAGAGAAGAAGCAAAGGAGTATTGTATCCCAACAGAGTGAAGCTGTGGTGACACCAGCATTAGTAGCAGCCACACAGTAGCCATTCATGCGACTCCCCTCTTTTCATCACTCTTGACAAGCTAATTCTTTGTTTTCAGTAAGTACTGCTTGATTTGTTTCTAACTTCAGAATATCTGACTAAATACTTCATCCTTAAATTTTCAGGGTCTGTGTATTAGTTTCCCCTCAAGTGTTTGGGAGTGCTCTCTACAGACTCAGACACCTTCAGTGACATTTTTCCTGTAAAAGCACAATTGAAATTTCTCTCATATCTAGTTGAATACAGGACAATTAGTTTGCAGTGACAAGCACTGCAAACCAGATACTTCTGACAGTGATTGATATTCTCACTCCAGCAGTCTAGTCAATAAAAAAGGGTCTGTTGCCATGGATATGAACTTTCCTACTGTCTCCATTACCAGCTTGGTGGATATGAGCATCCTGAGTCAATATAGAAATTGCCTCATATGTACTGACAACCAGTTAATTCTCAAACAAACTGACATGGTATGTGAGAGATGTATTTGCACAACATCACTGAAGGCAAAGCTCTCACATAAAAGTACTCCTCATGTCAATAAGGTTGTCAGTAGTACACATGCTGTACCCATCATACACAATTCAAAGCAAAGATATAGACCCACATATACTGAGGCACTTACATGTAACCTTCCTAAACCACAAAGACCTCATCGACAAAGTACCCATAAGAAATAGCCTCAGCAGCCCCAAACGCACTCTTTCAAAACAACACGCACATCAACACATAGAGCTACATCTGATGGAGCCTCTACCTTTAAGCCCATAAGGCAAGTCACCACACAATCCAACATTCTAGTCATTGGATACTCCATCGTAAGACACACTGATGTCCCTCTCACCAGGCTGAGTAAGGAGAAGGTTACGGTCAGTTTCTTATCAGGGGCTAGGATCTGACACATTATGCATGTACTCAGGTCATTGGACTACAATTACCAGTATGACTCAGTCAGGAGTAAATGACCTGAGACTTACTTCCCTAGACTATATGAAGAGAGACATCATAGAGCTCTTGGAATATGTGTCTCAGGTTGGTATGAGCCTAGCATTGAGTAGCATTTTACCTTCTCCAAGGATGATGCCACAATATGAACAAAAGATGACTGACTTTAATAATTGGCTAGTTTCTAGTGTCATTCTAAGGGGGTGCAATATTTGTCAGCATGGAATGAGATGGTCAAAGGACCACACTGCTTTGCAAGAGAAGGTCTGCACCTCTTCCCTTTAGGTTTTCAAATATTAGCTAAAACATTTCCTTCCCCCATAGTGCCTTTCTAGGCAATGCCAAACTGAAAGTACTTCTGACATAGCAAATCAAAACCAAGAAAATCTAAAGGTATTACTGCTTAACGCTAGGAGCCTAAACAAAAAACTCCACTCCCTGGAAGCTCTCTTTACCCTAGAGAATGCTGATGTCTGTGCAGTCCAGTCTCTGAGATGTGATTTAAAGCCATGGACAGCACATCAACAGTGCAAGGTTATAATGACTTCCACACATTTAGACCAGCTACTTCACAGGCAGGGATGAAAGGTGGAGGTGTCTCTATTTACATCAAAAATAAATATACTTCAAGGTTGGTTAGACAGGACAATGCACCTGCTACATGTTCAAATCACCATAGGTAAAATCCAATACCACTTCCGTGCAAGCTATAGGTCCCCCTCTATGACCTAGGAAAGACATACCATGTATTTAAACTTATTAGAAACACTAACCGTCCAACCCAATACCATATTCATGGGTGACTTTAATTACCCCACTATTAACTGGGAATTCTATATGACATCAAACATACATGCACAAACATTCTGTAAACACAAACTCCCTGGACCAGATAGTCAGTACACCAACCAGGGGTGCACCCATACTGGATCTGGTTCACACTAATATGGGAGAGTGCTGCACACCCCCTACTGTAATGCCTTCCTAGTAAGTTCAGACCACAAAATGGACTCCTTTGAAGTAAAAAATAAAACCTGGACCCCCAGCTAAACCAGGAATGTTCAGGAACTATTTTTAAGACTAACCTCCTGCTATTAAGTGATAATCTGGCAACATTTCAAGCCCCTATAAACCCTGAGAACATTTTTGCATATGCAGAACTGTTCACAGAAACCCTGTACAAGCATGTTAATAGCTGCACAGAGGCAGCTGTATCCACTAGGAAGAAGTATAGAACTAACTAAAAAAATAAGCCACCCTGGTGGAATCACAAAATCAATCAGATGTATAACAGGAGGAAAAAATCATGGCAAAAAATTAGGAGGTGCACCAACCAGCAGGATAAAAGCACTCTCAACAAACTAAGCAAACAACTCAGAGGACAAATAAAGTCTGCCAAAGCCAAATTTGAGGTAAGTTTGGCCTCCCAGGCCAAGGACAACCAAGGATTTTGTGATTCCACACCAAAAGGGGCACATCCCTCATACATATTCACACACACACAATAACCCCCCTCATCCAAACACACACACTTGGCATTTGCAGGATTCAAACCACTACCTAACTATGTTATGACACTTGAGACAGATGCATTAGCAGAGCATGCTATTCGCAGTACTGGGAGGCTTCCCTTCTCCTGCTGTACTTATAGGGTGCTGACATCATCTGTGTTTAGAAAGGGGCGTGTGCATCCTGTAGTGTGTTCTCCCAGCTGCCAAAAGGAACATTTCCCTCATACATATCTACACACACACAGTAACCCCTGCTGATGGAGGATGGCTGCAGAGCCAGAGTGGTTTCCCCTTATCTACATCTGCCGGCCTTCATGTTTGGGTGGGTATATGGTACATGTTTTTGCGAACACTACAGACACATGTTTGTCCAGTGCAGGTTATTTATCACCTTTTGTACCCAGGTCTCACATTACATGTTAGGTGCCTCATGGGTTAACACCTGCATGGTATTTTGTGGGCACTTACTGTATATCCACAGTGGTTGTCTATACACATTTCTGCGATTAGCTTGCTGACTTGGCTATGGCTACAGTTGTTTGTTTGTGGGTGGCCCTTTTGTGGGTTTCTTGTGTCAGCTGGGGGTCGGATACAGTGGCCTGTTTGTACTCCTCTGCATACATGCTCAGTCACAGTCCTTCCATGTTGGCCTATACCTATGGGATATGTATACAGAACGGGGGTGGGGGGGGACAAGACCTGGCCTTGTGGGATGCCACTCATATCCGCTTTGTAGTCTGGCATGGATGCAGCATGTCTGACCATGTCAGTTCTGTCCTTGGTCTGCTTTGCAACCCCTCTACTGACATATATTTAAGCTGCTGAACATATCCATACTGAACACGTACGGTATGGTCTAGAAGCATGTGCACGGTCCAGCTACGCTGTGTGGACCACATAGCCCTCATCACTAACCTTAATGACTGCTTCAAATGGGTCAGACATGTTTAGGGGCCGGTTCTGCAGTTACAACAGCCACAGTGTGTCGGGTCCGGTATCAGTAGGTCCACATTAGCCTTCTGTCTGCGGTACATACTGATCCTTTCCATAGCTGTACAGAACAAGCTTGTCAGGATCCTGGGGTGTTAGTTTGGAGTATCCAGTCAGGCAACCCCTTTGTTGTGATGGACCACTGTTGTTGTACACTGCTCTTTGGGTACATACCCTGTGGTAAGGCTGACATTGGCCAGTAGTGTGATTTTGCATTCCATTACTCTTGGGGTCCATGTTGGCCTCAGCACAGGACACCATCACATACCTTTGCTGCTGTGTGTTCTGCTTTGCAGATGATGGCTGTTACCTCAGCATCTGCAATGTCAGGGGACCATCTGCTGGGATAGGTATTTTGCACTCGGGGGGGGGGTGTTTGCACTGCACCTGACAGGTTGTATGTTAGCAATATGTGTGTGTGTTTGGTATGTTGTTTGTAATATCTGTGTGATTCGGAGCATATCTGTGGATGCGCAACATGGTTCCTGCCATCAGTTTGGGTAAGCCTTGTGATTATCCTTAGTGTCCTGTACGTGTTGTATCTTCATAGGTTCATGGGTTCATAGTAGGCTAGACACCCTAGGCCATTGGTAAGCCTAGCTAGAGTGTGTGTGTCTTTCGCCACCCCTTGCTATGTTTAATTATGGCCATTTATGAGGTTCTTCACTGTGCCTCTGTCTGGTCGTGACACAGTGGGGACCCCCAGTATACATGTGCGGTCATCCATCCACTTGGCAATATTCCTGTTGAGGGGTGTCAGTGAGGGGCTCTGCCTACCATGGATTGGAATCCTGTTTCTGGGTGTGGGGGGCCTATGGGTTATGTATCTGTCCCTCCAGCACATCTTATTTCATTATGTGTTGAGGTTGACATCTGTGACTCTCACAGCTCCAATGGCTTTGATTTCCTGTGGTGTAGCATGTCCATTACTCCTGTGTTGGACATGGCCTGGTACAACAGACATACAATGCCTCTGTGTAGGCAGTGTGTGGCTGCAGTCAGCTGGGGTGTCTACAGCCAGGCAGCATATGACATATATTTCGCACCCTTTATCCTGTTGGTGGGGTAACTATGAGGTCTTCCAAACTGCTGCAGGTGTCACGTATGGTACATCCTATATGAGTCATTGTACTAGATTGTGGGTCTGATAAGGGGACAGTACAGCGGCACAGTGACCCCTGTTGATGTTGGTGTGAATCCTTTCATGATATGGTGTCCAGTATCAACAGTCTTCATAGCCACATTGACATTGTGGCTGTCACATGACAGATTAATGTCGACCTGTGTCCCTAGGTCCCTGATGACTCCTTGCATACATAATGGTTTGACACCTATGTGGTACTTTGTGTACCTTGTCTGGTATTTGGTGGGACATCCATACTGTCCAGTGTCTTCGGATGTCTGGCTTGGGTTCTTGTGTGTGAGAGTGTGGTCTGTCGCATGCTACAGACTGTACAGCAGTTTTGACTACAGTTATGTGCACATGGGTGGTGTCCGCTGCTTTGTACATTGTCAGTTACCTGGCTATATGGGTGTCTGTGCTGCATATGGATACTCCCCCTCCTTTGATGTCTTGGTGCAGGTGTTGGGGCCATAACACATGGTATGTGGTATAACCTAGTAGTGCTGGTGTGGTATCACTAAGCCTGCAGCAGGCTTCTGTCACTGGACAGACATCAATGTTCTCCATAATGGGAAGTGCCTCAGGGGCATGCATATTGCAGTTTACACATCTGGCATTGGGCAGCATTACCCTTATGTTTCCTACCACTTATGTTTTCTAGGGTGGTGGGTAGTCTTTTTGGCCTTGCCTACATACGGCTCTATGGAGGCGGCAAAGGCCTTATCCAGTATCCAGACGCCCAGGGGTAACAGGTGAAAGCCATCCCTGGAACAGAAGCATGGCTTGTCATGCTTGACATCTCCAGCAGACACACATTACACCCTCTTGGACTGACAGCTGTAACTGTGCCAGCTGTTAAACATGAGCATTCTGTGTTTGTACTGTGGCATCATTCTTGGTGAGGGTTGGATGCTGCACACAGCCAGTGTCATCCCGCCCTGGGGTACATACTTGGAGGGACCATACATGTCTCATTTGTTGGTGACCAGGGAGGTACATCTCAGGTAATTCACCCCAGCATGGACATTAAGTGCATCATATTCCTGCTTGCTTTGGGGTGACCTGCGTACTTGTGTTACGTGGCATTTTGTGGCTACCTACAAGCAGCTTACTCTACCCGTTCCCTTGTTCAGTCTGGTGAGTGGGACAGCTGTGTTTCTGCCTATAGAGACACCTATTACGACTGTATCAGGCATTTGTTTCTCCTTCGGGCCTGTGACTGTTTGGCACACCAGCTTTGCGTACTATTCGTTGCATGTGCTATGTTTGAAGGTTGTGGTTGCTTGTGATCTACTTTGGAGGCGTCTGTTGGTGTGGTGTGTTTGTAATTGAGGCCTCCGGGCATATTTGTCTGTGTTTATGTGTTTGGTTTACAGTTGTGGTAGGTCTATGTGGGACTGGGTTCGTGGTGTATGTGGTTACCTTCTCCTCCTGACTAGTGTTGACAGTACTGGCTTGTTGGAGCTCAACCTCTGCTTTGGATACATGGATGCATCTATCACATATGTTTGTATTTATTCGGGGGGTGTTGTGGTTGTCTGTGTACTTGGGACAGGCGTCACATTGCCTCTGGATTCATAGGTTATACTTGTTGTGGCTGGACTTAGTGGATTGTATGTGTGGACATATGTTGTTGCCATACTACTGGTCAGTGATTACTTCCCTTTTTATGTTTGCTCTATCATGTGGTATCTTCCTCATTCTCTTGCATGGTTTGGTAATGGCTGGAGCCCAGCATGCCAGATGTCTGCGTGTATGGCATTGTGTGTTGTTATTTGTGATTGCATACTCCAAGCATTCCTGGCTGTGTTCATGGAATGCCTGTATAACATGTTCTGTGGTGTGTCCCATGTTCTGCACTTGCACAGGGCCTTTTCTGGATTCAACATCGGTTTTGTGGGCTGCAACCTATACTTTACACATGTTTTGCACTGTGGTATTCTGGCCAGGGACTGGGGTCGGGTGTGTATTTCCAGTGTGCTTACTCTATGGTCTTGTCTTACCAGTGAGGGGTACACTTCTCATCTTGCCATCCAGTACACATGTTGCTGATTATCACATCCAGAATGCTTACCCCTCTTGTGGGGGTAGTACATTGTTCCTGGGCAGTTTGGTTTATGGCATCTGGGTAATTTTCCCCTACTGTGTTGGTGCTAGTACGATGCTACCGGTGTTTGTCTGGGTATTTTCAGTCGAGCAATATAATGTGGTTTGGGGGGCTTGATATATTCATGTATTCCGACATAGGCCAGGTGATGTTCCTGGTATTAGGACAGTGGTCTGCAGCAGGCTATCTACTGCGAGGCAGTTTTAGCCATTGGTATTTGACCATGGCTATTCCATGCTGCTTCTTGTTGTGGTACCAACATATGGGTGTGGTTATCCTTGCCATTTCTTGCTAGTCACCCTCCTTTTGTAGCTTGTTCCATGTTTTGCGGCTGTACAGCACAGTATGAGGTGTGACCTGGTAGTGCTAGGGTGCTGCTGTGAGCCTTGCCCAGTTCTCTATTACAGGACTGGTATCTACATTCTCCTTACTGTGTGCATTTACACTGCACACATCTTGCTGTTTGTACATCTGTCATGGGGTAGTGTTACATCTAGGTTCCTATCCCTTGTAGAACCTATGAGGTTGGGTGTGTGTTTTGCGACTTACCTATTCAGGGCATGTTGTGGGTACTGACAGCCTTTGCCAGTATCCATGGGGCATGGCATGCTAGGTGCATGCCACCCTAGCAGTTGGTGCATCATGGCAGACTCCCCATATCTTGGCACCCTGTCACACATTGGCTCCCCTTTGACTGACTGCATTACTCGGCCGATTATTGTACTTGATCTTCTTGTCTTCATAGTGTGGCATCATGCTTGGTGAGGGTGAGATGTTAGGCAGGGTCTTCATGTTTGCATATACTAGATGATGTTACATTGCTTGACACATGGCAATCATGCCTCAGGTGGTGCTGCAGGGCTGCCTCTGTCGGATGCACATACTACACTCCCTGTACATGTTTGAGAGCAGGTTGTGTCATGTTAGGCATCCCTGTTACTATATGAGTGAGTCAGAGAGGGTATCATTCCCAGGGTCCCTACTGTGCCAGTGTATGTGCTATCGTTGCCTCTTTGCCAAGGCCAGGGCATACTGGGCACGCCTCCTTCTGCCTACTGGGGCAGGCTCAGGTTGTTCCTCCTCTGAGTCACGCTCTGCCTGTGATGGCCTTGGCAATGGTGGGGGGCTGTTTGGCCCGGCCCTATGCTGGTCCTGCTGCAGCTGTTTTCGCAAGATCATATTATGTAGCATAGCACATACCATGACGATTTGGGTACATGTAGTTGGTGTGTACTGCAAGGCTCCACCAGATGTGTCCAGACACCGGAACCGTGACTTGAGCAGCCCAAACACACGCTCTATCACATTACGTGTTTGTGCGTGTGCCTCATTTTGGCATTCCTGTTCAGGTGTGTGTGCGTTTCTGATGGGTGTCATCAGCCACGGCTCCAGTGCATAACCTGCATCCCCCACTAGGTGTCCGTGTGGGATGTCCCCATTGGCAAATGTCTGGTACAGCTGCGTCAAATGCCAGATGTGGGAATCGTGATAACTCCCAGGGCAGCCAGCACACACATTCATTATTATGCCCTGGGCATCACACACGACCTGGCAGTTGATGGAGGGGAAGCCCTTGTGGTTTATGTAGGCCCTACCCCGCTCACCTGCTGGTGCTTTGATGCGTATGTGCGTGCAGTCTATAGCACCCAGTACCTCAGGGTATTCCGCTATTTGCTGGAAGAGACGCATATTGCTGGCCAATACCTCACGGGCATTGGGGAAATATACATGATCACCGACATGTGCTGACATGGCATCCAGGAACTGGTGTAGTACCCTGGAGGCTGATGCCTGTGATATCCCCATCATATCGCCAGTTGGTCTCTGGAAGGTACCTGTTGCTGGTATTCTTAGGCCAACACATACCTTGGTTTCTACTGGGATGGGTTCCCCTCTGTTGGTTCTGTGTGTGAGGCGTGGCCTGCACAGCTCAACAATCTGCTGCAGGAGCTCTCTGTCCACTCTATAGCGCTCCACTATCTCCAGCTCATGTAACCCGTGGTAGGTGACCCTGGGCCTGTACACTTTTCTCCGTCTTCTCACTGTGGGTTGTCTGGCACCATCTGCATTGTCACCACCCTCAGCAAGTCGCCTATGTCTCATTATGACAGCTATGGCAGCCCCTAACATTTCTGCTCTGAGTTCAGCTTTTTCAGTTTTCACTTCTATTAGCTTACTCCTGTCTTGCAGTGTCTCTTAATGAAAACATCCTGCACTACTGTTTGCAGAGTTTTAAGTGCTGGGCTGGGCTACTATTCTGCCTGTGTAATTGCCTGCTTCTAATTATTTTCACCTGCTAGCTTCAGCAGTTATCCCTGCTAGCTTCCTATTAATTCTGTTGCTTCCTTTTTCCTTTCTGTTTCCTCAGGGGGGAGCAACTTGCATACTATCTGAAACACGCTCACAGTGGCTTACACGTGCGCACATGTGCTTCCACGGTTAAGAATCTACTTATTCAGGTTTAAACGCGCGTACACCCGCGCAAACACCGTTACACGTCTGCCAACAGCCTCCAACATACTCAGACTGCCTTACACGTGCACATACCCGCGCAAACAGTGTTAAACTTCTCCCAACACGCTCCCACATGCTCACACTGCCTTACTCTCGCTTCATTGCGCGCACACGTGCGCATGCACGGCCAGCAAGAAACTTTGGTGTAGGTAACAGTGTACACCTTCCATTTCTTGTCTTTCCATGACTTATCTAGTGGCACACCTCTTTCCATGATCTGTGCCTGTCATCTGTCATGTTACACTGGCCTCCAATGAACTGCATTTCTTTCTACCATTCCCCCCTGTGATGTCACCTATCTCCTACTCTATTCCTCTCCCTTTTGTATCTCTTACACTACTCAGACCGTGCTCATTTGGTATGTGACTGTGAGATTCAGTATCCTAACCCTCATTTACATGAGATTGCCTACTAATGCTTAGTTACATGTCTTAGACTCAGCTTCCCCCCTTAGCAACCACTACACGGTGGCCATGTTGGTTTTGGTCTGCTGGTCCCTGCATTGTCATTCCATGTATTGCATGAAACCCACATTTGTGGGTTTATAACCTTCTTTTTTATGGTTTTATACAGCGCAGCCCGTTTGCGCTGGACTGCGCTGGGTTAAAAAAAATTATATTTTTAATATTTTTGCATCGGGTTATCTTGCCAATGGCCACATATTTGGTCATTGGCATGCTGCCTGAATCATATGCAACCTTTTTTGGAGCTGACATCGCTCCGTTGTGGATTTTGCAGAAATGTACTCAGTTGTCAACTGAGTACATTTCTGCTAAACGTCTCCTACATGGACTGGTTTCTGCTTCGTGGATCGCTAATATACCTCATTTGCATACCTTTCGGATGCAAGTGAGGTATTTAGCATGTCCACGCCCAGTCCATGTAAAAGACGTTTTAGCTGGTCTCTTACACGGAGTTTAGGGCTGTTCCTGGATCGCGAGGCTTGCATGGAGTGTTGCACGTCTCTTACATTCCGTGCAAGCCTTCGTGAATCCTGCCCAATGTCTAAATAAGTAACTGTGTGATTTTATTTGAACCTGTTGTATTAAGACGTACATTAGTATATGGTATTTGGATCAGAAAATAATCAGATATCATATGCCCAAAAAGAGTAACTGACTTAATAAATGAAGGATAACACTTTCTTGGTGGATAGTGATGCCAGAGGATATTAATGTAGACTGAATGAAAAGCAATTTAAATAATTCATCTGTAAAATGTCTCTGTGGTGTAATCGGTTATTGCATTCAACTGCTAACCGAATGGCAATGCTTCTTGTTTGAGTCTAGTAACTAGTACAGAGGCCTCAGGCTATGAGCTGTTAATGAGCTGTGTGAAAGGATTTAAGGATAGATATTCAGCAGAATATTGTGGACAAAAGGAAAAGGGGAGTAATTATAGTAATTGCTAGAGGAGCTTCAATAGTGATAGAAGAGGGAAAAATATAATAAGGGTAGAATGTTCTTCGTGTTTCACTGTTGCAGTCATTACATTTGAGTAATCTGCTTGCAAGGTTGCCCTCAGTCGGCCTAATTAACAAAGTCTTGGGTCCTGCTTCAGTTGCTGTCCCTTCTTCCATGACGTCAGGTCGTCGTGTATAAAACATGCAGCCGACGCCATTACATCAGTTTTTTCTTGCTGTGCGGTGCCCGAAGTAGAAGCAGTTCACAAGTGCCGGTCGGCCAACTCCTGAAATTTTCATTTTCGAGTTTCAGAACCGAAGTCTTCAACTAAAAGCTAAGTATTCCATTGGGGAAACTTTTTCTTGCTCCTTCCTGATGTCAGTAAAAGTTAATAATTGCATTACTTGTGGAAAGCAAATACCTCATAAAGATTTTCATTCGTACTGTATTCCTTGCCTAGGCCCTGACCACAACGTACCTTGTTGTCGGTTTTGTGCTTTATTTAATCAACGCACTATCCGTTGTTGGTATATTTTTGCCTCTAAGTATTTCAGTTCTCGGTTTAATTATCCAGAAATGTCATCGGTTAGCCATCCGACTGGAATTCTGAAAAAACGCAAAGATAAAGACAGAGACCGGCCACCGAGGTCCAAAACTGCCGATGACGCTTCTCCTAAGCCAGTCGCCAGTTTGCCAGTACTCAGTGAGGCACTTTCGCAGCCCCTGATATCCGCTACTTTTGATACGCAGACCTGTACTGAGACCCATTCGGAGTCCGGTATGCCGTGAGATACTTCAACTATGGAACCCACAGATGTCTCTACCTTGGATGGATCTGGAGCTGCTGTGCAGGCACCGGCTTCTGAGGGTGTATTCAGGCCTACGGACTTGCATATTAAATCGATGCCTCCTTCTTTAATAAGGCCTAAATCTCGATCCATGTTTAAAAAAACGATGCCCAGGCCACATGCTCAGGCCTCTATAACCAAACAAAAAATGATTACAATGGCTGAAGATCTAATAACTCTAATCAGGGGTAGTCAACCCCCATCCTCTAAGAGGCCTAGGGCTGAGCATGATTATGAATCTTCTGATCGGGGTTCTGTTTTTTCTGACTCTACTGATGACCTGGATTTGTCCTTACCTACTTATGAGGATTCTGATGCAGAGGACTCTATTCCCTCTGCTTCCCCTCCTGAGGATTTTTCTTGTGGGGAAACCTTACATACTATGAGGGAGCATTTTCAGTGGGAAAGCCAGGAATTTTCTGATTCAAAAAAGAGGCTTAGGGATTTCCTTCTCCTACCTCAGCATAGGCCTTTGGCTATTCCTCCTGTACTTAACATTGTTGATGACGCTTTCTCGGAATCCAGTTTGGCCCCAGATTCCCTGCCTCCTGCTCCCAGTAAACCAGACAGATACTACAGGGTCCCTGAGTCCCATAAGTTCCTTTTCAAAAATCCTATTGCAGATCCAGAGACTATTTCACAGGGGCCCAAGGGCATTAAGGCTTCTACTGCTAAAAATCTTACCCCTTCTGATAGAGACTCCAGGGCGCTGGATAGATGGGGTAAAAAGGTTTATACTTCAGCAACCTTGGCAATTAGAGCTTTAAACTGCCAGTTTCATTTGTTAAAATATCAGCAACATGTTATTGGACTTCTTAAACAGAAAATGATGCTGATTCCTGACTGTGTGGAAAATAGACTTATAGGATTTAATGCATTCTGCTGAACAAGTTGGAAAACATGCTTTGCAATGTGGTTTTCATTCTTTAGAGGCATCCTGCATGGCTGCTGTTACTGGGTCTGTGCTTAGAAGGCATGCTTGGCTTAAGGAGCAATCTTTGCCTGATCATGTTAAAGCTAAATTGTTGGATGCTGTTTTAAATCAGGACCGCCTGTTTGGCAACAACGCTGAAGACGTTCTTAAAAAGATGGAAGATAAAGCTAAATCTATGCAAACTGTTAAAGATTTTTTACAAGTTCAGCCTCCCAGATTTAGTATACACTGGCCTTCTAAGAATTGGTCTTTTTTAGCCCCTTCCAGTTCTTCTCATGCCAAACCCAGACACAGCAAAAACCCCAGGTTTCAGACCCAGGGGACACACAGAACTAAGCAGTGGGGGGCCTCCACTTCCAAATCTGGGAATAATATGACTCCCCCCTATGGTAAACTGTCTCAATGACTTCCTTTTAAAATTTCCAAGCACTTATCAACTGACTGCCCCTTTGGGGGGAAAGATTGCTCTTCATTGCAAAGAATTGGAAACTCATCATCCAGGACAAATGGGTTTTAAATATAGTGTCCCAGGGATACAGATTTCACTTCCACACATTGCCAACACCAAGCAGGTGGCCAGACCTACCCCCAAGTCAGTGGGCAGAGGCCCAAAAACAAGTATTTTCTCTTAAGCATGGGGGCTATTCAACTGGTACCAGAAGAGGAAAAGGGACAAGGTTTCTACTCGAGACTTTTCCTGGTACCCAGAAAAGACAATTCATGGCATCCTATCCTGGACCTGTCTACTCTAAACACCTTTCTGGAGATTCCAAAATTCAAGATGCTGACTCTTCACCAATTACTTCCTATGCTAGGCAAAGACGCCTGGTTGACAACACTAGATCTAAAAGAAGCATATCTCAACATCCTAATCAGGGAATCTTGCAGAAAATACCTACGCTTCAAAGCAGGCAACACGCACTATCAGTTCTCTGCACTGCCCTTTGGCTTATCTACTGTGCCCAGGGTTTTCACAAAGTGCCTAGCTCCAGTGATTGCATTTTGCAGGCAAAGACGTATTCAGATATACCCATATCTGGACGATTGTCCAATTCAGGCAGAAGTCCAGGACATACTTTTGAATCAACTGGCATTTGTAAAAAGGGTTCTAACTTGTCTGGGGTACACCATAGACAAAAATAAATCACACCTAGTACCCTGTCAACAAATTATATTCCTGGGAGCAAGCTTGAATACAACTTCCCAGATGGCTTACCTCATGCCAGAAAAGCAAACTCATTTGACAACCTACTTCAAAGAAGTGGCCACAAAAAACCTGCTATCTGCAAGACAAATACTACAAGCCTTGGGGTTCATGGCCTCCTGCATTCTACTAATTCCATATGCAAGACCTCATATGAGGAAACTACAGTGGTATCTAAAAAGCCTATGGAGTCAACATTCTCACAGCCTAGAAACAATGATTCCTGTCATACCTTGCCTATGCCTAGAGTTCCTCTGGTAGGCAGAGGCCTGCCACCAAAACAAGGGACTACCTTTCACACTACCCCCTGCATCCCAAACCCTAACAACAGATACATCAGACTATGCATGGGGGGGGCTCACCTGGCAGGGAAGTGCATTCAGGGCAAATGGAACCTGCATATCAATCAAAAAGAAATGTTAGCTGTACAGAATGCTCTGACAGCCTTCAAGGACTACATTCTTCCAGGACAACTAATGGTAAAGACGGACAACACCATGGTTATGTGGTACATAAACAAGCAGGAGGATGCACATTCTTACCCCCTCTGCAGACTAGCCATGGCATTGTGGAACACAGCCTTGAGCTACCAAGTGCACCTACAAGCTCAATTCCTGCCAGGAAAGATAAATACACTGGCAGATGGACTAAGCAGAAACCTTATGGACCCACACGAGTGGAAACTGGAACCAAGGATTTGCAGCATGTTGATAAGCAAATGGGGGAGCCCGGATATAGACCTGTTTGCCTCCCCCCAGAACTACCAGTTGGACAAATTCTGCACAAGGACTCCCCACAAACAAGCCTGGAAAGTGGATGCTCTGTCCTTCAGCTGGAAAAACCTATCAGTCTATGCCTTCCCCCCACTGCCTCTGCTCTCCAAAGTAGTACTACTAAAAGTCAAACAGGACAAAACCAAGGATGATTTTGATTGCTCCAGACTGGCTGCACCAACATTGGTACCCCCTCCTTGTGGGCACCTGCCTCAGACTCCTTCCCAGCTGTCTCAGCAGGAGAACCAGATTCTGCACCCTCAGCTTCCAACACTGAACCTTGCAGCCTGGCTAATTACTTAAATTCTAACTTACCATCCCTCAGCTAACCTGTGATGGATGTCATCGTAGAGGCAAGGAGGCCTAATGCTAGAAAATCTCATGCTGAAAAATGGAAAATATTCTGTGCCTGGAACCAATCTCAAGGGATGACCACAGCAGTGCTCAGTTTACCTCAGATTTTACAATACTTAACTGAGATGCTACACAAGGACCTGTCTTTTTCCTCCATTAAAATCCATGCCTCAGCCATTTCAGCTCATTATAACACAGAACTTCTCCTCTTCTCTCATCCACTGCTCAAGCACTACCTCAGAGGGGCCAAGAATTTGAGACCACCCAGGAGAGCTCCAACCCCAGCCTGGGACCTTAACTTTGTATTGGAGAAACTCACTCTCCCTCCTTTCGAGCCAGCTGCTACTGCAGACTTAAAATTTCTTTCTTGGAAAACAGCTTTCCTTTTAGCAATCACTTCAGCTAGAAGAGTATCTGAATTACAGGCCCTTATGGCAGTGGAGCCTTTCATTATCTTTCATGCGGACAGAGTATCACTCAGGACCAATCCATCCTTCATGCCCAAGGTGGTATCCACTGTGGCTCTAAATCAGTCCATTCATTTGTCAACCTTCTTTCCCAATCCACAGAACAAAGGGGGAATGGATTCTGCATTCCTTGGATGTGCACAGACAACTTAGATTCTACTTGGACAGGACTAAACCTCAAAGAAAATCTGAACAACTGCTGGTAGCATTTGCTGCAGGGGCAGAGGGGAAGGTTATTTCAAAACAATCCATTTCTAAATGGATAAGCCATTGTATTCATTTCTGCTACAAACACCATGGAAAACCTGCCCCCCAGGGGATCAGACCTCACTCCACAAGGGCTGCATCTAGTTCTACAGCCTTTCTCAGAGGCGTTCCTACCAGGGACATCCTAGAAGCTGCTACATGGAGTTCTGTACATACTTTCACCAAGCATTACCATTTGCCAATTTTCTCTAAATTCAGAGCTGGCTTTGCCACTGCAATCTTGCAGGGCCTTATAGCTGCTCCTAATGCTATTCAAACTCCTTCTCCCAACCATAGCTTTGGGAATCTACCCAAATGTAATGACTGCAACAGTGAAACATGAAGAACATAATACAGTTGTGTACACTTACCATAAATGTAGATGTTCGAGTGTATTCACTGTTGCAGTCCTGGTTACCCTCCCTATCCCCCAAACTGTTTTTGGCTATACCTCTACTTTCCTTTACTATGCTTAAAAGCCTTTTTTGTGTATTTGCTTTTTTTGTTGGAGGTATATCTTTGTGTTTTTATGTTAATTGCTTCCCATTAGGGGGGCGCCTGACATCTGGGGCAAGGAAAACTGATGTAATGGCATTGGCTGCATGTTTTATACCCCTGACGACCTGACGTCATGGAAGAAGGGACAGCAACCAACGCAGGACCCAAGACTTTGTTAATCAGGCTGACTGAGGGCAACCTGCAAGCAGATTACCCAAATGTAATGACTGCAACAGTGAATACACTTGAACATCTACATTTATGGTAAGTGTACACAACTGTACTTTTGTGGTTGTAAGGGGCCCTTGGCAAGGAATGAGGATTAGACTGGCATTTATTTATATTATAGAGCATAAGAAAATTTTGGGAGAACTAATCAGCTTTCAGCATGGAATATTACTCATATGTGGATACTGGAACCTGATCTGCAATAGTAACAATGTCTCTGGGAGATCTAGAAAGGAAATTTTAACAAAAGAGGATAGATTTTGAAGAAATTTATGAAAATATTTGTACGGAAAACACAAATTCTATAGTAGGAACTCAGAGAGAATTTACATATTATTCCCCAAGGTATAAAGACTGGATTGGACTACACAGAAAGTATATTTCTCAGGAACGTGCTTTTAATTGAAAGCTTTGACACATATCCAGTAACTGTTTCAGATCATGCACCAATAAAAACTAAGATAAAATGCAGGGTAATGAAGTAAAAATGAGGGACTGGCACTTTCAAACTTACCTATTAAAAGAGAGAAAGTTAAGGAATTGGTAGTGGAAATTATTCAAAAGTTTTTTAGGAAAAATAGACATTTCTTCAGAAATTACAGCTAGTGACTGGGATAAAATGAAAATCGAGTTTAAAATAGGGCAGAAATGAAATCAGTTGACTGACAAAGGATAGAGTACTGCAGAATAAAGAGAAATTCACAGAACAGAAAGAAGCATAGCTGCAGTGCTAAAGATAAAATAAAGGAGTATCTTGATAATATGTATACATTTAGAAAGATTGCAGTTAAGCAACTATTTTTTGATAACTCCAGAGCAAAAAAAAGTGCAATGACTTAGGCAACCGAAATAGAAGGGGTTGTCATCAAACTTTGGGAGCCTATAAGAGGAAAAATAATCAGAAATCATGTAGAGGTATTAGAGATATTTTCGAAATTTTATGAAAATTTGTAATAAAGCAGAGAAATCTGGAAATCAAGATATAGCACAAATGGAAATATTTATGGAAGACTTAATTATGCCAAGGTTAAAGGTAGATGAGACTGAGCAATTAATAGCAGAAATAGAAGAAGGTGAGATAAAAGCAGTGATGTATAATCAATCTGCAGGAAAGTTTCCAGGTACAGATGTTATTCCTGTGGAAGTTTGGAAGTCAGGAGGGAAGAAAGTGATAAAGATGTAGGAGGTTTTGTTTAACAGTATTTTAAAAGCAGTGGAAGCACCGACACCTTAGAACAAAGCTATTGTGGCTGTAATACCCAAAGATGGTAAAGGCCCATCAGACCCAGCTTCATATAAGGCCATTTAAATTTTAAACCACAATTGTAGTATTTATGTCTATACTAGCTAAAAGAATAGCAAAGGTGTTACCAAAATTGGCAGATGTGGATCAGTGTGATTTTGTGGAGAGGAAGCAAACATTTGACAACATTAATAGAACAATCATAATCCAGAGGGAATCAGAATGTAAGAAGCTACCACTGTTGTTGGTGTGTCTTGATGCAGAGAATGCATTCAAGAGAGTAAGCTCTGGATTTTATGAGAAGGGCAATGGAAGCATTTGCATTCTCTAGTACAGTAATAATGTTAATTAGGAGGGTATATGAAGGATTCGACTCGAGACATGACTTAAAGTGGGAGGGTTCCTGTATGATAAGTTGTGTCTAATCAGTGGAACCAGGCAGGGCTATCTTCTTTCTCCTTTGTTATGTGCTTTGTATTTAAAGCCATTAGCAGTGAAAATAAGGGACTCAAGAAATTCAAAAATATAATTGGTATGGTAATCAAAAAAGTTGGCTTTATTTGCCGATAATATTATATTGTACACGATAAATCCAGAAAAGGACATCTCATTATTGTGGGACATTTTGAGGCAGTTTCAAGTCTTTTCAGGATATAAAATGAATGAAGATACAACAAAGGCTATAGCCATAAATTATGTTCCCAAAAATGAATTGGTTTATTAAAACCTCATAGTAATTTTGGCATCATAAGATAGAAGTATTTGGGATTAGGGATTAAAAAGGCTTTTGTTATGGCAGCTAAGGATATATGGGAATAGACTAAACAAAAGATAATACAAAAATTGAGAAACTGTGTGCTCTTGTTTATGGCTGTGGATGGTAAGACACAAGCAATGAAAATGTTTTAGTCCCTTTAGATTTATGTACAGGTCAGGCATATTATCAACCAGAGGAGAAGTTGTGGACAATAATTAGTAAAGAGTTGAAGGAATTTATCTTTGAGGGGAAGAGTTTACTGGGATAAGTTGATCATTCCAATAGCAAAAGGTGGTTTAGGATTACATAATTTGAAGAGGTATTTTACAGGGTCTATATTAGATCATCAAATTGGCAGAATTTCGAATGATCTAATATCGAACCCAATATCGCAAACGGTGAAAACAGCTGTTGTGGCTTCGCTGTTTTCAGCGATGCTGTGGAAAGTTACGGTTGGGTTAAGGTAAGTGTGTGATTGTGCGGACGTTTGGGTTAGGGCGCGGGTTGGGTGAGTTAGGGATAGGGTGCGGGTCAGGTAAGTGTGCGATTGTGACAGAATTTGGGGTTAGGGGAGGGTTAAGTGAGTTAGGGTTAGGCCGCGGGTGAGGTGAGTGTGCGATAGTGAGAATTTGGGGTTAGGGTTAGGGCGCAGGTGAGGTGAGTGTGAGATAGTGACGGACCTTAGGGTTAGGGTCTGGGTTAAGGTAAGTGGATAGATAGTAGTGTATGTGCAGTGTAGTGTAGGGTTAGATGTAACTTTTAAATGTATGTGTGTGGATTGCTGATTTTTAGTGTGCTTGTGGTGTGTGTGTTTCTCGGAACAGCAAATTTTTTCCCTGGGGAAAAAATTCACTGTTTTGAGGTTTCAATATTGTTAGGGTTCGGGTTTTGCAGTTCGACATTACGGCATTCGATAATGAGCCATTTTAAAGATCTGATATAGACCCATTTTAGAGCTACAAAGTTAGGCTCATATATTTAACACAAACAAGGTTATGACTCAAATTGGAAAGAGATGATGATGAAGCAGGGGGAAATTTAAGAAATATGAAGATAGTGTGATTTTTGGATGCAGATCCTTAAGGAGAATTATAGCAGTGACATAGAATATGATATTCATAAACTAGCAGAAACTATTGTAAGAACTAAGCCAATACAAGAATGGTGAACGGAGATTTTCCGAATAGGGATGACTGCAAGTAGTGATGCAGAGAACAGCAAATAGGAGGCAGGAATTTACTGACAAAAACTGGCAAATGAATCAAGATAATTGGGATAGATAACTAGAGTGGGAATGGTAATAGAGTGGGATGAGGCCAAGAAGATATTTGGATTGCAAGCTAGAGACTGCCTTCCCTACTAGGGACTGATAGCAGTGTACAGCAAAGAGAAGGGGATTGGGGAATTCTAAGTGAAAGACCTGCACTGATAAAATTTTGTAGCTGAATCTAGAATAGAAGCTGCTGCTGAATAAAGGATAGTTAGTAGGCCGTGTGACACCCACCACTGCTACTAGTATGTGACGGGCATCAATATGTGTCGTCCCCATGCTGGGCCAGTAATTAAGGAGCTGGAATCCTCACCACTGACAATGGAGAAGGGTGTGCACTTGGAATACAAATGGATACACTCAGTATTCAGATGCAGACCTCTCTGCATCAAGTACAATTTCCCTTAAGAGCTCACAGGGAACACATTCAGCCGGGGGTCTGGATATCTCTATATCTGTCTCCCTCAAGATCCCCAGTAAGACTCCCCACTGGTACATCTGTAGGATTAGGTCCTCAGCTGAGTGTCCAAGCCAAGTCCTCCAGCCCCCTATCTGTAAACTTAGTGCTTCATGTCCCTGCCCCAAGTAGCTCACACACACACACACACACACACACACACACACACACACACACACACACACACACACACACACACACACACACCTGGGAAAGTCTGACAAAGGTGTACCTGCTGTGCTCGCTTCTGCCTAGAGTATAAGGTAGTTATCACTGCCACCAGACATTCGCAATCAGCTACTCTAAGTCCCTTAACAAAGGGTGTCCAATTTTACTGTGTAATATTAATACAAATGGTAGTACTTCATCAAGATGACTAGGCTTTCTGGAGTGGCTCACACAGTGTCGCCAAATAAATATAAGTAGTCTCTAAGGTTAATACTTTCTAAAAACGACCAGCCACATTGAAAAGTTTAAATATGTTTAATAATAAGTAATAAAATAGCAAGGAAATACTTAATATATATCCCCAGTAAACCAGAGTTCAAATCACAGAAGATATTGAAAACAACATTAATGGACAGACTTATAGAAATAAAAAAACACTCTGTAATGTAAACAAAACTTCACTGTATTTCTGACGAATCTAAAAGAATTATACATTCCTTTATAACTTACTTGGGCAAGGCAAGATGAAATACGTGAGCAGTCTTCCTAGTCAGGCTCCCAAACAGAATACTCTGTATTCTGAGATTACTGCCTGAAAAATATAATATCCAAGATGACTTGCAGAATGACCTCATATGGTCGCATGACTCTAGGTTCCCACAATATCCCCATTTGAAGTTTGAGACAGGACTTTAGCAGACTGCTACAAAGCACATTTAGAGTTTTTATGGCAGTGCCTGGAGGCCTCCCCTCTTTTCACTGAGCTAATGAACAAAGGCTCTGTCCCAGATCCATCGGCTCCTGTCCTACTCAGCACTGTGGGGTGTTATTTAAGGATTTAACAACTCATTTACACTTCCCCTATATTTCTTTAAATAAGCCAGCTGGTTAACCATTGTTGTGCCAGTGTCCTCTATTAAAGCATATACATTGAATTCAGATACCGTAATACATGCATATTTCTCTTCATTTCAGCTGTACAAGCACATCCACTTGTGCATGAATCATGCCATCCCAAATAGAACCAAGATGCTCTCCTCCAAAAAAAGGAAGCCAATCTGGTGGTCCCCTGCCATAAACAAACTTTATAACAAAAGGAAGAAACTGTTGCAGAAAAAAGGAAAATCCCAGGATGCAGAAAAACTCCCTTTCCAGCCTCAGTAAGAAGCTGAGATCCCCCATAAAAGCCTCCAAAGCTAGTTACGAAAATAAAATTGCCAAAGATTTCAAAGACAACCACAAGGCATTCTATAGCTATGTCAAGGATCTAAATGGCAATGCTCAGATCTGCTCTGAGCTACAACAGAATGGCAGATCGATTCAGGGCCAACTTCACCCCCCTCTCACCCCCTAAAGGGCCCATCTCAATACCAAAAGATTGCCAAATTCCAGTAATAATGGCCACACAGGTAAAAACCGCACTCTCCAAAGCTAAGAATACAGCAACCGTGGGAACAGACGACATCCCAGGTTGTGTACTACATGAACTACAAAATGAACTGGCACTTCACCTAAGTGTCATGTTTAATCATGGGCTCACCTCAGGTTTCGTGCCCACTGAGTGACACACAGCTACAGTTATCCCACTCCACAAGGGGGGGCACCTTGGATCCTGGGAACTACTGCCCCATTAGTCTGATGAGCCTGATCTGCAAGGCCATGGAATGTATTATCATGGAACTTATAAACAAATACATTGGCAACCTTCAAACACTGGACCCCAGCCAGTTTGGGTCCGTGAAGGGCCGATCTTGTCTCTTGAGCCTGATTGACTTCTTCGAATCAGTCTCCAGAACTGTGGACGAGGGTAAGGCGGTCCACACAGCCTATCTGGACCTCGCCAAGGCCTTTGACACCATCCCCCACTCTGGAATCATAGATAAACTTACTAAGCTGGGCATTAATCCCAACGTCACTCGATGGGTTGCCAACTGGCTTACTGACAGAACCCACACTGTAAAAGTAGCCGACTCCAAATCCAGCTCCAGACAAGTGACTAGTGGAGTACTTCAGGGACCGCTCTTGTTTGGCATCTACTTCTGTGAAATACAGGCCAACATTAAGGGACTCTGGCTAACAAAGTTTGCAGATGACTGCAAACTGGCAGCCCTTATTGAATCCCTAAATGATGTGGATATTCTACAAAAGGGTCTTACAGAAACAGATGCTTGGTGCCAGAGCCATGGGCCCAAGCTCAATGCCAAAAAATGTATAGTTATCCCCTTTGTGAAAAAACATGTACCCATGAATTACCACATAGGTGGCAGTACACTAAACACCAAAAGTGTAATAAGAGACTTAGGGACACAGGTGGACTTTGGTCTCACCTTTGATATCCACATTGCCACAACAGTCAGGAAATCCTTCTATGTGGCACACCTCATCACTAAGGGCTTTTCATCCAGAAAAAAGGAGATCATTATCCCACTGTACTCATCCCTCATTAGACCCATTATAGAATACAGTGCCCCGTTTGGTATGTACCTCTCAAGACATCAGCAACAACTGGAAAGACCGCAGAAATACCTCATTAAAAGAATCACAGGCCTAAAGCAGATGCCCTATGCTACCCGTCTAAAACACTCCAGCTATACTCTGTCGCATATTGTTTACTCAGAGGCGATCTCTGCTTAACATACAAGGCTATGTCAAACCCACAGCTGTTGGACATGCTACACTTAAAGAAATCCCTAATCCCTCAGAGCCACATGCACCAGGGATCTAAACTTTGTCATCACAATGAACAAAATATGCTGGAGGGATAGGTTCCTGACCCAGAGACTCCCCAGACTCTGGAATAGACTGCCCATACATGTCAAGCAGAGCGTCACTTTGGCCCTTTTCAGAAGGAACCTTGATGATTGGATGGGAGATAGGAAATTCACCCTGGGGATCACATCAGTCGCCATGCTAGACAGGTGTCCAGGGAAGTAAATATTGTGGGAAGAAATAGCCAGGGAATTGTTATGGCTAGGCTTGTTTAGGCCCTAGGGCTGATAGTCTAGTACCAACCTATAAACCTATAAGAACAAGAAAGTACTAAATATATATCCACAGTAAACCACAGAGTTCATATCACTGAAAATATGGAAAACAACATTGATGGACAGACTCATAGAAATAAAAACACTCCACATATTCCTGACTGAATCTAAGAGAATTATACTGTTCCCTAATAACTGACTTGGGCAAGGCAAGATGAAATACGTGAGCAGTCTTTCTAGTTAGGCTCCCAAGATTATTGCCTGTAAAATGTAATATCCGAGATGACTTGCAGAATGACCTCATCTAGTTACCTGACTCTAGGTTCCCACAATATCCCCTTTTGAAGTTTGAGACAGGACTTTAGCAGACTGCAACAATAAACATTTAGAGCTTTTATGGCAGTGCCTGGAGGCCTCCTCTCTTTTCACTGAGCTGATGAACAAAGGCTCTGTCCCAGACACATTGGTTCAGGTCCTACTCAGCACTGTGGGAGTGCACTTTAATGATTTAATAGCTCATTTACATTTCCCTTATTTTTTCTTAAAATAAGCCAGCTGGTTAACCATCGCTGTGCCAGTGTCCTCTATTAAAACATAATACATTTAATTCAGGTACCATAATACATGCACATTTCATTTCAGCAGGGTGCACTGTTGATGCATTTTAGCACAGTTAACACAAGCAAAGCTCACAAATACATTTTCAGCACAAGCATCTGTACAGATCAGTTTGATATACTAAAGACATACAGTTATTTACAAAATTCCAGCTAGGTGTGCAGGCACAAGTCATACTGCCCTACTTCTCCTTGGCATGGCTGGCAGTACCTCCTACCGTCACAGGGCATATAACATATTGCACGATAACTATAAGAATCTATCAGAGAAGGTTGGAAAAGATTGGAAATAGAGACTGAGTAAGCAACTTACAAGAGAATGGAAGGGCATATTTATTTCTTCCAAGTATGCAACACAGTCCAGAAGATTTAAGATTTTTGCTTGGAAGTATTTGCATAGGTATTTTTACATTTCAAGCAGACTTCAAAGAATTTTTCCTCAAGTAGATGGCATATGTTGGAGGTGTCATTGGGAAGAAAGAAATAACTGGGAATATATATTTTGGGAATATAATAAGTTGGCAGATTTGAAACATTCACTACAGAGTTTTCTGTCAGAAATATTGGGTGAGTAAATAGATGTAACTAAGGAAATGTTTCTTTTGAGCTGGGATACAGTATTTCAATTGCCTAGTCATAGTACGGCCTTGTTAAGTATAATTCTGGTGGCTGCCAAAAAGCAATTACTAGAAAGTGGAAATCAAAGTCTAAACCAACTATATTTGAAGTATTGTATATTTTAAGAGAGATAAAAAAAACTGGAATTGGTATCATTAGGAAAGGGTAAGAGCAAATTACATAGGTTCATAGGAAGTTACTAGGCTAACAGACCTAAAGCCCTTACAAGCCTAGCCATATTTATCCAGAATTGCCTCAAATGTTGGTGGTTAGGTGAGTGAAGTTTGCAGAGGTAAGAGTCTATAGTGGTTAATACCAACTTCCTCTGTCCAGGAAGGATAGGGGCACCACCCCAGGAGTGAATTTGCGGTCATCCATCCATTAATATTGGTTGTGTTTAAGAAGGTCAGGGAGGGGCTCTGTTTCATGTGAATTGGAAGCTTGTTTTAGAGAAGTGGAGTCTCTGGGAGATGTGTCTATCTCTCAAGCAAAACCTGTTCATGTTGGAGGCAAAGTTAAGATCCCTGTAGCAAGTGACCTCCTGCAGTTTGATTTACGAATGTATAGCTTTTCCATCAGGGCTGGGTCAGAGACTGCCCTGTAAGCCAGGCACAGGTTACCCCTTAGCAACTGTAGGAGACAGAATACAGTGACAGGGCTTTCAGTTTTCCATGAAATAATTAATGTTCTTCGTGTTTCGTTGCTGCAGTCATCACATTTGGGTTATCCTTCCAGGGGTAGGCCTCAGTTGGCCCGAATATCAGAGGCTTAGTATTTTTGCATTGGTTGCTGTCACTCCAAGACTGACATCAGGTCTTCAGTGGTATAAAATCAGGCAACCGATGCCATTACATCAGTCTTTCTTACTGAGGAGCCAAAAGCAGAAGCGGTTTGCATGAGTGCCGGTCGGCCACTACCTGAGTTTTTGTTTCCGAATTGAAGTTGAAGTCTTCTAAAGCTAAGTACCCTGTTGGGGATTCTTTTTTCTTGCTCTAACCGATGTCAGAAAAAGTTAACAATTGTCTTGCCTGTGGAAAGCAAATACCACACCGAGACTTCCATTCTTACTGCATCACCTGTTTAGGCCCAGACCACGATGTCCCTCCATGTCACTTTTGTGCTTTGTTCAGTGCCAGAACTATACATCGTCAGGCCCTTATTGTAGCTAGATATTTTCGCTCTCAGTCCTCGAATTCTGATATGGCTTCGGTAAGCCATCCGACTACTGATCTTCCGAAAAAAACGTAAGGACAAAGGCAGAGACAGACCCCACAGGTCCAAAACTGCCAACAACACTTCCGTTAAGCTAGTCTTCAGTTCACTGTTCCTCAGTGATGCACTTTCGCAGCCCCTGATGCCCGCTTCTCTGGATTCACAGCCCGCTACTGAGACCCTTTCGGAGTCCATTATGCTGCAAGACTCTTCTTCAACTAAGGATCCTGCGGATGTCTCTACCTTGAATGGGTTCAGAGCCGCTGAGCAAGCACCGGCTTCTGAGGAAGTACTTCGCACTACCAATACTCGACACAAACCGACAACTTCTTTTGCATCTTCAGTTCTTTCTAAAACTACCGAGTTTCTAAGGCCCAGGGTCTGAACTACACCCAAAATAGCGACAACCCGAGCTCAGGCACCTGCTTCCTTACCTCAGTCTCAAATGCTTAAAATGGTGGAAGACCTTATTATGCTTATTAGGGGAAGCCAGGCTACCCCTTCCAAAAGAAAAAGAGATTTGTCCTTAGTAGTTTTATTTGAACAGGAGTCCGATGGTGCTTGATCCTGGTGCTTCTGAATATGAAGACATGCCACCCCTGTCTGCTTATGAAGAGTCTGATGCAGAGGAATCCATTCCTTCTGCCTCTCCACCCCAGGATTTTTCATTTGGTGAAGCCCTTCATACTTTAAGGGAGCATTTCCAATGGGAATGTCAGGACTACCCTCAGTCAAAAAAGAGACTGAGGGAATTCTTAGATTTACCACAGCACAGACCTTTGGCCATTCCTCCTGTCCTGGATGTTGTTGATGGCGTTTTTATGGAATCTAGTTTGACTCCTAGACACTCTTACTCCTGCTCCCAGGAAATCTGACAGGTGCTACAGAGTCCCTGACTCTCACAAATTCCTTTTCAAAAATCCTACTGCTGACCCAGAGGTCATCTGTCAAGGACCTAAATGAATTAAAGCAGCCTCAGCTAAGAATCCCACCCCGTCAGACAGGAATTCCCGAGCTTTAGACAGATGGGGTAAAAAAGTATACACCTCTGCTACTCCACATGCTGAAATATCAGCAGCATACCATGGAACTCCTCAAACAAAAAATATCTTCCGTTTCTGCTTGTGCAGAAAATAAAGAATTACAAGAACTTATGCATTCTGCAAGCCAAGTTAATAAGCACACCTTGCAATGTGGCCTTGACGCCCTAGAAGCAACTTGCAGGGCAGCAGTCACTGGTTCTGTCCTTAGAAGGCATGCTTGGCTTAAGGAACAGACCTTGCCAGACCATGTCAAATTAAAATTATTGGACGCACCATTGAACAAAGACAATTTGTTTGGCACCAAGGCAGAAGAGGTCTTAAAAAAGATAGAAGAAAAAGCTAAATCTATGCAGACAGTTAAAGACGTTTTACAAGTCCAGCCTCCAAGGTTCCGTAGGCATTGCCCCTCCAAGCACTGGTCCTTTCCAACTCCCTCCAGGCCAGCTCAGCACAGACCCAGGGGAAGTAGACCCCCCCCCCAGGCAGCAGCCCCAGGGAATGCAGAGATCTAATCTCTAATCCCATCTCTCCCAGGACAGGAGGAATGGCCAAAGGTCTGTGCTGTGGTAAATCTATGAATTCCCTCAGTCTCTTTTTTGACTGAGGGTAGTCCTGACATTCCCATTGGAAATGCTCCCTTAAAGTATGAAGGTATGAAGCTATGTCCAACCCAGAATTAATGGACATGCTCCACCTCAGTAAATCTAAATCCCTTAGAGCCACGCGCTCGAGGGACTTGAACCTCAGCACAGAAATAAATAGAACATGCTGGAGGGACAGATTCATAACCCAGAGGCTCCCTTCGCTCTGGAATAGAATTCCAATTCATGTTAGGCAGAGCACCTCACTGACGCTCTTCAAGAAGAATCTTGATGAGTGGATGGGGGATCATAGGTTTGTCCCGGGGATTACTTCCGTGTCACTATTAGACAGAGGCACAGTAAACTAAACTTTAAAAAGAGCACAGTATACTCAAATCAAGGGGTGGTGTAAGCCAAACACAATCGGGCTAGGCTTATAAATGCCCTAGGGCAGATAGCCTAGTATGAACCTATGAATCTATGAACCTAAGCAATGGAGTTCCTCCTCTTCAAAAATAGGGAGTGCTAAGCCACCCCCTTTTGGTAAGAACTCACAATGACTTTACACCTCCACCCCTTACCTCTGCCCACATGCTTGTGCCCCCAGGAGGAAAACTCTCCTTCCATGCAAACAACTGGGCCTCTATTACCAACTGATGGGTCATCAACATAGTGTCCCAGGGATACAAATTTTATTTCCACACTCTGCCAACCCTGAAAGGGTTCCCAGATCTTCCTCCAAACCAGTGGGCAGAGGCCAAAAAGCATGTCCTTTTCGTGCTCTCCATGAGGGCAATACAGTATGTACCTGCAAACCAGATAGGCCAAGGTTTTTATTCCAGACTCTTCTTGGTACCCAGAAAAGAGGGCACCTGGTGCCCAATCCTCGACCTATCCATTCTAAACACCTTTCTGGTGATACCAAAATTCAAAATGCTCACCCTCCAGCAGCTTCTTCCTATGCTTTCCAAGGATGCATGGTTAGCCACCCTAGACCTAAAAGATGCCTACCTACCCATCCCAATCAGGGAATCTTGCAGGAAATCAAAAACAACAAAAAAAGAAGAAAACAGCATCAGCCAAAAAACAACACCAGTTCCACAAAAGATTTAATCCAACTTAGCGCCTCGGCATAATAGCCTTCAATGAGTACAAGTTACAAAAACACACCCACTCCAATATATACTATAATTAATTAAGCAATTACATAAATTAATCAATCAAAAAACAGAGTATTATTTAAAGAGAAAACTTCTAATATTCAGAAAAACTTGCTGGAAATATCTACGTTTCAGGGCAGGATCAATGCACTTCCCTTTGGCTTATCCACTGCTCCCAGAGTTTTCACAAAATGCCTGACTCCAGCCATTGCTTTTTGCAGACAAAGAAATATTCAAATTTACCCCTACTTAGATGACTGCCTGATTCAGGCAGACAGTCAGGAAAAGCTGTTACAGTACCTGACCTTTGTAAAGGACCTACTGACCTCCCTGGGGTATACTATCAATGAAATGAATCAAAACTAGTACCCACACAAAAAATTGTACTCCTGGGAGCAAGCCTGGACACAGCATTCCTGATGGCATTCCTTACTCCAGAAAAAGAAGCCTACCTGACAGACTACTTCTCTCAGCTAGCCACCAGAATGCAGTTATCCGCAAGGAAAATCCTGCAAGCTCTTGGGTTCATGGCCTCCTGCATTCTACTCATTCCATATGCCAGACTGCATATGAGGAAACTACAATGGTACCTAAAAAGCCTTTGGTGTCAACACTCTCAAGACCTGGAAACTATCATTCCAATTATGCCTTGTCTAAGGAAAGATTTTCTTTGGCGGGCAGCAGCATGCATCCACATCAAGGGACTTCCCTTCTCTCAACCCCATGCTGCCCAGACCCTCACCACAGATGCATCAGACTATGCCTGGGGTGCACACCTGAACGGCAGGTGCATTCAAGGCCATTGGAGCCCAAATCAAATACATCTGCACACCAACCAAAAAGAGATGCTAGCTGTTCAGCACACCCTGATAGCTTTCAGACCCCTCCTCTCCCCGGGGCCTCTACTGATCAAAACAGACATCACAGTGATGTCGTATATTAACAAGCTGGGAGGGACTCACTCTTATCCTCTCTGCAGGTTTGCCATGACCCTTTGGCACACGGCCTCAGCCATGCAACTACACCTGCAAGCACAATTCCTGCCAGGCTCCCTAAACTCTCTGGCAGACAACTTAAGCAGAAACCTGCTAGACCCACACGAGTGGCAGCTAGACCACAGAACCTTCACCCTTGCACCCCAGAAATGGGGCACCCCGAAGGTGGATCTCTTTGCCTCCCACTCCAGTCATCAGCTCAGCAAATTTTGCACCAGGGAACCTCACAGCAAGGCCTGGAAAGTGGATGCCCTATCCTTCCAGTGGGTAAACATCTCAGTCTATGCATTTCCCCCTCTACCACTCATTTCAAGGGTACTGCTCAAATTAAGGGAGGAAAAACTGATGGCAATCCTGATTGCCCCAGACTGGTCACACCAGCACTGGTACCCACTGCTGTGCAGCTTGTCACCCCTGCCACCGTGGTACCTACCTCAGATCCCAACACTCCTGACCCAGAAGAATGGAGAATTCATAAATCCCCAATTGCAGACCCTCAACCTGGCAGCCTGGCTTATTCCCTGACCTCTCCTCAAGCTGCCTGCCTATGCAGACAAGTCCTAGATGTTATACACGAGGCCAAGTGCCCCAGTACTAGAAAATCGTATGCTGACAAGTAGAAAAAGTTTTGTACTTGGATCCAATCTAAGGGAGCCGAAACAGCACAGCCCTCCCTTCCTCTCATCCTGGATTACCTAGCAGACCTACTGCATAGAGGTCTGTCCTTCTCTTCTATTAAAATTCATGCCTCTGCCATCTCTGCTCATTACAGCACAGAGCTACCTCTCTTTTCACACCCTCTCATCAAACAGTTCCTAAGAGGGACTAACAACTTAAGGCCACCCAGAAGAGCTCCTACCCCAGCTTGGGACCTTAACTTTGTGTTGGAAAAACTCACCCTACCCCCACTTTGAACCTGCAGCTTCAGCAGAGTTAAAATTCTTCTCTGGGAAAACAGCCTTGCTTCTGGCCATCACTTCAGCTAGAAGAGTTTCAGAGCTACAAGCACTCATGGCTGTAGAGCCCTTCATCATTTTTCATGCTGATAGGGTCTCCCTCAGGAGTAACCCATCCTTCATGCGTAAAGTGGTGTCCAGTGTGGCTCTCAACCAATCCATTCATTTGCCCACCTTTTTTCCCTAACCCACAAAACAAGGGGGAAAGGATTCTGCACTCTCTAGATGAGCACAGACAGCTCAGAGTCTATCTGGATAGGACTAAATCTTTTAGAAAAATTGACCAATTGCTAGTCAGCTTCACAGCAGGGGCAGAGTGCAAGGCCATATACAAACAAACAATCTTCAAATGCATAGCACACTGCATCCATTTCTGCTACAAACAGCATGGGAAACCACCCCCAAAGGGGGTCAGGACACATTCCACCAGGGCAACCTCCACCTCTGCAGCTTTTCTCAGAGGGGTCTCCACCAGGGACATCCTGGATGCTGCAACTTAGACTTCTGTTCATACCTTCACCAAGCATTACCACCTGCCTATCTTCTCCAAATCAGGGCAAGCTTTTCCACCGCAGACGTGCAGGGCATCCTAGCCAGCCCCCAGTCTTCTTGACTGCCTCCACCCTTTTCTTCAGCTTTGGGAATCAACTCAAATGTGATAACTGCAACAGTGAATCAGGAAGAACACAGTACAGTTGTGTACACTTACTATAAATGTAGATGTTTGAGTGTATTCACTGTTGCAGTCCTGGTTTCCTCCCCTCCATCCCCCTTGTCTCTCTCGCTATCTCTTCCTCTCTCCTTACAGGGATTTTTTGGTATTTACTTGCTACTGGGGGTGTTCTTCCATCATAACCTAGCGCCCTATTTGGGGGCTCCTGACAGTTGGGGCAAGAAAAACTGATGTAATGGCATCGGTTGTCTAATTTTATACCACTGACAACCTGACGTCAGTCCTGAAGTGACAGCAACCGATGCAAAAATACTAAGCCTCTGGTATTCGGGTCGACTAAGGCCTACCCCTGGCAGGATAACCCAAATGTGATGACAGCAACAGTGAATACACTCGAACATCTACATTTATGGTAAGTGTACACAAGTGTACTTTTTGTGTATCCTGTATTTTCTTGGTGAGAAAGCTTTGTGTCTCTCCATTTGTTGCAGGTGTCTGGTGAGGTACATGCAAAAGGGAATATTATACTCAATTATTTGTCTGATGAGGGCCATGTATAATGGAATTATAAAATCCTTAACTTTATAACTTTACTTAAAGATGAGACACATAGAAGGATTTCTGTGCTACTGTGGATACGTGGCGATCAAAGTTCAGATTGCTATCAACCTAAGATGAAATTGTGGGAACAATACATGCAGAATAATGTTCAGGATAAGTAGAGGGGTTTAAGCAATTTATGTAATGCTGAATGGATGATTGTTATAAAAAAGAATATGTGTAATGTAAAATGGAGACATGTTAATATGGTTTGTTTTCTTTTATATCAGCATGTTTGCCTATAACTTAAGTGGTAATTTAATAGGTTCATAGTTAGATTCATAAGTAAGTTCTAGGCTATTGGCCCTAGGGCCTATATAAGCCTAGCCAAAAAGGTACCCTGGCTTTTGCCACCAAAAAAAATAATTTTCCTGTGCCCCTGTCAAACAGAGTCACATAAGTGATCCCTGGGGTGAATTTCCTATCTCCCATCCAATTATCAAGATTTTTCTTGAAGAGTGCTAATGAAGAGCTTTGTTTTATATAGATAGGTAGTTTGTTCCAGAGTATGGGAAGTCTCTGTGACAGGAATCTATCCCTCCAGCATGTTCTGTTTATTGTGGTGACAAGGTTTAGGTCCCTAGAGCTTGTAGCTCGGAGAGATTGGGATTTCTTTAAATGGAGCATGTCCAACAGCTCTGGGTTTGACATAGTGTTTTATGTTAGGCAGAGATCGCCTCTGAGTAGGTGATATGTGACAGAGTAAAGCTGGAGATTTTTGAGATGGTCTGCGTAGGGCATCTGTTTGAGGCCGGTAATCCTCTTTGTGGTGTATTTCTGCTGCCTTTCCAGTTGGTATAGATGTCTTGTGAGGTACATACCAAAAGGGGCGCTGTATTCTATAATGGGTCTAATGAGTGACGAGTAGAGGGGAACAATGACCTCTTTTTTCCTGGATGAGAAACTGTTTGTGATGAGGTGTGCAACGTAGAAGGATTTCCTGACTACTGTGGTGATGTGACTATCAAAGGAGAGACTACTGTCCACCTGTGTCCCAAGGTCTCTTATCAAACTTTTGGTGTTAAATAGACTACCGCCTATGTGGTAGTTCATGGGTACAGAGTTTTTACCAAAGAGGATGACAATGCACTTTTTGGCATTGAGCTTGAGGCCATGGCTTTGACACCAGGCATCTGTCTCAGTGAGGCCCTTTTGTAGGATGTCCATATCGTTAGGAGTTTCAATTATGGCTCCTAGTTTGGAGTCATCTGTGAACTTCATTAGCCAAAGACTTTCTGTGTTAGCCTGTACTTCAGAGAAGTAGATACCAAACAGGAAAGGACCCATGACTGAACCCTGTGGTACTCCACTTGTCACTGGTCTGAAGTTGGATTTGGAGTCTGCTACTTTCACAGTGTGGGTTCTGTCAGTGAGCCAGTTGGCAACCCATCTTATGACATAGAGTTTATACCTAGTTTAGTGAGTTTATCTATAATTCCAGAGTGGGGGATGGTGTTGAAAGCCTTGGTGAGATCTAGATAGGCTGTGTGAGCCACCTTAACCTCATCTACGTCTTTGGTGACCGCTTCAAAGAAGTCTGTCAGGTTTAGGAGACATGATCTGCCTTTTACAAACCCGAACTGGGTGGGGTCCTGAGTTTGCAGATTACCAATGTCATTGGTTATAAATTCCATGATGATACATTCCATAGCCTTGCAGACCAGGCTCGTTAGGCTAATGGGGCGGTAGTTCCCAGGGGTCCGTGGTGGTTCCCCTTTTGTGGAGTGGGATAACTGTTGCTGTGCGCCATTCAGTGGGTACAAAGCTTGAAGTGAGGCTATGATTGAACATGCTACTTAGGTGGCTTGCCAGTTCATTCTGTAGTTTGTGTAGAACACAGCCTGGGATGTTGTCAGGTCCCATGGATGCTGTGTTCTTGGATTTGAGAGTGTGTTTTTTACCTGTGCAGCCATAATTACAGGAACTTTGCATTTTTCTGGTATAGAGATGGGTCCTTTAGGGGGTGGGGGTGGGGGGGGTAACTTTAACATCGAACCTGTCTGCCCGGATGTTGGCAATATCAGTTGGTTCTGTATATTTAGTGCCATTTTGCTGTAACTCAGAGCAGATCTCAGTGTTGCCATTTAGATTCTTGACATAGCTATAGAATGCTTTGTGGTTGTCTTTAGAATCAGTGGCAATTTTGTTTTCGTAACTAGCTTTGGAGGATTTTATGAGGGATCTCAGCTTCTTCCTGAGGCTGACCAGGGAGTTCCTCCAATCATGGGATTTTACTCTTTTTGCAACAGTTTCTTTCTTCTGTTGTAGAGTTTGTTTATGGCAGGGGACCATCAGATTGGCTTCCTTTTTTTGGAGGATATCATCTTGGTTCTGTTAGGGATTGCACAATCCATGCACTCGTGTAAGTGCTTATAAAGTGCATTTGTGTAGGATTCAGCAGTCGTACCTCTACTGTCTGTCTGCATTGGTGTCGTGAAGTTTGCGACTTCTGTCTTAAGAACCATGAAATTGGCTTTGGAGAAATTTTTTACGGTGGTTTCCCTAATGACGGGTGAGGGCAGGTTGTGGATGTCTAGGGTGATTAGCTTGTGGTGGGATCTGACCAATGAGGAATTGTCCTGTGGTGTGGAACACCAGTTGCCCATGTTGGTAATGACCAGGTCTAAGATATTGCTGCCCTTGGTGGGGTGTGGATAAGTTGATCCAAGGTAATGGAATTTATGAATTCCAGAAAACGTTGAGCAAAAGAGTTGGTACATGAGTAGTTTTCCCAGTTAATGATGAGGTAGTTAAAATCGCCCATTATTAGGGTGTTAGGTTGTAGCCTAATATTTTCCAGTGTATCAAGAAATGAGGAGTCGGAATCCTGGGGCATGGTGGGGGATCTGTAGCAAGCTACAGTTTGGATTGTGGTCTTGCCCAGAGTTAGTTGCACTTGGATAATCTCAGATACATTATGCTGAGCAACTAGCCTGGAGCTGTGGATATCCTTAATGAATATGGATACGCCTCCGCCTTTAGTGTTTCAGTTAGGTGGCAGAAAGGTGTGGTATGAATTATAGCCTGGTAATGCAGGGGTGCTCTCTAGAGCCTTGAACCAGGTCTCTGTCACTGCACAGATGTCGATGTTTTCCATTTTAAGGAGTGCCTCGAGTGAGTGCATTTTGAGGTTTAGACTTCTAGCATTGAGCAGCATTACCCTCAGATTTTGCCTCCTTGTACCTGTTACAGTGCTGAATTTGTCATTTGAACCTTGCCCAAAAAAAGGCACAATAGGGGTGGCAAGAGCCTTAGCCAGAATCCCAAGTTTGACAGGTGCAGGCCATCTCTGGCAAAGCATCATGGTCTGTTGATCATGTCATCCCAGCCAGACAGATACTGGATCCCAGCCAGACAGATACTGGATCCCCTTAGAATGACCCCAGAAGCTTAGCCAGTTGTTGAAGTCAATCATTTTGTCCTTGTACTGTAGTATCATTCTTGGTGATGGCAGGATGCTGCTCAGGGCTAGGGTCATACCTGCCAGGGCTACAAGATCGGAGAGCTCCTTCATGTCTCTTTTCATGTATTCCAGGGAGGTACATCTCGGGTCATTCACACCAACATGGACAATGACAGAGTCATATTTGTACTTGTTATGGAGTGACCTGAGTGCGTGCGTTATTTGGCGGATCCTGGCACTCGACAGGCAGCTGACAGTAACTTTCTCCTTGTTTAGCCTGGTGAGTGGAACATCAGTGTGCCTGACTATAGACTCACCTATGACCAGAGTGTTGGGTATGTTGTTATGCCTATGGGCTGTGGTTGAGTGGCACACTGAGTTTGTGGGTTATGAGTCATTTGGGTTGTGTTGGGGGGGGGTGGAGGTTGCTTGCGTTTCTGCTTTGGAGGTCCCTGTTGCTTGGGTAGATTTTTATTGAGAGCCTCAGTGAATGTAGGTGTGTGTTTTGTGTTTCTATGTGTGTGTTTTGGTGGTATAGGTTTTGAGGGACAATGTGATGAGTGTGGTGTGGTGCAAGTGTTTACCTTCTCCTCTTGACTGTCGAAAGACATTAAAAAGCTTAGGTGTTATGAATACTGCTTTGCAATTCACATAATTTAAATAACAAACACTCGTTAGTGGAACAAAGCATAGATATTCCTGTAATTACTGAAGCAGTTTTCAGTGTTATTCTGGTTTTCATGCATATAGAACCTTGATGGTTGGAAACTGGAGTGTGTGTATTTCAGTGGGTATAATTCATACTAAGAATGTAGACTTCACTGACTGAAGTAATCTCCATGTTAAAATAAAGTGTCTGTGGTTTATATAAGCATCCCAGTTTAACTGTTGAGGGTAGGTTGTATTTTAAAGCACACAAATACTTATATGAAAAAGGATAACTCAGCGTATTTTGCTATTTTAAATGTTCCTCAGAAACTGGATGACATACACTTCTGTTAGTGTAATGGAAACTTATTGTAATTTATTTTACATAGTAACTTAAACAGATTGATTATAAACCCATTAGAGGAAACAAAATACTGAATATAATTTTTAACAGGAAATCAGTGCAAGTGTGGGGTTGAGGTACAGTATCTTTTAGTAACATCTGACCATAATATTCAGGGAGGTAACACTTATATATGGCTACATTCATTAAGAATATAAAAGTATAGAAAGGATTTTTAAAGGGAAATTGCAATAATATAAAAAAATGC
The DNA here is from genome assembly GCF_019279795.1 of Protopterus annectens. Lineage (NCBI taxonomy): Eukaryota > Metazoa > Chordata > Ceratodontiformes > Protopteridae > Protopterus > Protopterus annectens. The sequence continues at coordinate 1,321,949,921 of NC_056731.1, read as the reverse complement.
TTAAGAATTATGAATGGAATAATTTGAAGGATCAGCAGTTGAAGTTGCTTGAAGTTCTTTTATAATTGATTTACAGTATTGTGAATAAAGTGGAACCCATGAAATATAATCAGATCTCTGAAAAGATCCTTTGCCCAGTTTGGTGAAACAGAAATTTAATAAAAATCCACTGTAGGAAAAAGCAGAGAAGAGACGTTATATTCCATAACAGGTTTAGTTACACAAGTGAAAAGAGGAACTTATATAGATGCTTCCCTTGATGGTATACATCTAGAAAGAGATCTCACAGAGTAGAGTGTGTTGTGTATCTCATTGAGTCCATAACTCATAATAGGAATATGGATGTTATTGTCTGTGAAATAATTCTGGTGTCAATAATCCTGTTAATGAAAGCTTAAGTTTTAATTTTGCTGTCTGAAGTCCTGTATTCCACTTCCTGTTACCAAGGTTCGATAGTTAAGGAATCTGGAGTGAGCGGACAGGTGATCCACTGTGGCGATCCCTAACTGGGAAAAGCCGAAAGAATAAGATTAAGGGGAATGTTTTGATGAAATACAAGTTTCAGTAATTATATGACTGTTTATTATTTCTACTCCTAACATGGCTTGGAAATCAGAGTTTTTCTTATTTAATTTCTATTGATACGGTTTAATATAGCATGGTACACTGACCTCAGTAAAATCTGTCATAATGAAAAAAGATTTAAAAACAATCACAATCACTGAGAAATAATGGTTCTAATAATCCTAAAGTATTTTATTCAGTAATGAAGGTATTTAAAGTGTATGCAAAATGTAATGTGTAACTTGTGGAATTTGGCAACCCATTTATTGAGTCAAGCTAAGTAGCCAATGAGTTTTCTACCTATTCTGTTATCACTTTTAACAGGCAAGCAAAAGGAATGTTTTTAGAGTACCTCTCTGATATGAATGACAATCCAGTCTGATTTGCAAAAATATGGTACTTAAAATCACTGAATTTTGTTAAAGTGTATTGCTACTCTTTTCGTGCATCATTATTTTATAATTAATTTCATTCTCACTTATAATTCTGTTGTTAAATTTGCAAATAGTTTCAAAAATGATTATATTATTTATTTTTTATATTTTACTTTCACTGTTTCCTCAGTTTTTCTCTATAAGCATATGTACAAAATTATATCATAGCAGGCATTGGGCAGTGATTTATGGTTTCATAGGTTCATTGATAAGTACTAAGCTAGCTCCCCTTTTGGGCCATTTTAAGTGTAGCCAATTCTTTTTTTGTGCTCAAAATAACCTGCCGTATTTGGTTTTAGGTTGGCCTTACCCATCCCATTTACATTTATGTAATTTCCCATTTATGGTGATTTACATTCACCAGAAAGGCATTCTCATTAAACTAATATACAACTTGCATTTCTAGGAAGCAAGATTGTCTTTTTGCATTTAGCATGGAAATGTATTAACTTATGCACTAGCTTAGGTATTGAAATTTTGGGGGTTCAGTCTTTCATAATATCATGGCTGTAGTTTTCATCTCCACAAAATGTTTCAGTGGAGTGCCTTTATCAAAAATAAATAAATACAATGCAAATATAGAAAATGTTTATGTCAAAACATGTGCAAATTGGTATTTTATCGGGTAAGGAGACAGGGACGTCGGGAGGCATACGCCCTGTACTGATTTCAGTACAAATTCTTAGAAGAGGGGGTAGCTTTTTTAATTAAAAAAACTACATATTTTTCAAAACAGCATTTGCTTCTTTAAGTTATATTTCATGGCTACATACCAGCCAGTCAGAACTGAGCTTCACATCATCACGTCATGTCCAGATGGCATCAAGCGGGAAATATGCATAGCTTAAACCAGCTGCCTGTGAGCCGGAAATGTTAGTTTGAATGTTTTGGATTATGTGAAAGGCAATCGCGTGTTGAACAGAATGGATTATCGCTGTGGTGAGGTGATCACAAAGGCAATCAGGTAAGTGTGTGGGAATGGATTATCATTGTGGTGATCGTGAAGGCAAGTGTGTGTGGTGTGGTGATCGCAAAGGCAAGTGTGTGTGGTGTGTTGATTGTGAAGGCAAGTGTGTGTGGTGTGGTGATCGCAAAGGCAAGTGTGTGTGGTGTGGTGATCGTGAAGGCAAGTGTGTACGGTGTGGTGATCGTGAAGGCAAGTGTGTGTGGTGTGGTGATCGCAAAGGCAAGTGTGTGTGTGAATGCCCCCCACATAATACACCTGCTGGCTATAGGTGTTCAGGCTCAAACCCTGTACCTTTGCTTCAGGGTAAGAAGAGCATAAAGTCCCTAACCACCACCATTTCTGAACTTTGTTCAGATTTGTTTTTCTAAGAGTTGTGAACTATGGTGAGAACTGAAGTTGTATTTCCCCCATTACTGTTTTTGTTGTTTGTCCAGGTTTTTTGTGCTAAGGTGTGAAGTGAGAACTGAATTTGTATTCCCTCATTATTGGCTTTGTTTGTCCAGGTTTTTTGTGCTAAGAGGTTGAGAGGTATCTAAATGATAACCATTAAGTTTCAGTCTTCCTATCTTTCAAACTGCTGATTTAGCATAGTGGTATGTTGCACTGACTGTAGTGCATATGGTTTTGGGTTCAAGACATGCTTGGTGGTAAAACAGCATTTTATTCTAGCAACTTTCCAAAATTATACAAGCAATGTTTAAAATGTGTCTCTGGTTTTTGGGCTTTTGTCCCCCCCCCCAATAAATGTTGGCTTTTTCCAGATTTCTTGTGCTGCAAAGGTTAGAGATACAGCTGAGTGTCGAGTACATTTTACAAGGAGCTGAGAGCTGCAGGGGAACTAAAGTTTAGTGCTGCTTATGCTGAGTCTGCTTGTACTGTTAATAGCACAACAGGTAGTGTACTTGTTTTTGATGCAGAAGGCTGTGGGTTCTTCTCCCACAGTAGGTAGATGTATTGCTGATACTGTACTGTGTTGTAAAGGGGGGTGGATGCTGTAGTCCTTTTTGGTGAAGATATCTAGTAGTAACTATGAACCTGTTATCAGTTTGCCATCCATTCCCTATTGCAATATTACTAGTGTATTATTTTTTTTAATGCAACATAGGCAATTTATTCCTCAAGGGCAACAGGCACTTTTTTTGTAGATGAAACCATGAAATATAAAGTTCTTTGCTAGCAGCAGCCTCTTCATTAGTTACAGATTTCTTTAATATGGAATTACGTAGATGGCTTTTACTAGTTCAGAGATTGTGCATGTTTACTGATACTGGTGGACTGTAGAAGTTTGAGTAGACTTTTATGATGGAAATGTTCTGAATTGGGCTGTTTTGTCATTATTGGTGCATGCATTTTGTTTCATTGTTTACTGGAAAAATGTTCAAAACAATAAATTTAAAATGCTCTCTAACAACTATACTGTACTGTACAAGGAATGTAATTTAATACAGTCAGGAAGGTGTATCTCCTCCTAATAATCCTGCCGCAAAATAGCAATTTTGGAAGAAAACGTGGAGGGTTTACAATTACAAATAACTGGTAATGATCACAGTTATACATTACTTTTATTTCAGAAATGCATGTAGATTCTCTAATTTTGTCAGCTGCTCAAGTTAACAGTGCTCATATTAAAATGGTGTCCCTTCTTTGACAGGTTCCCAGCTGTATTGTCTGGCAATTTTATATTTTTGTTTTTCATAAAATTGCGGTTTTCTGGCAAATTAGTGGCAAATCATTAAAGACTGAAGTTAGAAAATAATGGCAGACATTTGAGTTTCAGATTTCATACCTTTCAGAAAATTCGTACTAATGCAAGACCTACTACTATTCTATTATCTTTCTAAGTTTATAAGAGCAATATTTAAAAAAAATGTCCTTATTTTTGGGCCTTTGCGTCGGTTTTATTTATGCGTTTGTTGCTGTAAGAGGTTGAGAGGTATTTATGTGCGTGTGTGTTTGTGTGTGTGTGTGTGTGTGTGTGTGTGTGTGTGTGTGTGTGTGTGTGAGGTAGGTAGGTAGCATACCTCTCAACTGTCCAAATTTTGCAGAATGTTCAGATTTTTGCCCCAGATTTTTTGTCTGTTCCTCATAAATTTAGTGATTTTCTAGAAAATCATTGAAGGCTGAAGTTGCTAAATAATGACAGACATTTGAGTTTCAGACCATGTCCTTTAGAAAAATTGATACTAGCAGAAATTATGTTATTCTAGCAACTTTCTCATACTAGCACAAATCCTGTTATTCTAGCAACTTTCTAAGTTCATGACAGCATTATTTAATATCTGTCCCTGTTCATTTTAGGCTTTGTCCATATTTCTTGCACTAAGAGGTAGGTAGGGGTGTATGTGTGAATGAAACACCCTAGTTAGGGTACTCAAGCTGAAAAGCTGTACCTTAGTTACAGAAAACAAAAGCATGAATCCTCTACCCTAACTACCATTCTGCATTTTTCAAAGAACTGACTTTCAGGTTCATTTTCAGTTCAAGGAACCAAGCTTGAGTGAATCTATATTATATTACTGAAGAGGCATTACAGTGAATGCCTCTTCATCGACACTAAAAGAGTGAACCGTGAATTACGAGAATGGCCGAAGCTTGGCTGGGGAGGGGGGTAGCAGTTTGAGAGCTGTGAGTACAAATTTGAAAATCCTAGCTACACCCCTGTAAGGAGATTAGAACCAATAACAAGAGATTGCTGTATGCAGCTGCTTATGAAATTGCAGGAATGCTCTTTAAAAATAGTTGAAGTGAAGTTGTTCTGTCTCACCTTTCATTCTTACTGATGGGTTCGGAGCCGATCCTCGGCTCTGACTCGGCCTAATGCAAAAGCTCAAGGTCTTCAGCCAACTCAAGGCCTACTCCCTATCCCATGATGCACTGGTGCTTCCCTCAGGTCTCATTTCCCTCAGATCTCCAGGATGCGTACTACCATATGAAAATATTAGACCATCCAGAGATCATCTGTGCTTTCGGCTGGGAGCCAGTCACTATCAATTTTGAGCTCTGCCCTTTGGTCTAACTACAGCCAGCCCCCAGAGTGTTCACCAAATTTATGGCAGTAGTCACGGCTCACCTGAGACGCCTAGGATTCCAGGTGTGTCATATCTAGATGACTGGCTCCTAACCGCCACCACCAGGCACCAACTCATACAAGCGAGGGACATGACCATGAATCTTTGCTTTCAGCTGGGGATTACCATAAATTTAGAAAAGTGCCTTATCACCATCGCAGCATACTGTGTTTATAGGAGCAGACTTAGACACCACCACAATGTCCATGAAACTTCCACCAGAAAGGGTCTATGCTCTTCGTCAATAAGTTCTAACACTTATTTCAAGAAGAAAAGCCCCGGCATCTCTAGTTCTCAAAATATTGGGTATAATGGCAGCAGCAATCATTGCAATTCCACTGGGTCGAATGCACATGCGCATACTCCAATGGCTCCTTTTCACACAGTGGTCTTTTCAAAATCTACCAATGTCTCATCAGATTATAATCACGAAGACCTGAAAAAAGGACCTCCAGTGGTTGCTAACGTCGCATTCGGTAATGATAGGCCGACCTTTTGTTTTACCAACCCCGATTGCCATAGTGACCACGGATGCTTCCCTGATAGGGTGGGGGGGCATTATCAGGGAAGAACAGCCCAAGGCACATGGACAAAACACGAGGCCAATTTGCATATCAACGTCCTAGAGATGAGAGCAGTACTTCTAGCGCTGCAGTCCTTTCAAGACTCTCTCCCTCTAGGGACCATTGCAATCCAGAAGGACAACATGTCCATAGTCTGGTACATCAACAAACGAGGAGGGACCAAATCTTACCCCCTATGTCAAGAGGCCCTGAGAGTATGGCAGTGGGCAACCTCTACCCAGTGCTTTCTGATAGCAACGCACATCCCCGGGGAGGTCCAGCGTGATAGCAGACAAAATGAGCAGGGCAATTCGATAATCTCACGAGTGGTCCCTAAAGAAAGAAGTAGCAGAAAGGATGTTCTGCAAATTGGGTCAGCCTTGCTGCGATCTCTTTGCCAACCCCACAAACACGAAATGCAGCAGCTACTTTGCCCTAATCCCCCACCTGGGGGATGACCCAAGGGATGCGCTTATACACGACTGGCCCCCGGGCCTCCTTTATGCATTTCCTCCCTTTCCTCTGATACCCAAAGTTTTAAAGAAAGCCAGTGTTCTGGGAAGGACCATAATTCTCATAGCCCCCTACTGGCCTCGTCAGATTTGGTTTCCATTCCTACGGCCTCATCTATTGGAAGAACCTTGGATCTCGGACCTAGTTCCAGACCTCTTGATTCACTCATCGAGGGCTCTTCATCTGTCTCTTAGTCCCTCAAATTGACAGCTTGGCTGCTTTAATTCCAGATATAGCCAGGTTTCAGAATATTTCTGCTGCAGCTCAGCATATACTGATATCCTCCCACAAATCATCCGCTAGGAAGTTATATCTTAGCAAATGGAAAATATTCTCAATATGGGCATTGAAAAACCACATTGATCCCTATTTAGCTCCTATATCTTCTGTCTTGAAATTTTTGACTGAACTGTTCAATGAGGGGGCAACTGCCACAACCATTCGAGTCCAATTAGCTGCTATATCTTTCACCTTGGTATTCACGGCTCTAATATTATGTCACATAGAATTTCCAAAGCATTTCTCAAAGGCACATTACATTTGAGACCACCCATTAAATCTCCGATTACTCCGTGGAATTTAAATTTTGTTCTTTCTCGAATCATCCTACCATTTTTTGAACCTGCGTGTGACTTGAAGTATCTCACATGGAAAACCATATTTCTAGTGGCTATTACTTCTGCTCTAAGGGTTTCAGAGTTACAGGCCTTGTCCATTAAACCTCCACATATGATATTTCACAATGATAGAGTTTCTGTTCGGACAAATCCCTCATTTTTACCGAAAGTATGTTCAGAAGCAAATCTCAACCAGTCTGTAGAGTTACCTGCTTTCTTCCCTAAATATGACAATAAGATGGAGTGTATGCTGCACAAGCGTGATGTTCACAGACAGCTTCAATTCTATTTAGACAGGACCAAAGATTTCAGGAAAACAGAACAGCTCTTTGTTTCTTTCTCAGATTCCAAGAAAGGTGCATCTGTGGTGAAAACCACTTTATCAAAATGGTTATCAGATTGTATTTCTTTCACTTACAGTTCAGTAAATACACCACTACATCAAAAGATAAAGGGCCATTCTACTAGAGCTGTCTCCACTTTGTCACCCATTACTGCCAAACTACCGATAGATATTATTTGTGCAGCAGCTACTTGGTCAAGGCCTCATAACTTCATCACTCATTACAAAGTAGATAGGGCCTCCAGGGACAGGGCTTCCTTTGGTTCCACTGTCCTGAAGAGTATACTCCCATGAGCCACCCGTGAGAGTGATGGTGCTTGGGACGTTAACCCATGAGTAAGAATGAAAGGCAAGATAGAACAACTTCACATAAAGAAGTTATGTACTCACCATAATGTTCCATGTGAGTTGTTCATCTCTCCTTCATTCTTACGTCCCACCCCCCAACCCCCATCCAATCTTCTTGGGGACCGAGTATTCACCTAAGATATGGTTGCATTGACCTTTATCTAATTTTCCTCTGTTATTGGTATATCAAGAGTGACATGTAGTTTATTGGCAGCAAACAAGATCTGAGGGAAGCATCAGTGCATCATGGGATAGGGAGTAGGCCTCGAGCTGGTTGAAGACCTCGAGCTTTTACATTAGGCCGAGTCAGTGTGGAGGATCGGCTGTGAACCCATCAGTAAGAATGAAGGTGAGATGAACAACTTACATGGAACGTTATGGGGAGTACATAACTTCTTTTTCACTAAAGCAGGGCAGCATTTTTGGCTTGTTAGTAAAGATGACAAACAATGTCTTACTGCTGGTTTGAAGATCATTCTTTCTGAAATGACTGAAAGAGAGTATGTGTCAGTTATAGTGCTGTTAATATTCAGGAATGGGGCTATATTAACTTTGGATAGTAGTGCTTGCAATACAGAGCAGATTCTTCCACTGTTTACTCCTAGTCAGGACTGATGTTAGCAGTTACTTTTATAGCTATTGCATTTTTTTAGCTGAAAACGCATTAAGTATTAGAAAATTAGTCTTGATAATGAAAGGGAGTAAAAGATTGTGATGAAAGCCTGTAGTTGGGTTGAAAACTAAAGAAACACAAAACAAGAAGTAATGAGGAGAAAGTATGTTGTATTCCACAAAATGAACGCTTTAATAAAAAATCCGCGTTTTCGTCTGTATAGACTTCATCAGATTAAACACTAATTACAAATCCATTTAACACTTTTATATACATTTAAAAATTCACAAACCAATCCTTGCTCACCATAATTAACATTTAACAAATCAGTTGTCTCATAAAATTTCTTGAGCATCTCATTAATATATTTCCCCTTAAAACCTTAAAACATTTAAATTAGTATTCATATAGATACTATTAAAATTTTTTTAAAAATCCAATTAATGTTACATATAATTTATGTTGTTTGTTTCATCATAACTTAAATTTAAAAACTCATAGTATTTGTTTAAAAAAGTTCAAAGAAACATAAATATAAATGTAAATGTGAATGAGTGAGATTACTTTAAACATAATTTAGCACCATCTACTGGCCTTTTTAAAGAATGACGGGGAAAAGTATGTAATAAATAAACAAGAAAAGGTGCAGCTATATTCTTGCTGCCCTTAATTTTAACAATGGAAGGATGGAGATATACTCATTTAAGCCTGGGGTCCTGGGTTGAAAGGAAGATGGAAAAATTAAGAAGGGACATAACAGAGTATGAGAATAATACCTGTTACCCAAATCCAGTTAACAATGGAGTCCCCACATATCAAAAATACAGTAAACAGAAATGGATAAAGAGAACTAGTATAAGAGACTATGAAACTCATAGGGAAAACTTTAACCCTGATTATGATACAGACTTCCCACCGTTAGAAAGGCATTATGAAGATCCTGGGTTTAATGGTAGAAATCCAGGAAATTTTCACAAGAGAGGGGGGCTAAGAGGAAGGGGGAAATACACACACTAGAACCCCCAACCGAACTTGGTGACCCCAGAAGCAAAATAGTTGTAGAAGGGGTTAAACACAGTTTAGATGGATTTACTATCTATAATTACAGTAATGTGGAATTAGATAGGGAACATTTTTCTTTATTGAAGAGAGGTTTTAAATTTATTCCATCAGTAAAAGGGAACAGAGTACAATCATTACTTGACATAAAAATGTTTATCAGAAAGATGAACCTAGAGCTATTATTCAGAAAGGAGGAATATGGATTGGATAGGAATAACATACAAATTAATGAAGAACAAAGGGTCCTGAAAAATAAATCTACTTTTAACCCTCCCACACATGCACAACTCAGAAACTTCGAAAAAGTAATGGAAGAAGGTGTTAAGAAAATTGAGAAAAAGACCAGGTATATAAACAACATGGAAAAGAAAGAAAAAATGATGTTGGAAGAATTAAGACATAACAGACAAGTTAGAGTAATGAAGCTTGATAAGGGAGGGGGAGTAGTAATAATGGACATAATACAATATGAGAGCAAGATGAATGACATTCTTATGAATGAAGCCAAATATAGGATAACATCACGTAATGAAATTAACCTGGCATACCAAAGGATAGATATGGTCTTGGAGGATTTGGTAACAGAAAAAGTTATAGATGAGAAAATGTTTTCTTTCCTTAAAACTAACAAGCCGAAAATACCAGTTATTTTCGGCATACCTAAAACACATAAGAATTGGGAGGACCCTCCTTTAAGACCGATAGTGTCTTCTGATGGGTCCAAAACAACACCATTGGCTAAGTTCGTGGACATTAAAACAAAGCATATTTGGATAAATAAAAAAGCCATACTAAGGGACTCCTGGGATTTTCTAAGAGCAATGGTGCCAGATTTATTTGACAAGGACCTAATATTAGTAACTGTGGACGTAGTTGACCTATTTGGGTCTATTCCATATGAGGAAGGAATTAGAATGTTTGAAAATGAGGTATATTGTGATAAAAATTTAAGTTTTGAGGACAAAGTAGCCTGTATAAGTTTAATGGACTTAGTTTTAAGAAATAATTTTTTGTATCATCATGGAGAGTTCTTTCAACAGACACAAGGAGTAGCAATGGGGGCCATATGTGCCCCTACATATGCTAACCTTGTCCTTGCTAACTGGGAGGAAAAATCTATATTCCCTTCAGCACATATGAAATATTGTAAATTGTATAAAAGGTTTCTGGATGATATAATAATTTTTTGGACAGGCGGATATGATAATTTAGACATGTTTATCAAATATATAGGGGAAACGACGAATTTCCTTAAGTTTACACATTCAACATCTAATAACAGTATAGCCTTCCTAGATATTGAAATTAAGAAAACTTCAGAGGGCTTTGAGACAAAAGTATATAGAAAGGACACGTATGTCAACTCATTCCTCCATTTCGAAAGTGCGCATCCCTTTTATTGCAAAAAGAACCTTGTGAAGGGACAATTTATCAGGGGATCCAGGATGACAAGTCTAGACGAAGATTTTAATATTGAATGTGACAACTTGGAAAAGATGTTTATAGATAGAGGATACCCCAAAAAGTTTGTAAAAGAGCTTAGAATGGAAGTTACCAAGGCAAGAAAAGGAAGGTTCAAGCCCATTTTAGGAGAAAGGGAAAACATAGATAATGACATAGTAAATGTGAAAAAAGATGGTGATAAATATGAACAATCACTAGTATTGGAACACAATAGTTTAAACAAGAAGGTAAAAGTGTTCTTTTTAAAAGAATGGGAGAAATTTAAATCTCTCACAGATCTAGAAGGGCTAGCAGAATCAAATCCAAAAATTGTGTTCAAGAACCCTATGAACCTAAAGAATTTATTGGAAAATGGAAAGGAAAGAAAAATAGGTGATAGGGCGGTCTCAAGCAAGGTGGGGACATTCAAATGTGGCAAGTGTAAACAATGTGAACACGTAATAAATCTTGAGAAGGTATATTTGGAGAGCAGGGAACTGTGGTTGTCTAGTAAAGGGTATTTTAACTGTGATTCTAAAGGTCTGATCTACTTGGTAATTTGTAAAAAGTGCACTTCGTTTTACGTAGGTAAAACTGAGAGATCCTTGAGAAAAAGGATCTACGAACACATGTACGATGTTAAAAAAAGCAAGGAAACAAATGCACTTTTTAGGCATAGCAAGACTTGTAAAGAATATCAATTTTACTTTTTTGTTTTGGACCAAGTAAAAGAGGACCTCCGAGGAGGCCCATGGGAAGAGACCATAGGCTACAAAGAATTATGGTGGCAAGTAGCCCTAGAAGCCAACAGGACCCCAGGCTTAAATGAGTATATCTCCATCCTTCCATTGTTAAAATTAAGGGCAGCAAGAAAATTAGACTAGCCCGGTCAACAAATGTAAAATAAATTAAATAAATAATTTGACCATGCATACCACATAGGTGCATTTACAGCTAAAAGTGCCAGGGACCTGCCATGTCCTTTTGTGGGTGCAAACTTCCAAAAATGGCCCTTCTGAATTGTATTTGCAAAGATTGCACCTCTGTATTTATTCTTAATAGTTCTATGTATTGTTAACTGTCTTAATATTCAAGTATGGAGCTTTTCTCCCCGGGCCTCTACTGAAAATGGACATATATCCAGTTAGACTAGCCCAGTCAACAAATGTAAAATAAAAATAAATAAATATAGCTGCACCTTTTCTTGTTTATTTATTACATACTTTTTCCCGTCATTCTTTAAAAAGGCCAGTAGATGGTGCTAAATTATGTTTAAAGTAATCTCACTCATTCACATTTACATTTATATTTATGTTTCTTTGAACTTTTTTAAACAAATACAATGAGTTTTTAAATTTAAGTTATGATGAAACAAACAATATAAATTATATGTAACATTAATTGGATTTTTAAAAAAATTTTAATAGTATCTATATGAATACTAATTTAAATGTTTTAAGGTTTTAAGGGGAAATATATTAATGAGATGCTCAAGAAATTTTATGAGACAACTGATTTGTTAAATGTTAATTATGGTGAGCAAGGATTGGTTTGTGAATTTTTAAATGTATATAAAAGTGTTAAATGGATTTGTAATTAGTGTTTAATCTGATGAAGTCTATACAGACGAAAACGCGGATTTTTTATTAAAGCGTTCATTTTGTGGAATACAACATACTTTCTCCTCATTACTTCTTGTTTTGTGTTTCTTGGTATACTGTGGAGAAGTAAGCCGTTGAATTTGATTTTTTTGAAAACTAAAGAGTTGAAGTCCCTGGTTGACTACATGACAGATGGAGAAAAAATGTGGTTGCTCCTGTTGATGTTGTGATGAAAGGGGGTCATTGTGGTAACTCCATGAATGTTCCCTGGGGATAGTTAATGCTGACAGTTTACAGAGTCAGTGCTAAATTTAGTAACTATATTGCAACAGTGAAGATGAACAAAGCATAAATGGCTGAATCGACTAATCATCCAGATACTCTAGAGATGTTGCAACACAAAATTAAGGACTTAAGAAAGAAATGTCATCATTTACTGACTGAATTGGCATTGCTGAAGGAAAGGCAGGCTGGATCATGCATAATTAGTCTCAGTACCTCCATTATGAAGCATTTAAATCCATTAAAGATATTCCTCTTGTGTCCTGTCACTGAGCTAGTTGGCTATTCATCTGACCATGTAGGGGTTTATGCCTAACTCAGTAAGTTTATATATGATACTCGAGTGGAGGATTGTGTCATAAGCTTGGCCAGGTCTCAACAAGCGGTGTGTGCTGTTTTACCCTCATCACTCACCCTGGTGACTTTCTTGAAGAAGTCCACCAGATTGAGCAGGCAAGACCTCCCTTTGACAAAGCCAGATTGGGTCTGGTCCAGTGTTTGGAGAGTTCCTATGTTGTTATTAATCAGGTCAATGATAATTCTCTCCATGGCCTTGCAGATAAGACTGGTCAAGTTTATGGGTCTGTAGTTCTGTGGGTCAGTTGGTGGGCCCCCTTCGTATAGAGTGATAACTGTTGCAGTCCTCCATTCCTCTGGGAGAAATACCGTCTGGAGGCTGTGGTTAAAAAGGGTTTCTAGTGGCCCTGATAGATTCTGTTTTAAGCTATTTAAGAAGCATACTGGAATTTTGTCGAGGCACATGAAGGCTATGTTTTTGGCTTTAGCAGGCACAGTAAGGACCTCTTCCATGGTAACGAATGGTAGGGAGATGGTTGAGCCCACATTTGCACTTGTTTCCCCCCTTTCCTGTAACTAGTTTAGTCCAGATACAGATTCTTACTTTTAGCACTTGAATTTGCTTATTCGTGATCAGTACTTGTTGAGAACTTGTAAGCACTAAATAACCTACTAATTACTACAGCACTCAACCTTCCTCATTACCTAGAGGAAAACAGTTTTGGTACTTACTTTCCTCACTTGCTTAAAGAAAAAGAACTCTTGTACTCACTTTCCTCACTTATCTAAAGGAAAATAGTTTTTTTTTATTCAGGCATGTCCAAAGGTCAGCTCCCAGTGTTCTCTCCTGTCTATCTGATGAATCTGGGCATCTTGGGGCAATATAGAAATTGCCTCATGTACACAGACAACCCTCTCCTCCTACCACCCAACACTTCAGGCTGTGAGAGATGCACTTATCTAGTCAAACTGGAGGTAAAGCTCTTTCCAGTCAAGACTGAACTTGACAGTCAAGAGGAGAAAGTAAACACTTGCACCACACCGCACTCATCACATAGTCTCACTAAATCTACACCACCAAAATCCACACATAGAAACACAAAAACATTTGCGGAGGCTCTCAATAATAATCTGCTCAAGCAACAGAGACCTCCAAAGCAGAAATGCAAGCAACCTCCACCCCCCAACACAACCCAAATGACACATAGCCCGCAGACTCAGTGTGCCACTCAACCACAGCCAGTAAGGCAAAACAACGTACCCAACACACTAGTCATAGGTGCGTCTATAGTCAGGCACACTGATGTCCCACTCACCAGGCTAAACAAGGAGAAGGTTACTGTCAGCTGCCTGTCGGGTGCCAGGATCCGCCACATAACCCACGCACTCAGGTCACTCCACAACAAGTACAAATATGACTCTGTCATTGTCCGTGTTGGTGTGAACGACCTGAGACGTACCTCCCTGGACTACATGAAAACAGACATGGAAGAGCTCTCAGATCTTGTAGCCCAGGCAGGTATGACCCTAGCCCTGAGTAGCATTCTGCCATCACCCAGAATGATGTTGCAGTACAGGGACAAAATGATTGACTTCAACAATTGGCTAAGCTTCTGGTGTCATTCTAAAGGGATCCAGTATCTGTCTGCCTGGGATGACATGGTCGACAGACCACAATGCTTTGCCAGAGATGGCCTGCACCTGTCACCCCTGGGATTCCGGATACTGGCTAAGGTTCTTGTCGCCCCTATAGTGCCTTTTTTAGGCAAGGTTCAAATGACAAATTAACCACCGTAACAGGAACAGGCAAGCAAAAACCGAGGGTGATGCTACTCAATGCTAGAAGTCTAAATCTAAAAATGCACTCACTCGAGGCACTCCTTAAAATGGAGAACATCGATATCTGTGCAGTGACTGAGACCTAGTTCAAGGCTCCAGAGAGCACCCCTGCACTACCAGGCTGTAACTCATACCACACTTTTCTGCCATGTAACCTGGACCATTACACCAAAGGCGGAGGTGTGTCCATATTCATTAAGGATATCCACACCTCCAGGCTAGTTGCTCAGCATTATGCAGCCAAGGTTATCCAAGTGCAACTAATTCTGGGCAAAACTGCAATCCAAATTGTAGCTTGCTACAGATCACCCATCATGCCCCAGGATTCCCACTCCTCTTTTCTTGATGTACTAGAAAATATTAGGGTTCAACCAAACACCCTAATAATGGGTGATTTCAACTACCCCACCATTAACTGGGAAAACTACTCATGTACCAACTCCTTCACTCAACGCTTTCTGGAATTCATAAACTCCAATGCCCTGGATCAACTTATCCTCACCCCCACCAGGGGCAACAGTATCCTAGATCTAG
The DNA here is from genome assembly GCF_019279795.1 of Protopterus annectens. NCBI lineage: Eukaryota > Metazoa > Chordata > Ceratodontiformes > Protopteridae > Protopterus > Protopterus annectens. The sequence goes on along the minus strand of NC_056731.1, from coordinate 1,321,934,833 downwards.
TAATTACCAATATGAGTGACCGGTGTTCCACACCTGAAGTCAACACCTCATTGGTCCGATCCGACCATAAGCTAATTACCCTAGATATCCATATCTTGCCCCCAACCCCCATTAAGGAAACCATGGTAAAAAATTTCTCCAATGCCAACTTCATGCTTCTTAAAACAGAAGTGATGAACTTCATGACACCCATGCAGATGGACAATACAGTTACGACTACTGAATCCTGATGAAATCAGATCCAACAGGAGTCACCACATGGATAGACCGAATAAGTATAAAATCTTTTATTAGATCATAAAAAACACACAAGCGCTTTCACGTAGGTAAACTACGCTTCCTCAGGTGTAAATATCAATGAAAATTCACCTTCTTTTAAATAGGACTTTTGGCGCGCAAGCCAAACCATAAAACAGTCATTAGTAAATAATGTAATTAGCCACGGTCGTTCTTAAAGTGGCGATATGAATTTTGAACAAGACACTGTTCAATGAGATAAAAAACATTTATCCATAGAGATTGAACACATATTAAATGTATCAAACATAATGCCCCAAGTGTTATTGATTTTAACATAGAATTGAATCTATATAGAGAATGCTAAAGGCACACGCAGACTTAAAAACTCAAGGTTTCAATTTACTGGCGTAAAGGTGTGACCAAGTTCCTGAAGAATTAAACAAATTAAAATAATTTAAATACAGTAACGCCAGTCAACTAAGCATCCGCTACAATTTTAATAAAAATAAAAATAAAATAAGAAGAAACAAGGTTGACTTGACATGAGATTCAAATATTTTTTTTGACTACTGAATCCTACACAATTGCACTCTATAAGCACTTACATGAGTGCATGGATCGTGCTATCCCAAACAGAACCAAGACGCTATCCTCCAAAAAAAGGAAGCCAATCTGGTGGTCCCCTGACATAAGCAAACTGTACAACAGAAGGAAGAAATTCTTGCAAAAGAGAGTAAAATCCCATGAGTGGAGGAGCTCCCTGGTCAGCCTCAGTAAGAAGCTGCGATCTCTGATAAAATCCTCCAAAGCTAGTTACGAAAACAAAATTGCCACTGATTCTAAAGACAACCACAAAGCATTCTATAGCGATGTCAAGAATCTCAATGGCAACACTCAGATCTGCTCTGAGTTACAGCACAGTGGCACTAAATATACAGACCCAACTGATATTGCCAACATCCTGGCAGATGGGTTCAGTGCTAACTTCACCCCCCTCTCACCCCCTAAAGAGCCCATCTGTATACTGGAAGAATGCACAGTTCCTGTAATCACGGCTGCACAGGTAAAAACCACAAAGCCAACAACACAGCATCCATGGGGCCAGACAACATCCCAGGCTGCGTTCTATACGAACTACAGAACGAACTGGCACCCCACCTAAGAACCATGTTCAGTCATAGCCTCACCTCAGGCTTTGTGCCTGCTGAATGGCGCACAGAATAGTTATCCCACTCCACAATGGGGGAGCCACCACGGACCCCGGGGACTACCGCCCCATTAGCCTGATGAGCCTGGTCTGCAAGGCCATGGAATGTATCATCATGGAACTTATAAACAAAGACATTGGTAATCTCCAAACTCTGGATCCCACCCAGTTCGGGTTTGTAAAAGGCAGATCATGTCTCCTAAACCTGATAGACTACTTTGACGCAGTCACCAAAGCCGTAGACAAGGGTAAGGTGGTTCACACAGCCTATCTAGATCTTGCCAAGGCTTTCAACACCATCCCCCACTCTGGAATTATAGATAAACTCACTAAACTAGGTATAAATCCCTATGTCACAAGATGGGTGCCAACTGGCTGACTGACAGAACCCACACTGTGAAAGTAGCAGACTCCAAATTTGACTTCAGACCAGTGACAAGTGGAGTACCACAGGGTTCAGTCCTGGGTCCTCTTCTGTTGGTATGTACTTGGCTAATGAAGTTCGCAGATGACTGCAAACTAGGAGCCATAATTGAAACTCCTAACAATGTGGACATCCTACAAAAGGGCCTCACTGAGACAGATGCCTGGTGTCAAAGCCATGGCCTCAAGCTCAATGCCAAAAAGTGCATTGTCATCCCCTTTGGTAAAAACTCTGTACCCATGAATTACAACATAGGCAGTAGTATACTTAACACCGAAAGTGTGATAAGAGACCTTGTGACACTGGTGGGCAGCAGTTTCTCCTTTGATAATTACATCACCACAGTAGTCAGGAAATCCTTCTACATGGCACACTTCATCACAAACGGTTTCTCATCCAGAAAAAAAAAGGTCATTGTTACCCTCTACTTATCACTCATTAGACCCATTATAGAGTACAACGCCCCTTTTGGTATGTACCTTACAAGACATCTACAACAACTGGAAAGGCCGCAGAAATACCTCACAAAGAGGACTACCGGCCTCAGACAGATGCCCTACGCAGACCGTTTAAAAAAACTCCAGCTTTACTCCGTCACATATCGCCTACTCAGAGGTGATCTCTGCCCAACATACAAAGCTATGTCAAACCCAGAGCTGTTGGACATGCTCCACTTAAAGAAATCCCAATCCCTCCGAGCTACACGCTCTAGGGACCTAAACCTTGTCACCACAATAAACAGAACATGCCGGAGGGATAGATTCCTGTCCCAGAGACTTCCCATACTCTGGAATAAACTACCTATCTATATCAAACAAAGCTCCTCATTAGCACTCTTCAAGAAAAATCTTGAAGATTGGGTGGGAAATAGGAAATTCACCCCGAGGATCACCTCTGTGACTCTGCTCGACAGTGGCACAGGAAAATAATTTTCTTGGGTGGCAATAGGCAGGGTACCTTTTTGGCTGGGCTTGTATAGGCCCCAGGGCTGATAGCCTAGTACCTACCTATGAACCTATGAGGGTATTTGTTTGAGTGTGGGAAGAGGTGTTGGGAGAAGAATTTGAACTGAATCTGTTTGCAGTAGTTTCAGGCTGGGTGTAAGTTTTGCTGTTCATGATTAACTCAACAAATTGCTGAACATTTCCCCTGAAGTTATGAACATAATTTAAAAAAGCCTTATGGTCATATTTTACCTGGGAGGCTATCTTTGCTTCATAGTTTGCTTTGGCAAATTTGACCAGCTCTCTAATTTGTTTGTTTAGACTGGTGAGTGTCTTTTTTGCCTGTTTCTTCTTGGCTTTGAAAGGACTCTTTTTACCTTTGTTGAATAGTCTATTTATGCTAGGGGTCCACCAGGGTGGTTTATTTTTGCCAGTAATCATAGGCTTGACACAGACAGGTACTGCCTCTTCTGTGCAGTTATGAATGTGGTTGTATAGTGCTTTTGTGTACAGCTCAGAGTAGGCCTCCTTATCATCTGGGTTTAGAGGGGGTTGGAAGTTTAATAAGCTGTCACTTAGTTTGAGGTAATTGGCCTTAACAAAGTTCTTAATATGTTTGGACTTTGATAGGGGTTCTAGGTTAGTTTTAATACTAAAGGAGATCATATTGTGGTCAGATCTTACCAGGGAGGAGATAACGAGTGAGAGGGAGCAGCATCCCCCCATGTTCGTGAGTACTAGGTCTAAGATATTTGTACCTCTAGTTGGGGAGCTAACTAGTTACTCCAGGGTGTTTGTATTGACAAAGTCCAAAAACCTGTGTGCACCCATACGTATGGTGCTAGGCTGAATGTTAACAGATTCCAGTAGGTATAGGTAGGTGGTGTAGTTTTGCAGTCTCATATTGGGGGATTTGTAGCTAGCAAGGATATAATAGGGGTTGCACCTATGGTTAGTTGGGCATGGAGCAGCTCAAGTGAGTCATGCTATTGGACCAGTTTAGCAATGTACTTGTCCTTTTTGAACACTGAGACACCTCCTCCCTTTGTTTTATCTGGAGTTGAGGGGGATCGAAATGCATGAAAGGCATTGTTGCTTTTGATAGCTGGGGTGTTTTCTATGGTTCTGAACCATGTTTCTGTGACTGCACATATGTCTGTATTCTATGGGGTGAGGACTGCTTCCATGGAGTGCAGATTTTTAGTTAAACTCTTAGCATTGAGTAGCAATACCTTTAGGTACTCAGGAGTGATTTTTGTTATGTTGGAGCATTTATCAATGTGCCACAGCCTAAAAAAAGTTCTACGGGGATAGATACGTTTTTGCCAGTATCTGGAAGCCAAGTGGTGACAAGTGCAAACTATCTCTGCAAAGCATAGTGGTTAGTTGATCATGTCTTCCTAGGCTGACAGATATTGGATCCCCTAGTTATGACACCAGAAACTAGACCAGTTGTTGAAGTCAATAAGTTTTTGCTGGTACTGTGGCAATATCATTGGTGACAGTAGGATGATACTCAAGGCTAGATACAGGCCCACCTGGAGCACATAGTCAGAGAGCTCCATCATGTCTCTCTTCATAATCCAGTGAGGTACATCTTAGGTCATTTACACCTACATGGACTATGACTGCATCATTATGGTACTTGTGGTTTAAAAACCTTAGTGCATGCATGATCTGGTGGATACTGGTAAGGGGGTGACAGTAGGATGATACTCAAGGCTAGATACAGGCCCGCCTGGAGCACATAGTCAGAGAGCTCCATCATGTCTCTCTTCATAATCCAGTGAGGTACATCTTAGGTCATTTACACCTACATGGACTATGACTGCATCATTATGGTACTTGTGGTTTAAAAACCTTAGTGCATGCATGATCTGGTGGATACTGGTAAGGGGGTCATCAGTATGTCTTACAATGGAATACCAAATAATTAGAATGCTTGGCTGTGTGGTGTGTTGCCTTATGGGCTTGGCAATGGGGCTACTATGATTTTCAGAGTTATGTGTTTTCTGAGGTTCTGTCTTTTTGAGTGTGCCCAGGGCCACTGAGAGATGCTTTTAGGAGGTCTTTGATATTTGGGTAGATTACAAGTGAGTACCTCTGTGTATGTGGATCTGTATGTTTGTTTCTTAGTGTTGGTAGTGAGTGTTTTGGGTGTACCACTAACAACCTAGTTTGCGTTTTTCTTGTGTGTATGTCAGAGCTTTGTCTCCATTGATATTGTGTATCTGCATCTTTCACACTCTGTGTTTGTCTGTTCAAAAATTAAATGATTTTCAGTCAACTTGAGGCAGTTACTACACTGCCTAAGTATGGCCATATCCACCAGGTCAGAAAAAGAGATGACAGATAAGGACCTATCCATTATACCAGATCCTTAGTAGATGGGAAGCATTAGGGGAGATACACTTAAAAGTTTAAGTGAGAGTGTTTAGTAGCATACTAGTAGATGGCCTGCAGTGGTACTGCCCTCTCCACAAAGTGTCAACTCTTTGAGCAGCTGTGAACAGTTGGATACTATGGAGGGCATTTCCTATAGAGAATTTTAAACTGGAGAGGTATGCTTATATACAAGGCACAGTTAACTGTGTTTGTGCAATTAGTTATCCTGAAAACTAACCCTTCTTTCATGCCACATTAGTGTCAAGAGTTACCTTTAAACCAAGCTATACATCTACCAGTGTTCTATCGGAATCCACAAAATAAAGCTGAACTAATCCTGTATTCCCTGAATTTGCACAGACCAGCTCAGGTCTTAACTTAGCAGGACATAATACCTAAATAGAGCAGAACAACTTTTGGTAGCCTTTGCAGAGGTAAAACAAGGCAGGCATGTCTCCAAGCAGACAATTTCAAAATGGGTAGATACTCATATAAACTTTTGCTATACTCATTAGGGAAAGCAACTACCAGCATCTGTCAGGACACACTCCATGAGACACAGGGTGGCTAGCACTGTCTTCCTAAATGGCGTCCGTACATAGGCCATCTTGGAAGCTGCCATTTAGTCTTCTATCCACACCTTTATCAAACTCTAACATTTAGGCACTGCATCCAGGGCTAGGACAGGTTTTGCTACTTCTGTTCTATAGAACTTTTTGTCCCAGAGGCCCACAGAAAGCCAACCTCCCAATCTGTAGCTTTAGGATTCATCCGAAGAATCAGTACTGCAGCACTGACAACAAATAACATAGTACAGTTATGTTAAACTTACCATAATTGTAGGTGTTCGAGTAGAACAGTGTTGCAGTACCAGTTACCATCCTCCTTCCCCTGTCTGCTTGGCCTCCCACAGCCGGGGGTTGGAGTGGGTACAGTAATCCCATCATCACCCCCCCCCCCCTCCAATAACTTCCTTCATGTACTTCTAGTGCATAGCCTGTCTTTTTTAAAATGTAGACATCTGGGAGGGTCATGCTGCCCTTAGGCATGAGGCTGCATGTCACAGCCTAGAAAGACCTGACAAAGGCACTGATGGGTGCCCGTCTTATACACTGATGTCCAGGTATCAGTCTTTAGATGTCTGTCAGCTGGAAGTAATGCAAAGACTCAGGGAAAATGGGATGGTTTGGGGCTTCTGCATGGCAGGAAGACCCAAGAATCTATACTGCAACTTTGATTTACTCAAACATCTGCAATTATTGTGAAATTGTACTTTCTCTCGTGTTTCTTTCTCTTTTATTTCTACCCTGCTTTTAAGCCCCATTTTCATATTATCTCCCTCCCAAATATGAAAAACCGCGTCCTTACTTTCAGTAAACTAACTTTTAGCCCTAAGAGAAAGAGCATAGTCTTGTTTGTTTGTGTCTTTCGGCTTTTCCCGGTTAGGGGTCACCACAGCGGAACTCCGGTCCGCTAATGATTGGTAGTTGATTTTTACATGCCGAGTTACCAGCCCTGACGCACAACCTTCAACGAAGGTACGCCCATTCACACATATCTCCACACAGAAGACACTCTAGCTGAGAATCGAACCGGACAGCGTCTTACTGTGAGGTGACAACGCTACCGCAGCACCACCACCGCGGGTCAGAAAGAGGATAATCTATCTACCTTTAAATAACTAGACTAAATTGTGTAGTTATATTAACTACATTAAAGTATTAAGGTTGCTACGGAGACAACTACTTTTATATCTTATTCACTTCCCACAGTTTCAAACTTCATTTATTTTTTACTGATCTGCTTGCCAAGCTAGCCTTGAATGTTAATTATATGCCTGGTATACTTCTGTCAGTGCAGAGTGTTTAGATGACTCATGATTCATTGCTTGTACCTGCAGAAAACTTGTCTCCAAGTAAAAGCAGTTGGTAATGACAAAAAGGAACTAGTAACTTTGTAGATGTGTGAGGGCATTTGCTAATGGAAAAATGAGATAATTACTTTTGCAAATTCAAAATAATACTGTTTTCCACACCTTTCATCATTTTATCTTATTTTTCAAACCTATGAACCTAAACTTGTCTAGTGTAAGTCAAGGACATCAATGTAGACTGTAAAATATGGGAGATACTTTTAACAGTGGAGATTATTATTTTATGGGTTCAGTACACTTTCACATCCCCTACTTTACTGCAACTATTATTCTAAGCCTTTTGGTTTAAGCACTTGGGCTTCAGACCAGTTGTTTTACATTAAGAAGATTTGTGGTCTGCACTGTTGTGGCAGGACAGGTAGCTTACATCCTTCTTAGTTAAGAATTGCTGATTGAAAGCTCAGTGTCTGTTATTCTAAAAGTGTATTAGTTCTGGTTTAAGCACTTGGGCTTCAGGCCAGTTATTTTACATTAAGAAGATTTGTGGTCTGCACTCTTGTGTGAGGAGAGGTTAGATTCTGCATTTCTGAGCTGGGAAGTTCTGGTTAAAGAATTATTGTGCCTGCTTATTTGAACTGTTTCTTTCTGAAATTGGTGTGCCTTGCTTGCTGTAGCATATAGTAGATTCAGGCATGCTGAATCTAGCTTTGTTTGTATAACTTGAGCACTAGTCCAGACCATCTTGTTTGGAGAAGGTTTCTCGGCCCCCTAGTGGCAGGAGTGCACAGTTAGAATATGTCTGATTGAAGACTGCTGGAACAGGGCTCAGTTTTGAGGTTTTTTACTGGTTAATTGGGTAATTTGTTTAAATCAGTTTGCTCATTTTCTATTGTTATATAAAAAAATTGCACTTTATTCATCTGCTTTTACTGTATTCGTGTTTGTTCCTACTTTATTGAATTTATTCTGCTGCATTTATTACTGCTTGTTAGTAGCCTGATTAAATTGTAACTGTTATTCTAAGCCTTTGGTTGAAGCACTTGGGCTTCAGACCAGTTGTTTTACATTCACCATTACATACACCACTGATTCTAAAGACAACCACAAAGCATTCTATAGCTATGTCAAGAATCTCAATGGCAACACTCAGATCTGCTCTGAGTTACAGCACAATGGCACTAAATATACAGAACCAACTGATATTGCCAACATCCTGGCAGATAGGTTCAGTGCTAACGTTACCCACCCTCTCAATCCATAAAGGGCCTATCTCTATACTGGAAGAATGTAAAGTTCCTGTAATCACGGCTGCACAGGTAAAAAAACACACTCTCCAAAGCCAAGAACACAGCATCCATGGGACCTGACAACATCCCAGGCTGCATTCTACATGAACTACAGAATGAACTGTCACCCCACCTAAGCACCATGTTCAATCACAGCCTCACTTCAGGCTTTGTGCCCACTGAATGGTGCACAATGATGGTTATCCCACTCCACAAAGGGGAGCCACCACAGACCCTGGGAACTACCACCCCATTAGCCTAATGAGCCTGGTCTGCAAGGCCATGGAACGTTTCATCATGGAACTTATAAACAAAGGCATTGGTAATCTCCAAAGTCTGGATCCCATGCAGTTCGGGTTTGTAAAAGGCAGATCATGTCTCCTAAACCTGATAGACTTCTTTGAAGCAGTCGCCAAAGCCGTAGATGAGGGTAAGGTGGTTTACACAGCCTATCTAGATCTCGCAAGGCTTTTGACACCATCCTCCACTCTGGAATTATAGATAAACTCACTAAACTAGGTATAAATCCCTATGTAATAAGATGGGTTGCCAACTGGCTGACTGACAGAACCCACACTGTGAAAGTAGCAGACTCCAAATCCAACTTCAGACCAGTGACAAGTGGAGTACCACAGGGTTAAGTCCTGGGTCCTCTCCTGTTTGGTGTCTACTTTTATAAAGTACAGGCTAACACAGAAGGTCTTTGGCTAATGAAGTTCACAGATGACTGCAAACTAGGAGCCATAATTGAAACTCCTAATGATGTGGACATCCTACAAAAGGGCCACACTGAGACAGATGCCTGGTGTCAAAGCCATGGCCTCAAGCTCAATGCCAAAAAGTGCATTGCCATCCCCTTTGGTAAAAACTCTGTACCCATGAACTACCACATAGGTGGTAGTCTACTTAACACTGAAAGTGTGATAAGAGACCTTGGGACACAGGTGGACAGTATTCTCTCCTTTGATAATCACATCACCACAGTAGTCAGGAAATCCTTCTACATGGCACACCTCATCACAAAAGGTTTCTCATCCAGGAAAAAAGAGGTCATTGTTCCCCTCTACTCATCACTCATTAGACCCATTATAGAGTACAGCACCCCTTTTGGTATGTATCTCACAAGACATCTACAACAACAGGAAAGGTCACAGAAATATCTCACAAAGAGGATTACTGGCCTCAAACAGATGCCCTATGCAGATCGTCTCAAAAAACTCCAGCTTTACTCTGTCACAAATCGCCTACTCAGAGGCGATCTCTGCCTAACATACAAAGCTATGTCAATCCCAGAGCTGTTGGACATGCTCCACTTAAAGAAATCCCAATCCCTCCGAGCTACCCGCTCTAGGGACCTAAACCCTGTCACCACAATAAACAGAACTTGCTGGAGGGATAGATTCCTGTCCCAGAGACTTCCCGTACTCTGGAACAAACTACCTATCTATATCAAACAAAGCTCCTCATTAGCACTCTCAACAGGGGAACAGGAAAGTAATTTTCTTGGGTGGCGAAAGACAGAGTACCCTTTTGGCTAGGCTTGTATAGGCCCAGTACCTACCTATGAACTTCATCAGCCTAAATCAGAACACCATATTAATTTTAAAAAGCAGACACAAAACAAAAAAACTGTAAAAGCAGCAAAAACATGAACAGCTCGATATCAAATTATCTGTTTAATAAAGTAAATGAACAGTCATGAGTTAAGTACTTTCATTACTCAGTGAAACTGAACTATAAGAACTACTTCCAGTTAGAAACTGGAGTGCATTTGTAGAAGTCATTCTAATCACGTGACCACAAAAATACTTAAAATTTGAAATGTAAAATATTCCACCATAATTAAATATTGGCATACTGTAAATCCATACTTCTTAATAAAGTAAAATTCATTAAGATTATTTAAAGTTAGTTAAAGATGTTAAAAAAAACAATAACCCTCCTATAGTTTATCTGCTCTAAGTTTCAAAACAGAATAATTAAAAAGAAATAATTTAAACATGGTGGTTGTGTAACATTAAGTAGAAGTTGCCAGTATTGTTCTCTGTACTCAAGTTTTGCTTCCCATTCTGCCTGTTTCAAAGATGGGAACCCTTGCCACTACGAAGAGTAAGAATTTTAGAAGGTTTTAAAATTTACAGAAGAATAAGAAGCAGAGTCAACTTCCTCTTTAGTCTGTTACACATCCAAAAATGTCCATGATCCTCCAACAAAAATATTCTTAAAATAGCTAGATACAGTGGCTTGAATCTCACAGCTGTTTATCAACATTCCCTGATTATTGGAATTAATGTACCTCTCTTCTGCCTAGCATACAGCAAATAATCATTTTCAACAAGAACTCTGACATTTTTTAATACTTGTCCTTTCTGTCATAATTTTGTCAGTAGCAACTCCTTCTGCTGGTATGATTGCATCTCTACTAATATAGGTCTTAGCTGCTTTCTCAAGGCCATGTTTGGAACAGACACATAATGTACCCTTTCAGTTAACAAATCCTGCTGCGGAACACCAGACCAATTGCTTATCAGTAGTTTCATAAGATTAATGCCGTCTGTTTCTTCCATTTTCTCTTGTACATCAGAAAACCTCTAGCTTTTTGTGTGCCCTTTGTCTTCCAACTCTACTATTTTTAAACAAGTCTTCTTGAGAAACCTCATGCTTAGCCAGCCATTTCCACATTTCAACCTATGATCTTTATCCACTCATCTGAACAGCTAGTTAAAGCTTCTTCTATTTCTTGAAGCTTTTTGTTATTTGACTGACAGTATTCCTTCAGAGTTTTACTTTGATTTAAATACCTCTGAGTGCATTTGATTTATTGTGTCCTCTAAATTACTGGCAGCCATCTCCAGCATCAAAGCTGAAGCTTAAATGGGTTTTTGATGATCATCTCAAATATTTTTCCCAGCTAGAGTTATTTTCTTTTCCTTTTCTTGTTGATTTTCTTATATTTTCTCCAATTTTTTTTCTTTGATGGGATCCATGTAATGTAATTACAAGCCAGTAACTGAATTTTATCCATTTGGATAACTTTAGTGGCTTTTTTTTTGACAGTTGCAGTTTTCATGCTGGGGAGTGCAAATCAACCTGTTCTCCAATGTGCAGCCATCTTTTGTACTCTATCACACACATTTTTTGTGAATATTTCAAAGCTGGTAATTGATTTTTGATGAATGAAAACATGCAGTAACCGAAATTTTATCATAATTCAAGCAATTCATACTGATAAAAAATGATCTGTGTAGAAACCATGCTGAAAAGATCATCCTACTACAAAGCAAAATAGTTACTAGAAATGCCCACAGGGCGATAAAGCCATATAGTCAAGAGTATTTGTAAAAGAAAATTTTGCTATGTTTGCAGTTATCAAATCCTAAATAGATTTGATTGACTTATACCCTGAAGATATATGAAACCACAAACTGAACAATTGAACATTGAGATTTTTCCTATTTTAACTGATTTATGAAGAGTTATATGTGCATTATGTGACAGCTTAAATTGTTCTTAAATAAAGTTTGCATAAGGGAATATTTTTATATTCATGTTTTTAGATATCCAACCAGCTAGCAATAATGTTGATCACTTTTAATATTAAAGACTATCTATGACAGTATGAATTAAAGATACAGTTGTATTGATATGATTAAAAAGTCTGAATATGGAGGTCAAAGCTAAAGTCAGAGAGGCTGCAGTCTGCTGGCACAAAATGTCAGCAGTAGTATATGACAGAGGAATGCTAAAGGAGCTGAAAAACAAAGCGTACAAAACAGAGAGATTCATAGGTTCATAGATTAGTAATAGCCTAACTGCCCCTGTGGGCCATTTTAAGCCTAGCCAGTTACTCTAGGTGAGAATCAAACCCTGCACCTTGTGTCTGTAAGGTAAACATCTTAACCATTATGGCAACCACCCACCTGTATTTGATATCCATAGACTTGGTGAAACTGGATGGTGTCGTAGTGAGAAATGTTATCTCGGTGTCCATGCTGGATAACTACCTAGTAAGGGAATATATATCACCTCTCTACCCTTAACTACTACTTCTTGAATGTTTAGAAGAAGATTCCTAGGGTATCCTCTTTCTGGAAACATATCCAACATTACATTTAATTCCACCTGTGACAAAAGGAGATGCTGCCAGCCCCGGTATCTGGAGTTTTGTAAATAATTATATGTCATTTGTGAATATTAACATGATTTATATAGAAGTGTAACAAAAGGGAGATACTGCCAGCACAGCTGTCTGGAATTTTGTAAATGGTTATATGTCATTTGTGAATATCAACATGATTCATATACTTGTGTTATAAATGTATCAGAACTGTATGCCATATAAGATGGGGTGTACAGACGCGCTGAAGAGATATGTTGTATAGTACTCAGCTTAAAGATGTATCCACAGTGTACCCTACTGGAAAAGAACAGGAATGTATATACAGTATTGTAACTGTGTAAATGTATATATTTTAACAGTGGGAACTGGAACATAGAAGGTTAACTTACAAAACTTCAGAAAAATAGTTGAAATTAAATTATTTTATAACTGTGCCATAAAAGATGGTTTCAATGCAGCAAGGAGACAGGATGGCTAAAACTAGGGAGCCTTCTACATTGTCTTGTAAGTATTTTATTGTCTTATGTCTTCCAGTGGCTGCAAAGGTCTAAGGGCTATGTATTTTTCACAGGTAGATGCTAAAGGCTGGCAGTTTCTAGCAATATAGGTTAAGCTTGGGAATTAAAGTCAGATGACAAGAAGTGATGTCATCCTCCAAGCTAACCCAGCAGTAACATTTGAGATATTAATTTAAGAACTCTCTGAGATAGACAGTGCATTCTGTATTTTCTCTTTGACCTGACAGAATCAGCTGGAGGACCCACGCTGCATCTGTCTTGCCTGGCTCTATAAGTAAGTTAACTAGGGTACAGTAATTTCACTTAGATACAGACAGGAATATAGTGAAGTATAGCTTATTTATTTGAGACTGTCCTGCAATGTTGTTTTAAGTATGTCCTGCAATTTTGAACTCTGATGTAACTGTGATTATGTACTGAGTATTATCTTGTTTTTTATTGTTTATTATTAAATATATTTAAACCTTTCATTGTGGCTGATATTTGTGAGACATATTTAAGTTCTGAGAGTATTTGCCTATTTATTTGGTGACACTGTGTGGGCCACTCCTAATAGCCTTGCTCTTGGTCAAACTACCATTTGGATTAAGAGTAACATTACACATTAAGATTTGACACCCTTTGTTAAGGGCCTTAAAGTATCTGATAAAGTGTTGGCTGGTGGCAGTAATAACTACCTTATAGTCTGGGCAAAAGGGGACATAGCTAGTGAACATGTGCCAGACTTTACCAGGTGTGCATGTGTGTGTGTGTGTGTGTGTGTGTGTGTGTGTGTGTGAGAGTGTGTGTGTGTGTGTGTGTGTGTGTGTGTGTGTGTGTGTGTGTGTGTGTGTGTGTGTGTGTGTGTGTGTGTTTATGTATAAATCAAATCTCAAAGAGTGTGTGTGTCAGCTACTTGGGAAGGGACACGAAGCACTGGTTGGACAGAGAGGGTACTGGAGGTGTTGGCTTGGCCACTCAGCTGAGATCTCAACTCTGTGGTTGTGCTAGTGGGTAGTCTTACTGGGGATCTTTAGAAAGAGGGAGAAGCCATCCCCAGATTGGCTGTGATCTCTGTGTACTCTTAAGGGGAATTTGCTCTTTACTGTGTATGTACTTGTCATCCTCCCAGTGTGTATGTCCCCCACTGTTGCCAGTGGTGAGGATTGAGGCTCCTTGAGTACTGGGCCAGTGGTGGGGTGTCACACCACCATAAAATCTTCATCCTTAGAAACCATTCTGGTGGCTCTAATACACTCAGTATTCTACGGAAAACTGAGCAGAAAAGTAGAGCAGTTGAAAAAAGTAGAGGTGATAGATATGATAGATATTTAGGAGGTACATCATGGGACAAATGAAGAAATAACTGGCATCAGATCAGACGCCACAGTAGTTTCAATTGCAGAGAAAGTCAAAGAGAGCAGATTATACTGGTTTGGGCACATATGCAAGAAAGCAGAAGATGATTTGGTAAAGAAGATTTAGGAGAAACAGGAAGAAAGCAAGGAGAAATGAGAATGTCCGGCAAAGAGATGGATGGATTGCATATAGGAACACCTGCAACAGTCAGGCATGTTGTTGTTTGTCTTTCGGCTTTTCCCAGTAAGGGGTCACCACAGCGGAACACCGGTCCACTAATGATTGGCAGTAGATTTTTTTTTATGAAATGCCGAGGTGCCAGCTCGATGCCCAACTTTCAACGAAGGCATGCCCATTTACGCACGCATGTCTTTCGAAAGGCATGTATGCTGAAAAAAGTAGAAGAGTGGCCGTGACTAGAGAGAGAGAGAGAACAATGGTGAGAGTTGATGCAACACCCTAATCCAATGTAGAAAATGGAGGTTGATGATGTTGAAATGATAAGAACTGTTTCCTTTTTAAATAATAAAGCTAAGAAGAAGCTATTTTACATTTGCTGGTATTAAAGTAAAGAAAACAATGCAGAAAAACACCTCAGTACCTGTATGCTATATATAGAATCACTAACTCAACTTCAAAACCAGTGAGCAATTGGAATTACAAACCAGAACTGAGAGTTTTAGCACTTTTCATCTTATGTAATATAAGATTTAATAAAAAAAAAACATAGATTACATAAGTTATAAAAAGTTTCCAGTAGTCACATAACCTCAAAGTATTCCAATTGATGTGTGGTTTGAAGTTGAAATAAAATAAAAAATAAAAAATATGGAATATTTTTAAACTACAGTATAGATTGGATTTAAATCAAAGAAATGAGCTTAATGAAAGTTTCCCAGGACCATCTATAATATCAAAAAAAAAAAATAACAGTTGAAAGATTTATTATTTATGATGGTGCTGGAATTCTCTAATAGTGGTTGCAGTTGCATACATTTGTTGAAAGATCTTAATAATGTTCTTAATGTCTAAAATCTGGAATTTAATAAAAGAAGTTTAAAAATGTAAGTGAAAAATGTATCCCAGAATGGGTGCCTAGTAGGATATTCCAATTTGACTTACTAACTATCTTGTATGAGTAACTCAAAGTGAAATATTAGTATGAGAAATATTTAGGTATCATGAAATATTGTATAAGTTAGCAATTTTTGAGGAATATAAGATAAAACCGTATTGCACAGTTTCAGTTAACCTTTAGGTTTAGGACTGAAAACTTTCATGAGCCTGATCCATTTTTCTGTAAAAGATTAGTTATGATATTATTAACAATTCTGAAAAATCTGGAGGAATACTGTGGCTAACAGGTTAATGTTTAGTATATTCCAGTAATTCAAATCCATTTTAATCCTTGATACAGTAGAATCAAATTAGTTATAATTGAAGAATGTATATCTGGTTTATATTTTAACTCCAAAATACTTGAGTTCCATTAGTGACGTGTTAATTCTAGCTATAATGGTGGGCTGTATATCTAACATGGTGGGGAAGACTAGAAACAACATGGATTTTTCTAAGCTATGTTTATAATTTAAGTACCACTGCATTTCTTAATTGTCGTTAACAGATTAGCAATAGCTATGTTTATTTTTTGGAGGCAAAATTAAGATGTTGTCCACAAAATAAGTAATATTTATATATATATAAAGTACTTAATGGGATTCCTCCTGGAAGAGAGTTTTGAAGAATCCTTTCAGTTGGTAGTTCTTGAGAAAGAATAAGAAGATGTAGTGAAAGAGGGCAACCTTCCCATGTACCAGCCAAAATATGAATTGGCTTAGAGAGAAAGCCATTTATTGATAGACATAGTGAGGCTGAGTCAGATAATATTTTTATTACATGTATATAATTTGAGAGCAAGGCATTTTTCCCTAAAGCTGTAAATAGAAAAGGAGCATGAACATGATCCAAAGTTTTACTTGCATAGAGAGCAAATGCAGCCTGCTGAACCGAGAACTTTTAATGTGAAATAAAGTTAATACTAGTATTAAGTTATTATCTTGATTTTGTCTTGACTTCATAACGTTCAGATGTGATCTTAAAATCATAAGGGTGACAACCTTGTAAAATCTCTTGCCAAAACAGAAGTGTAAATATTGATGTTCAAGTTAATTAAAGAGATAATGTGATAGTTTTTAACATGCAAAGAGATAGAGTTTAGTTATAAATTAAAACATGTTTCGGACTGTATTTTGATATGGTTATATTATTTAAACAGGATATAGCCCAGCTGATATTGACAGCTTTTATAAAAGAAGGTATTAAAATCGTCAAGGCCTTGTACTTTGCCTAATTTCAAATTACTGATGGCATTTTATATTTCTTTTAAAAGGAAATCAGCATTTACGAAATGTATTTCTTCTGATGAAATCTGAGTAAAATTATATCTGATAAGAAAAGAATCTCGCATTAAGATCATTATGTGTATATTTATGGGTGTCTTACATTTCATAGAGCGGACATTAAACTGATGTCTGTTTGGTCAACACCATTTGGTCAACCAAAACAGATAGTCAACATTTATACAAGATTGACGATTCCCAGGTAGAGGAATATTTTCCTTCCTATAAAAAGCTAGATTCTTATGTAGTTGTGCTAGTAGTTTATTAATGAATAGCCATCAACATTAAAGGGATAGTAACCCATTTGACATAGTAAATACCAGTTTTCATTTTAAAGAGAGATTGACTGGCATCAAGTATTTTCAATTCATCCTGAGATTTAGACAAAGAATTCAGCTTGCTCAGATCTTTTACAAGAGAAGCAGTTTGTTTTGTCTTGTTTTTCTCAAAGCCAAATGTTTTCCCCCACTGGATTTTTTTTTTTCAAATATGAAGTGGTGCTAATACGATTACCTCATGCCACTGACTTGAAAGCTGCATATCTTAAAGAAAGAATGCCACCATCTTTTACATTAGCAAGACATAACTGAACAATTTATAGGATAATGAGGGAAATGTACTCACAAGCAAGGAGAGCTTGTTGAGCAGATGGAAAGAGTACTTTGAGGGGCTGAGGAATGAAGAGAATGAGAGAAAGAGAGAAGGTTGGATGATGTGGTGATAGTGAATCAGGAAGTACAACAGATCAGCAAGGAGGAAGTAAGGACAGCTATGAAGAGGTTGAAGAATGGAAAGGCCATTGGTCCAGATGACATACCTGTGGAAGCATGGAGGTGTTTAGGAGAGATGGCAGTGGGGGTTTTAGCCAGATTGTTTAACAAAATCTTGGAAAGTGTGAGTGGATGCCTGAGGAGTGGAGAGGAAGTGTATTGGTACCGATATTTAAGAATAAGGGTGATGTGCAGAGCTGTAGTAACTATAGAGGGATAAAATTGATCAGTTACAGCATGAAGTTAAGGGAAAGAGTAGTGAACGCTAGGTTAACAAGGGTGGTGATGATTACTGAACAGCCGTACGGTTTCATGCCAGGAAAGAACACTACAGATGTGATGTTTGCTCTGAGGGTGTTGATGGAGAAGTATGGAGAAGTATAGAGAAGGTCAAAAGGAGTTGCATTGTATCTTTGTGGACTTAGAGAAAGCATATGACAGGTTGCCTAGAGAGGAGTTGTGGTATTGTATGAGGAAGTCAGGAGCGGCAGAAACGTATGTAAGAGTGGTACAGCATATGTACAAGGATAGTGTGACAGCGGTGGGGTCTATGGTAGGAGTAACAGATGCATTCAAGGTGGAGGTGGGAGGACATCAAGGAGCAGCTCTGAGCCCTTTCTTATTTGCAATGGTGATGGACAGGTTGACAGATGAGATCAGGCATGAGTCCCTGTGGACTATGATGTTTGTGGATGACATTGTGATTTGTAGTGAGAGTAGGGAACAGGTTGAGGAGACCCTGGAGAGATGGAGATATTCTCTAGAGAGGAGAGCAGAGGAATGAAGATCAGCAGGATTAAGAAAGAATCCGCTCCCCTACCCTGCCCCCAAATCTCACCCGCCCCTACTATCTCTACACTTATACTCTCATAACCACACCCCCCTCACCAACCACCAATCATAGAATCACTACCAACCACACCCTACAATTTCAACTCCACTCCCCTCAAATCTCCTTCCACTATCATCAGCTTAATCATCCAATACTTAACCCCTACTTATCACCTACTCCTCTAATAACTACCAGACATTCTTCTACCATGTCTTATCTCCAATGTTTAATAGTACTCTCACTCATAAACACTCTTACCACCACTTATCTCCTAACATCCTATGCACAACCCCTCTCCTTCACTCTTATCACCCCCTCCAAACAAACTCTAACACCTTTCCCAGATGTATCTAGAAACTTTCACAATGCCATCTACATACCTAGTTTCTGTCAGGCTAAATATCATCGACTAATTCATATTAAATACTCAATTCTAACCAATAAAAACTTTTGTCACTACCACAGTAAACCTTCCCAATACTATAACTTGATATTACTTCACTCCTTAATAGATGGAGACATTCACCCCAACCCAGGCCCAACATCTCCCCCATCCCATACAAACTGCAACCAATATAATACAATCACTTTACCATCTACCAAACCCTCCAAATCACTCTCAATAGCCCATCTAAACATACGTAGTATATGCAATAAAATATCACAAATTCATGCTCTCCTGGATGTCCAACAGTTCGACATCCTCTGCTTAACCAAAACATGGCTTAAACCCTCAATACAAGATACTGAAGTTATCCCCCCAGGCTATAATATCCTTCGACAAGACCGCATAAATAGAAAAGGTGGAGGGGTAGCAATTCTTTACAAGGCAGGACTACAAATCAACAAAATAAATCATAAACTACCCTCAGATAACAACATAGAAATAATTATGTCTAAACTGGAGCTTAACTCCCATAAATCAATTAACATCATCTGCACCTACCTTCCCCCAGGTAAAAAACCCACAATACTTGAAGACTTACTTAACTGGCTTTCTTCTAATCTTCCTCAAGAAACAATATTACTAGGAGACTTTAATATTGACTGGAATTTATGTAATAACACCAATCCATCTACCCTGATCAACCTCTATGGATACTCACAAGCTATAAACTCTCCAACTAGAATAAATAAACTCAATAATAAAGAAAGCATCCTAGATTGGATACTAACAAATTGTCCACAGCAACACTATACAACAGGAACCCTCCCAGATGACCTTAGTGACCACTCTCTAATATATATTATCAGACATAAAACAAATTTAAACATCTCCACTTCAGTCAGAACTGCCCGTAGTAAAAAACACTTTGACCTGGAACTGTTTCTAAACTAACTTAAACAATGTAATTGGTCACCCCTTAAGTTCCTCCCTATAAATGAAGCAGTTAATTACTTCAATACCACTTTCCTAGCAATCCTAGACCATCATGCCCCAATGCGTTCCATAAGAATGAAAAATAAACCAGCCCCTTGGCTCTCAAATCATAGCAAGAAATTAATCCTTAGTAGAAACAAATCTTGGACTAAATGGCGTACCACAAAGGACATGATTGATCACCAAACTTTTAGACAACAAAGAAACCTAACAAAAAAAGCTATCCTACAAGATAAAAAGAACTTTTATATCCAACTACAGCAATCATCCCTTCAACAACCTCAAAAGTTCTGGTCTGCTATCAACACACTACTATCCCCAGGCAAAGCAGCAACACCTAATCCACTAGGCTCCAACCCTGATTTTCCATTACAAACAGCAAATGCCTTTAATACTTTCTCGCCACGGCTATACTAAATCTAGCTAACCAACAAAACCCTAATACCTCTAAGTTGCCCAGTCCAAACTCCACTCCTCCCCCTTTTCACCTTGAACCTATACCCACCTCCTATATCTCTTCCTTACTTCAAAAATTAAAACCTACTACCCCCTCAGCTGATAAATTACCAGCAGAATATCTTAAAATAGGAGCCAAAGCCATTGCCTACCCAATCTCCATATTGATCAATAGAACTATAAAAGAAGGCATTATCCCAACAATTTGGAAAATCTCTCATATCATTTCTCTTCACAAAGGTGGTGACTCTACTGAGTTCTCCAACTTTCGCCGCATAGCTCTACTCTCTCCACTTGCCAAAATAATGGAAAAATGCATCCACAAACAATTAATAACCCACCTACTCCACTATAATCTCCTAGCTAACTGTCAACATGGTTTCCGGCCTTTCCACAGTATCACTACAGCCTTGCTATCATTTACCAACTGTATCAACACAAATCGCAACAATAATATGTTATCCTCAGCATTCTTTGTAGACCTGTCTAAAGCCTTCGACATGGTCAATCATCAACTTCTCCTCCACCAACTAAAGTCCCTCTCTATTGATAATCCTGCTATGGACTGGTTTTCATCTTACCTGGAAAACCGAAAACAAGCAGTTCTCTGGCAAAACCATCTTTCAGACCTCCTGCCAACCTCCATAGGTGTCCCTCAGGGCTCTATTTTAGGTCCACTCCTGTTTTCCATTTTCATAAATGACCTTCATCTCTCTAATCCACTCGCTACCTGCATCCAATACGCTGATGACTCTACCATCATATGTTCAGCCTCATCGCTAATAGAACTTCATTCTCTAACACAAAAAGCCTTCTCCACTACAGAACAATGGTTCTCCAACCATTGTCTTCTCCTTAACCCCAAAAAAACCAAGCTACTACTCTTTACACCCTCTCACTTGTCTCCCCCTCTTCATTTTACGCTTACATCCAACAATGGTACCACTATCTCTCCAGACCCCACCACCAAACTCCTAGGAATTACAATTGACAATCAACTAAAGTTTGACACTCACATAAATACTACAATAAAATCTATTAACAAAAAACTTGGATCCCTCTATAGAATAAAACCTTTCCTGACACCAGTAGCCAGAACCACCATAGCTAGAACCCACTTAATCTCTACCCTGTTATATGCTTCCCCCATATATACCAGTCTTTCTAAAAATAATCTTAACAAACTAGCTAAATCATATAACAATATTGCCAGATTTGCTACAAACTCTCTATACAGGACTCATCACTGTCAGAATCTAAAACAACTAGGCTGGCTTGAATTACCTCACCTATTACAATTTAACCAACTTATAATCGCCCACAAAGCCCTGTACCAACCCAACAACACCCCAATTCTCTCTACCTTCATAAGACCATACAATAACTTGAGGAATCTGCGCTCTGCTAACAAAATGTTGATTCATACTTGCTTATCAAATAACTTAGCAGGTGATTCCATATTCTCTAATTCAGTTGGTAAAATATGGAATCAATTACCACAAGAACTGACAACCCTAATCTCTCTCTCGCTATTTAAAACTAACCTAAAACTTTTCTTCTCTAACCACTGGCTATGCTCTTGTACCAATCCTGACTAACTGTTTTTTTCTCTAATTATCTGATACCCTGAAAACACATTTTTCTTAACCACAACCCTGCATCTTTCTTTCTTTATACTAGCCTTCCTTCTTGATTTCTAACACTGTCACTCATAAGTACTACTTAATCACGCTTAACTCTCCCACTCATTTTTTTTTCCTACTCCTTTTTAAATATTGTTAAACTAAGATGAATTTATTTCTTACTAATGCCTTTTCTAATTTTTGGTATCAAATATTACTGTAAGTTTTTGTAGTATGTTTTACACTGTTTTTTACTATGTTTTTTTTAAACTGGAGCTTTTCTCCCCGGGCCTCCACTGAAAATGGACATGTATCCAGTTGGACTAGCCCGGTCAACAAATGTAAAATAAAAATAAAAAAATAAAATATGTCAGTGAATGAGGGGGAGGACAGAGGAATGGTGAGGATGCAGGGAGTAGAGTTGGTGAAGGTGAATGAGTTTAAATATTTGGGATAAGCAGTTCAGAGTAATGGTGAGTTTGGAAGAAAGGTGAAGAAGAGAGTGCAGGCATGGTGGAGTGGGTGGAGAAGTCTGTCTGGAGTGATTTGTGACAGATGGGTACCAGTATGTTATAAGGGTTGGAGACAGTGGCACTGACGAAAAGACAGGAGTCAAAGAGCTGTAGGTGGCAGAGTTAAAGATGTTAAGATTTGCATTCAGTGTGACGAGGATGGACACAATTAGAAATGAGTATATTAGAGGGTTATCTCAGGGTGGACAGTTTGGAGACAAAGCCAGAGAGGCAAGATTGTGTTGGTTTGGATATGTGCTGTGGAGGGATGCTGGGTTTATTGGGAGAAGGATGCTAAGGATGGAGCTGCCACATAAGAGGAAAAGAGGAAGGCCTAAGATAAGGTTTATAGATTTGGTGAGAGAGAACATGCAGGTAGTTAGTGTGATAGTCGAAGATGCAGAAGACAGGAAGAAATAGAAACAAATGATCCGCTGTGGTGACTCCTAACAAGAGCAGCTGAAAGAAGAAGAAGTAGGTCTATTATATCTTGCTATTTTAGTAAACTAGTGAATCAAATTTTGAGGGAAGTATATGAGTTTTCTGGGTGAAAAATATGTCAGATTTCATATTATTAAAATGTTAAAACAGCAACCTCTTGATCATGATTTGAAGGTTTAATAACTGTAGCTTTAATAAATGCAGGTTGTAGTCAGATTGAAGAATATTCTATTAAAACCGCAATAAATGATGGTCATTTTAAATTAGCTTGTTGAGAATAGATGGTACAGTGATAGGATTATAGGATCATAGGAAATTACTAGGCTAATGGCTCTGGGGTACTTACAAGCCTAGCCAAGAGTTTAGCCCCCAAAAAGAGACCACAATTAGCACCTGTCTCCCCTGTCAATGAGGGACACAGGTGGAACCCTGGGACAAATTTGTGATTGCCCATCTACTCATCAAGATTGCGCTTGAAGAGGGTCAGCGACTTACTTAGTTTGACGTGTTTCGGGAGTCTATTCCAGAGATGGGGCAGCCTCTGGGAAACAAACATGTCTCTTCAGAAGGTTTTCTTAGTGTCACATATTAGATTTAAGCCTTTCAATCTGATACTACATGAGGAGTTAGACTTATGGATATAGAGCATCTCTAGTAGAGCATGGTCTGAAATTGCTTTGTAGGCGAGACACAGATTACCTCTGAGCAATCTGTACAATACAGAGTAGAGTGATAGTGATTTGAGCCTGTCCACATAGGACAGATGTTGGAGGCCATTGATTTTCTTTATGGGGTATTTCTGTGGCCTTTCCAGTTGGTGCAAGTGTTTGGAGAGGTACATACCAAACTCTTATACTCTTATACAAACTTATACTCAATTATTGGCCTAATGAGGGAGGAGTACAGAGATGTAACAACCTCCTTTTTTCTGGATGCAATCCCTTTACTTATGAGATGAACCAAGTAAAAGGCTTTTCTGAGCACTACAGCTATATGATGGTGAAATTTGAGATTGTTGTTAACTTGTGTACCCAGGTCTCTCACCACAGGTTGTTCATTTGTTCATAGGTTCATAGGTAGGTACTAGGCTATCTGCCCAAAAGCATTTATAAGCCTAGCCAGAATATGTTGGCTTTCGCCACCCCTTAGATTATTTCCCTGTGCCTCTGTTCAGCAGAGGCACTGAAGTGATCCCCGGAGTAAACTTTCTGTTTCCCATCCACTCATCAAGGTTTCTCTTGAAGAGTGTTAGTGAGGAGCTCTGCCTAATGTAGATTGGAATCTTGTTCCAAAGCATGGGAAGTCTCTGGGACAGGAATCTGTCCCTCCAGCACATACTATTTATTGTTGTGGTGAGGTTTAGATCCCTAGAGCATGTGGCTCAAAGGGATAAGGTTTTCTTTAGGTGGAGCATGTCCATCAATTCTGGGTTGGACATGGCCTTGTATGTCAGGCAGAGATCACCTCTGAGTAGGCGGTATGCAACTGAGTACAGCTGTTGTTTCTTCAGTCGAGCTGCATAGCGCATCTGTTTGAGGCCAGTAATCCTCTTGGTGAGGTACTTCTGTGGTCTTTCCAGCTGTTGCAGGTGTCTTGTAAGGTACATCCCAAATAGGGCATTGTACTCTATGATGGGTCTGATGAGTGATGAGTAGAGGGGCACAATGACCTCTTTTGATCTGGATGCGAACCCTTTTGTGATAAGGTGGGCCACGTAGAAGGATTTTCTAACCACTTTGGCAATGCGATTGTCAAAGGAGAGATTACTATCTACTTGGGTCCCCAGATCCCTTATTACGTCTTCCGTATTTTGGGGACTACCACCTATGTGGTAGTTTGTGGGTACTTTGTTTTTTTCCAAAGGGGGTGACTATGCACTTTTTGGCATTTAGCTTGAGGCCATGATTTTGACACCAGGTATCTGTTTCAGTGAGACCCTTTTGGGGTATGTCTGTGTCAGCCAGGGAGTCAATTATAGCTCCTAGTTTGAAGTCGTCTGCAAACTTGGTCAGCCATAGTCCTCCTGTGCTTGCCTGTACCTCTGAGAAGTATATGCTGAACAGGAGGGTTCCTAAGACTGAGCCCTGGGGAACGCCACTTGTAACTGGTTTAGAGTCAGACCTAGCTCCCGCAACTCTTACTATGTGGGTTCTGTCCGTAAGTCAGTTGGCAACCCATCTTGTGACATAGGGGTTTATGCTCAGGCTGGTGAGCTTGCCCATAATAACAGAATGAGGAATGGTGTTGAAGGCCTTTGCGAGGTCTAGGTAGGCTGTGTGTACCACCTTTCCCCCATCTATAGCCTTGGTAACTGTCTCAAAGAAGTCCACCAGGTTTAGGAGGTGTGCTCTGCCCTTAACAAAGCCAAACTGGGTAGGGTCCAGTGTTTGGAGGTTCCCAATGTGTCTGTTAATGAGTTACATGATTAAGTGCTCCATAGCCTTGCAGACCAAGTTAGTCAGGCTTATAGGGTGATAATTCCCAGGGTCTGTTGTGGCTCCACCTTTGTGAAGTGGAATAACTGTTGCTGTGCACCACTCTGTGGATATGTAGCCTGTGGAAAGGCTGAGTTTGAACAGTGTGTTTGTTGAGGGGTTAGTTCATCTTTGACCTCGTATAGGATGCAGCCTAGAACACCGTCCAGTCCCATTGATGCTGTGTTTTTGGTTTTGGAGAGGGCTGTTTTACCTGAGTGTCTGATTTCAGGAGCTCTACATTCTTCTGGTATGGTTATGGGCCCTTTTGGGGGTGAAAGGGGGGTGAAGTTTGCGCTGAACCTATCTGCCAGGATGTTGGCGATATCGGTCGGTTCAGTGTATTTTGTGCCATTCTGCACTAACTCTGAGCAGATCTGAGCATTGCCACTTAGATTCTTGACATAACTAAAGAATGCCTTGTGGTTATCTTTGGAGTCCTTGGCAATTTTTCTTTCGAAGCTCGCCTTGGATGATTTTATCAGGGATCGTAGTTTCTTACTGATACTGATCAGGGATGTCTTCCCTTCTTGGGATTTTACTCTTTTCTGTACTAGTTTCCTCCTTCTATTGTATAGCTTGTTTATGGCAGGAGTCCACCAGACTGGTTTTCTTTTCTTGGAGGAGTGAGTCTTGGTTTTGCTTGGGATAGCATGATCCATGCATTCTTGAAGGTGCCTGTAGAATGCATTAGTAAAGGATTTTGCAGCTTGGACAGTGTTATCCTTTAGCATGGGGGCTTTGAAACTTTCCAGCTTGGTCTTAAGTAACGTGAAGTTTGCTTTTGAAAAGTTTTTCACAGTGGTTTCCTTGTCCGGGGGTGGGGGCAGAATGTGGATATCCAAAATGATTTGTTTATGGTCAGATCTAACCAGCGAGGTTTTGACCTCTGGTGTGGAGCACCGGTCACCCATGTTGGTGATGACCAGGTCCAATATGAGTGTTGACCAGTTGATCCAGGGCGTTTGAGTTTATAACTTCTAGGAAATGTTGGGCAAGGGAATTAGTACTTGAGTAGTTTTCCCAGTTAATGTTTGGGTAATTGAAATCACCCAATATTAGGGTGTTTGGTAGCACCTTTATATTTTCCAGTGTTTCCAGAAATGCGGAATGGGGGTCCTGGGACATGGTGGGTGATCTGTAGCAAGCTACAATTTGAATTACAGTTTTGCCCGTTGTTAGTTGCATGTGGATGATCTCTGAAGCATCGTGCTGTGCCACTAACCTGGAGGTGTGGGTATCCTTGATGAATATGGATACACCCCCCCCCCCGCCTTTTGTATTTCGGTCCGGGTTCTGTGGCCAAAATGTATGGTATGAGTTGTAGCCTGGTAGTGCTGGGGTGCTCTCTGGAGCCTTAAACCAAGTTTTTGTTACTGCACATATATAGATTTTTTCCATACTGAAGAGTGCATCGAGTGCACTGAGTAGTATTAACCTCAGTTTTTTGTTCCTCGTACTATTTATGGCAGTGGGTTTGTCTGCTTAGTGGTTGTGTGCTTAGGGGGATGCCGCTAATGTGGTAATCAGTAGGGGCCATGTTTTTGCCGAATGGTATGATGATACATTTTTTTGCATTTAACTTAAGGCCATGACTTTGGCACCAGTCATATGTGGCTGTGAGACCCTCTTGAAGTATGTTAACATCATTTGGGGAGTCAGTGACAGCACCCAACTTACAGTCGTCTGCAGACTTGGTCAGTTGCAGGCCTTTTATCTTTGCCTGGACCTCTGAGAAGTATATGCCAAACAATAAGGGTCCCAAGACAGATTCCTGGGGGACACCACTAGTGACAAGTCTGCTATCAGAGGTAGTGGCACCTATTTTGACCTTGTGGGTCCTATCAGTGAACCAGTTGACCACCTACTTGATGAGATAGGGATTTACACCAAGTTCTGTTAGCTTTTTGATGTTGCCTGAGTTGAGGATTGTGTCAAAAGCTTTGGCCACGTCAAGGTAAACTGTGTGTACTGACTTTCCCTCATCCAGTGCCTTGGTGACAGTCTCAAAAAAGTCAACCACGTTCAACAGGCAAGATCTGCCCTTGACGAATCCGAACTGGGTGGATCAAGTGCTTGGAGATGCCTATGTTCTTATTTATGAGGTCCATAATAATATGCTCCATGGCCTTACAGATCAGACTTGTCAAGCTAATGGGGCGATAGTTTCCAGGGTCAGTAGTGGCACCAGCTTTGTGCAAAGGGATGACAATGGCAGTTCTCCACTCTGCTGGAATGAAGCCTGTACTTAGGCTATGGTTGAATAGGGTGCTCAATGGCAAGGCTAGTTCTTGGTGGAGATGCTGCAGATTACAGCCTGGGATACTATCAGGTCCCATGGAAGCTGTGTTCTTTGCCTTGGATAGGGCCTTTAACACTTGATCTACAGAGATGTCAGGTGCGGGGCAAGTATCGGGGATGTTGAATGGGCCTTTGGGGGGAACAGGGGGGTGAGGTTTGCACTGAAGCTATCTGCTAGCATGTTAGCTAAGTCAACAGGATTGGTGTAAGTGGCACCGTTAAGAACTAATTCAGAACAAACCTGGACTTTGTCATGGAGGTTTCTGATGTAACTGAAAAAGGCTTTGTGGTTAGCCTTTGTTTTGGAGGCTAGTTTTGATTCATAATTGGCTTTGTAGGTTGTCACTAGTGATCTAATTTGCTTGTTGAGGCTAAGAAGGGAGTTTTTCCAGTTGGAAATTTTTGCCTTTTTACCCTTGAACAACAGTTTATTTCTTTTGTTGTAAAGCCTGTTGATGGAGGATGTCCACCACATAGGCTTGTGTTTCCTTGAGGAGCAGGTTTTAGTTCTGTTGGATATGGCTGAGTCCATGCAGTTGTACAGGTGCTTGTATACTGCACTGCCATACTGTTGAGCATATGTGTCTGCATTCTCTGGGAGGGGTGGTGGTGTGAAGCTACTATTACCCTTCCTAAGAAGGTTGTAGCCTGTTTTTGAGAAGTTTTTTAGCCTGGTTATTGTTGGGGGGGGGGGGGGGGTTGGACGGGATAGAGACTTCGAATGAAACAGACTGATGGTCTGATCTCTCCAGGGAAGAACTTACTATGGGGGCGGTGCAGCAGTCACCCATGTTGGTTACAGCCATGTCTAGAATGCTATCTCCCCTTGTGGGGGATGAGACAAGTTGATCTAGTGTGGATAGTGTTACATTTGTTAGGAAATACAATTGTGCATTATTCATGGAAACATATTTGTTTTTGGTCCATTGCTCCCTCATTTGCTACAACAATAGTAACTGAAGAAAAGAGTGTTTTAAGTAAAAATAAAATTCTTGTAAATGATAATTTCTTGTTATGACTGAAAATTGCAACTAATAATTCTGAATTCATAAAGGATTTCTATAACACTCGAAGATCAAGAGCAAAGTTTTTTTTGTATATCTTTGTAATGATATATATCTATAGCTATATATATATAATCTTGAAATACTGAAATGTCGAATTTCAGTATCTCGAGACTATAAAGTCGAAGTTTGAAAATAGCAAAAGTACATAATCGCGAATTCGAATATCTCAAATTCGCGGTTATGGCTTTGCGCTACGTAATGTCCGGGATTGTATGTGGATGGTGTGCGGTGCTGTGTGTGGATTTAGGTGTTATGTCAGGTAAGTGAGTGTTTTGTAAGGGGTTTGGGTGGGAGTTTGAGGGTATGTGAGTGTGCTGATATGTGTGATGTGTGTGTGAGGGACTGTAGAATGTGTGTGTGTGTGTGTGTGTGTGTGTGTGTGTGTGTGAGTTTGCTTTTGCTTACTGTTTGTGCGATCTTGGAGTTAGTATATATAAGTAGGGGGGCGTGGGGAGCGCAGCCCCCACCATGGGGGGGTGCAGGGTGGCTTGCCCCCCTGCTTATTTGTGTTGTAGGTTTGTGGATGTGTGTTGTTTTGTTTATGTTGTGATGTGGGTGTTGTGGTATATGTGTGGTCTGGTGTGTGCTGTGTTTTAGGCGTTTTGAGTTTTGCGGTTTTGGGCTTCGCGGTTTTGATGTTTCGGTGTTGTGTGGATTTGATTTCATGGTCTCGAAAAACTGAAATTCGAGATTTCAGTATTTCGAGATTATGAAGTGAATCCATCTCTCTCTCTATCTATATATATATATATATATATATATATATATATATATATGAATGTATATATGGATCTACTTTGTTTCATTGAAAGCTCATTTCAGTGAGTATCAATTCACCCTGACCAAATCGCTGGAAAGCTCAAATTACTGAAAACTCATTTCACTGAAGTGAAGTACTGGCACTGTCTAGAGTACTGTAAGGTAAGTGAAAGGCATATCCCTTTTCCCCACAGTAGTGCGATCCTGGAGTTAGTATATATAGTTAGAGGGAGTGTGGGGGGCGCATCCCTGCACATTGGGGAGTGTGGGGGCGTAGGCCTCCACCATGTTAGGTTTTATATTATATTTCACCGAAAGCTTCAAAACAATACATTTTAAACAATAGACATGCATACTTACAACACCAATGACCAGCTCTTCGCAGAAGACAATATAAATCCAAACTAAGTGGGGGACTATGCCACCAGCAACCCCCAATGTAGGGGGCAGTGCCCCCACACACCCCAACTATATATACTAACTGCAGGATCCCACTACAGTGGGGAAAAGGGCATATGCCTTTTACTTGCCTTACAGTACTTTACACAGTCCCAGTACTTTACTGCAATGAAATGAGATTCACTGAAATGAGTTTTCAGTAATAACGTACATGAGCGAACTCACTTTCGCAAAAGTGCATTTTATTGAAAATGCATTTTCGCGAAGAAAAAAAAGAAACAAAAACACTACTCATGCTCCCCCCACCCCCCCACTTTAATATTCTCACTCTGAGATTGCACTACATTGAGGAAAAGGGAAAATTCCCTTATCCCCGCTGTACCGCGATCTAAGCAACAGTTTGCTTAGTTGTACAATCAACACTGCATGTTGATGTACAACTAAATCTACATGCAAACTATGTGTTTTTTTTTCTTTTTTTTTGCGAAAATACATTTCTGATAAAATGCACTTTCTCGAAAGTGAATTCGCTCAAGTACTTTTTGCTTAAAAGTACTTTTGATGTTCAGACCAGGAACCCATACATATAGATACACACACACACACACACACACACACACACACACACACTGGTTTACTATCGTGTTATTGAAGTGGACTTGGTCGAATCCAATTTGCACATATTCTGGAAGTCGAACAGTGACAATGTCGAACTCTGATATTGCTGAAGTACAAATCTTCTCCAATTTCGATCCATGTTAACTCTTGTTCCTAGGTCAAAATCGGGATGTATTTTGACAATACTGGAATTCAGCAATGTGAGTTTTCGTGGACATGGATCGATGATACAATCATTAGACCGAGTCTGCTTCAATATAATGATAGTAAACCATATCTAATAGGGGTAGCAGCCAACACAAATTTTGTATATTTGTATAATAACTAAACGAATACATACATACACACACACATATTTATATAGACACACACACAGACACACACACACACACACACACACACACACACACACATAGTTAAATTTCTCTCTCTCTCTCTATATATATATATATATATATATATATAAAATAAAAGTATCTATATCTCTTTCTCTCTCTCTCTATATATATATATATATATATATATATATATATATATATGTATATCTCTCTATATCTATATATGTTTATGTATATATTCATGTATATATATATATATGTGTGTGTGTGTGTGTGTGTGTATATAAAATAAGAAAAAAGTAATCTCTGCGGTATCCCCTAAGTCTCAAACAACCCACTGTACAAGTATAGTGGGTCCAAAACAAACCAGTGTAAGAAACTTATCTGTGTGGAAGTTTTTCAACTCCTGTATGTCTAGCTAATCACTATATATTGAAAAGCAGAAAAAAATCAGAAAATGTTAGTAGAAGTAGCAAACTTAAAAACACCCTAAATAAAAAAATAAAAACTTATTTTGAAATATTAATATTATGCAGAATTATTAACTCTATTAGATATTCAGAATTAATTCGAGCATGGTAGACAGTCTGTTTCCAGTCAAAAATCATTTATTAATCACACAGGCAAGCAATCCAAACAAAACAAAAAAATAAACAGAATGATTGTTTCATCCCAAAATATTCTGACTAATATACCTGTTATCAGATATTGGAGTGGTTTATTTTTCTGTTGGTTTATATATAGATGTGGTTTAGATAGACAAAGATAGATATAAATATGTAGATGTATAGATATAAATATGCGTGTGCGTGTGTGTGTGTGTGTGTGTGTGTGTGTGTGTGTGTGTGTGTGTGTGAGTGAGAGACCAAACAGTCCACTCCAGCAAGTAACTCCAAAAAGATGGCTTATTAGTGCTTGAAACTCCCAATGTACTTC
This sequence comes from Protopterus annectens, assembly GCF_019279795.1. Taxonomy (NCBI): domain Eukaryota; kingdom Metazoa; phylum Chordata; order Ceratodontiformes; family Protopteridae; genus Protopterus; species Protopterus annectens. The sequence goes on along the minus strand of NC_056731.1, from coordinate 1,321,903,193 downwards.
ATCAGATTAATAAACATTTTAAAACACAATTAAGTTTAAATAAATTTTGTTGCAAACCACATGTTCATTTTACACCAATCAACACACATTCCAGCTCACAAGAACTCCACTTCCCGTAGCTTAATACATTAAAAATATTCCTGTGAAAATTTTCACATAAAATAAAATAACTGCAAAGTTCAAGTTAATGCTAGGCATTGAACATTAGACCTTTTGCTTTTAAGGCTAATGTATTAACTAATTTTCCAGAGAATGCTCACAACACAGGCTGTAAATATTGCTATTTTATCTCCGATTTTTAGTTCTGGCTTGATGCTTATAAATTGTTTAAAGCTAGGAGGCATATTAGCTGCCAGTGCAAATTGGCAGAAAGGTTTTCCCCATCAAGCAGTAACTCAGCATCCCCTCCTCTTTCAAAAGTGCTCACACTCTCCATAACGTAAAACACTACTTTCTGAAAATGTGTAAGTAATGTGGAATGTTTGTATACTGCATTTGTAATTATCTTTATTTTACACACACACACACACACACACACACACACACACACACACACACACACACACACACACACACACACACACACGGTGTTGTATCCTTTGCTGAAGTTTCCTTCTTGTTTTGCCAGCTTCAAAAGCATTATAGGAGATGCATGCAGCAGCATAAACAACTCAAATGTTCTTAGCAACATATGTTTCCCTGTTTTCTCATCACAATGATCTGGACCTGCAATTGCCAGAAAAAATGCAAGTATATCTTCCCTTCTTTTTCTCTATGACCCTTTCTCTCCTACTGTGTTCATTCCTTTTTAATCAACTTTTTAAGTTTATCACTCTTGATGGCATAAAAGTAGGGATTTTCACCCACAACCACAGAGATAGTTTTATTGCTTTCCAGAATTTTCAGATTGTTTCTTATAATGCTTTTTAATAGTGAAACTGTAGTCATTAAAATGTATGCCCATCCCCAGGGTTCTGTCTTGTTTATGGCCATCAGTAAATAAGCACTGACCAGTTGTTTACATTTTAACTTCACCTCCTAACCATTTGGGTTTGAATTTCCCTGCCCTCTCTTAGCTTTTTCTTTACAGCAAACTCTCTGTGTAAACATGTATTTTTAACTCTGTCATCTTTTGTTCAAAATGTGTTTTTCACAGGTCAGCCTCGAGACCCTAATCATCTGCCTTCTAACTGTGTTTAGTTTAAGGGCGTTTGGATGTGCACTGCTGTAGTGAACACAAAAATACCTACTGGCTTGCTTTTTGTAAATTCTTGTACCTAAGCCTCCTGTCTCAGGTCTCTAGGAAAATTCTTTGTTCTGAAACTGGACCACTTCCTGTAAATAGTGTAGTGTAAACTGTAAAACATGGGTTGTTCTGTTTACTTTATTTAGAAAATCACCTAACTTCTGTAAATTACCTGACCACAAAGGAAATAATTCAACAATATCTCACCAATAATGTACTACATAAATGCTGTCTGATACGCAAAATAATCTACCCATCTTGCCATAAAAAGATGTGCATAATGGGGTTACAGCTGCCTCATAGCCACACCAGATGCCAGTTTATGTTATTTTTTGCTAAAAAGAAAAAAATGTTTTCACAAATCAGTTCATTACCAGGTAGTTCATTTTTTTCTTGAATAAAATAAATTATCCACACTGTTCCTATGTCCTGGGGAATAACTGAGTACAAAGCTTTCCCATGCAATGCAACTAACTACATTTCCTTAGTAACCACAGGTTATACCAGAATGGCCAATGCTTTGTTTTTGATCTTGCAGATGACACTATTGGCATAAAAGGAAGGCCGGTTTCATCTTCATGTATCCTGTAAATGCCAAAAAATACAGGAATCACTGTCTTTGAAAGCAAATACACATTGAACATTTCCTCAGAAAGAAAAAATGTGGTTAGTGACTCCAGCAAGATCTCATTCGTTTTGTTATATAGTACATTAATTTCAGTCATGCTGACTATAACAGCTAACATCAGATAAAGTCAACTCAGTTTTGTACATATATCTTTCTTGGTATCTATTACTAATAGGGCACTACCCTTATTAACTTTCATAAGCACCTAGTGTCATCTGCAATTAGTTTTTCTCAAACTGTCTCTTTCAAAAGGATTTAAATTAAAATAACATTTCTCTTCAGGCTAATTTAAAACATAACCAGTAACAATAAACCACTGGAAAAGAGCCACAAGAAGCTCTAAATAAAAAGAACTTGGCCCTCTGGTAGTTTCCCTCTGTTTTTTCATGTGGATTATATGGAATATTTCGAGTGTGGAGCTTATTGTGTGAAACTACCAGAGGGTCAAGTTCTTTTTATTTAAAACATATTTTAGTTCACATGCTGTCACAGATTTGGCATTAGTAGAGTGCAAGACAGGATTAAAGATACTGTGTTTTCTTGGGACTGCAAGACTTATTTTCAGTTTTCCTGTTGCAGCAAAAACGTTCAAATTCAGCTTTCTCACACATGTTTTTTAATGACATTAAAGTGTCTACCACCCTAGCACTTCAGCTGAGGATAAATGTCTGCCCTTTCTTTAAAAGGATAACAAGGAGAAAAAATCGAGCAACACCTCCACAGCTAGAGAACATGCAGTAGTGGCAACATATTAAAACACTAAAGTTTTAATTCTTCTTAAATTTAAAATGACTCCAAGACAAATCTAACAAAATGTAAAAAGTCCCAATGCTGATTAACACGATAAGTGCTTTCGGTAAACCTTCTTCAGATCGTGGTGTAAACAGGGACTCGCTTCTTCATTAAAAAAGGCTAACAGACAATAAAAACAGAGTGATAAGACAACTCCCTTTTTCTTTCATTCATAACCTCTCAGCCAGTCAGGTAATTCAGCTAATGGCACACCTCTTAATTAGCCAATAGTTGGTCTCCTGGTTTTCAGTACTGGTTTCAAGGGAATTACTGCATTCAATCCAGGGGGGTGATCCACCCATAGATTAATTATCCATTTGACTTCATACAGTTCAGTTTTGTTAGAAATGTCTCCCTGTTTCATTCCTCCATATATTCTTAAAATAACTTTAAAAACAAAAGAATGAGTAGAAAAACTGTGTACATGTGGAACAAGAGCATTATGCAGATCACCTTTATGTATATAATTTAAGTGCCTCAGAACTCTCCTTTTAAAAACCTGGTTGGTTTTGCCAACATAAAATGTTGAACACACTGTGCATGTTGCTAAATAGGCCACATTCTGGGTGTTGCAGGTAGCTTTACAATTAAAGATGTTATTCAAAATGAGAATTGGGATGCCTGAAAGAATTACTACTTTCTATATAATCACATGCCAGACATTTCCCACATCAAAAAGTTCCTATAGGTCCTACTTGCAATGGCTTAGAAAATCCATCCTTAGTACACAGAAGTCTTTTAATATTCTTTTTATAACCAAAGCATGGTTTATCTCCTACAATATCTCATAGCTTTGGATCCTGGGTAAGAATTGGCCAATATTTGTGTATGACATATTTTACTTGCAAATTATCTTTACTAAATGTAACTATCAATCTCATTGATTCGGGCTTAGTGTATGTTTCTGTAGAAATAATAGTTTCTATGCAATTCAAACCCACTTCCTCATTTCTCATGGGTTTATTGGGCAAAAAATCAGTATCCTTGTTGGAATATCCTCGTAATTGTAAACGTTTCTGCAGATCTTGGCTCTCTTGCTGGATAGCCAACCTTTGGGTACACCTTCTAGTGATTCTAATAATCTCATTACACATAATATTGCTAGTAACACATTTCTCGGATGCATGCTACTCTCATGGAGGTAATGGTTCCTCCAGGTGTCCTTTCTATACAAGGTGCTATCTGTTTTACCATCCATTCTAAGAATAACATTAACATCCAAAAAGCTTACAGAAGTGCGTGACCATTGCCCTGTGAGCTTCAAAAAAGTAGTGGTGCTGTTTAAGTACTGCAAAAACAGAATAAATTGTTCCACCTCTCCCTCCCACATTAAAAAAGGTCATCTACAAAATGACCATAAAATATGACATGCTGTCACCAAGGTTTAGAGGCACTAAGAGTGTGTTCTTTTTCCCATTCAGATAAAAGAAGATTAGAATAGCTGTTCACACAGGGGGTGACCATGGCCACCCCCCAGCACTGCCAAAAGGTATGCTGTCCATAGATGAAAAAATTTGATTCCAAAATCATTTCTAATAGCATGCATATCAAGTTGGCACCCATATCAGTAACATCCTGTGTCAAGGTCTTCCTAATAGTCTCAATTCCATGGTCATTCGGGATTGAAGTAAAGAGGCTATTAACATCCATCGTGGTTAACAGAAGATTGGAAGTATCTATTTTTGAATTCATAACAGCATGTAACTTGTTCAAAAAATCATCCGTGTCTCGTATCACTGTGGTTATGTGTGTTAACACTGATTTCAGTTCTCTTTCAACATAAAGAGTCATGGTTTCTGTAACCCAGCCTTGTCCTGAAACAATGGGACGTAAGGGCGGGTTTATTAGATTCTTGTGTATTTTCGGAAGTCCACTTATAGATGGAAAAGTAGGATGTATGATATGAAAAAAGTTAAACTGATCTATATTTATAATGCCTTCTATGAGCATGTCATTTAGTTGGTTCTTGATTCTTTGCATATGATTTTTGAGAGTCTGAGAAGTTGCTTCTGAATAAGTTTTCTGATCACTTAGCATCGCTAACATTTTTTCTGTATACCAATCAGCACATAATACGACTATAGATCCTCCTTTATTTGCTGGTTTAAGTACAATTTTATCATTCTGTTGCAGATCCAAAATAGCCTGTCTTTCTTGACTGGTTATATTGTGAAAGTGTTTGGTGTCTTTCCCTTCCTTTAATTTCTCTACTTCATCACTACACATTTGTGTGAATAAATCGACAGCTGGGTGGTTCAAAGGAACAAAAGTACCTGGTTTCCTAATAGTTCTGTTGTCTGTATTATTATTCCCATAAATACTCTTCAAAGTGACATTTCGTGCAAAGTATTTCATGTCAATTATAAATTCACTTAAATCAGACTTCAAAGAGGGAGTAAATGTGAGACCCTTTTCCAGCACGGTCATTTCTGCACTGCTTAGCTGGTATTTTGAAATATTTACCACAAGTGATGTGTTCATCACATCGTGGTTTTCTTTCTTTTCCTGTCCTGTCTTAGGGCCCGTGGATTCATGTATTGTTTTTGTTTAAAAATAAATGGTAAGTTGTGTGAGAATGAAGCATGTATAGCTCCTTTCTTTGGTATAGTTCCAATATCAATAAAACTACAAGCTTTCTCGGCAGGTAAAGATGAATTAATGTTTGCTACTTCTGTACGATCAGAGATGCTAGCTACCTTGCTTACTGCATTCAATTGTCCCGTCTCCATAGTAATATTAGACTGATTGCTTGCAGTTGTGCTCTGTAAGGGTTTTTCCTTTTCTGAATTTCTCAGCAAACGTGTTTCAAATCTCCTTTCCTCTCTTGGCCATTCAAAGATATGTCCATGCCTAAAATCCATAACATCTCTAGTTAGCTTTTTTATTTTTTGTTATTTTAATTTGGACTCATAAATATTCAAATTAAATTGGAGCATTTCCAGCTGGTTAGTTTGAGAGCTAGTTAAATCAAACTTTTCTAGCTCGGTCTGTTTTAATTGGATATAGTTGGCAACATTTTCTTCCTTTGGTTTAAAAAAATCTATGAGCAGCCTCATGTAGCGAAAACTGGTCTCCAAATTTATAGCCTGCCACTTAGCTAGTAACTCAGGGTACTGATTTCCATAACTTGGTATGCACTTCACCCTCATCCCCCTAGGAATGACTTGATTATGCATGCTAGCTTCTAAATGAAATCGTTGCTATGTCAGCCTTTTAAGGTGATACGCTGCTGTTTCCACTTCCCCCAAAATCATATCAAAGTTACTTTCGCTAGTAGCTTCATGGGGATTCACATCTTCTTCAGAATCAAAATTAAGTTGTATCAGAGGATTCACAGTACCTTCTGAAGATTCCAGTCTCATATTACTTTGCATGAAATCCATCGCAAAACGTCCTTTTCCAGTATTTTATTTTTAAATACTGTCAGCCATGTGTAGTGAGAAAGTACCAATATCAAGAACCAAGAAAAATAAATGTATACCTCTCACTACTAAAGGTGTAGCAGGTAAAGGAAAACAAGGAGAAAAAACTGAGCAACACCTTCACGGCTAGAGAACATGCAATAGTGGCAAGACATTAAAACACTAAAGTTTTAATTCTTACATTTAAAATGACTCCAAGACAAATGTAACAAAATATAATGAAACAAAATGTACTGAAAGCGCTTATCGTGTTAATCAGCATCGGGACTTTTTACATATTGTTACCTTTGTCTTGGAGTCGTTTTAAATTTAAGAAGAATTAAAACTTCAGTATTACATGTTTTATAGCCGTGGAGGTGTTGTTTGATTTTTTTCTGCTTGTTTTCCTTTACCTGCTACACCTTTAGTAGTGAGAGGTATACATTTATTTTTCTTAGTTCTTTAAATGGATAAGTTCAGTCTTAGTTAATGTCTTTTTTGAAAGATTAATTATCTTAAGACTTGATGGTCCTGGATCTGAAACTTCCTCCTGTCTCCCACCTTGTACATACTGCAGGTCACCAGATAAAGAAGTGCTTAATAAATCCAGTCTTTTGATGCAGAGCTCTCATCTCCATCTCTGATTCTGATTGTTGGGGTTCCTCCTCTTTGAATTATAATGGAGACCCTAGTGCCTGTTGTTGTAAGAACATTTCTGGTAAATTCTCTGAGCATGTCACTGCTGTTCCTGAATTCTGAGTATTTCCTGTTTTGTGACTGAAACGTCCCTCTTCCCTGGAAATGGCTCTATCCATGATTCAGGCCATCCTGTTGCCTCTTTGCTGCTAACTTTGATGAATGCCTGGACTATCTCTCTCCCCTACAGACAAAAAAAATCTGGCAATAAAATGGGAATCACAGGGTACGTAGACCCAGATGTTGTGAATTACTGTTACAGTGATCTGAAATGCTTATTGTTATAGTAAGTACCTTACACATTTGCATTTCAGACTGCTGTGGTTTATAAACAAACACAATTAAGAATGGAAAATTTCAATGAACTCGCCATATATTTGCATTAGAGCCATAACTAAAACAATCAATTCTTATACTTGGCAGTTTTACTATGCCTACAGCTTCATGGATAAATCCTGGATATAGAAAGTCTTACTCGTGCCTCAAGTATATTAACTCATCTGTGGCAATAGTATGGGATCAGTAATGTACAGAATGGTACCTACAGCACCACTGCTTTCGAAAACTCTTTGGCCTTCAGTCGATAGAGGTACTCATGTCTTTAAAACATTTGCTTGTTTTGTTTTGATTGTTACATACATAAAAACAGGATCACTAAATTATTTGATTGTGCATGTGCAGCAATCTAGATTTAAAAAAATGCATATGCAGTTAAAATAATTAAGAAAAGGAACAGTATTATTGCAAAACCTCACTGCATATTTTTTTTTCCTCTTTAGTTTGATGCATTTTAATGTAACAGCCCAAAGAAGTGAATGGACCGAGAACATTGTGTCTATATTTATGTTCTGACTGCTTACCCCATACGTTTCAAAAATATAATTTTTTTTCCTGCAGTCATATTTTTACTCTTCCATGAATTGCCTGAAAGCTTCCTAAGGAAAACAAAACAGAGCTGACGGGCATATGTTGTCAGCATGAAAACAACAAATCAGTTGAGGAGGCATCTCCTTTGCTATTTAAACTGTTTCCAGTTGCTTATTCATTAATGAAGTCTCATGGGCGAAAACCGGCCAGCATACTATTAATTTATAAAGTGCATAACGACTTTTTAATCATCATTTATGTATGGAGTATATGAGACAAAGTAAAAACAAAAATGCAAGAATGACAACAGCATGCAGTGCAGCAGTGAAGGACAAAGCGAAAACAATGAGGGGTAAAAGCCCAAAATTAGGGCCAGTGTTTAAGTACCATTCTAATTCATTTAGAATGTTACTAATGCAACAGCTTTTGCATCAACATGCATTTTGTAAAGAATAAGAAATATGAAACTCTAATGTGAGTCATTACCAACTGACTGATTGTAATCAAAACTTTTATGAGGAACAGGGCAAGTATATGAGGCAAAACCAGAGATGTTTTGAAAAATAAGATGAAAGTAAACGGATGGGACATTAACAATAATTTTTTTACCACATTAGGAAGAGCAGCTGCAGAGAAGGAAAACCAAGAAATAGATTTTCTTTGCTACTGCAAGTAGAAATGTATATTTATTTTATGTGTGAGTGCGTGCGCGCACACGTGTGTGTGTGTGTGTGTGTGTGTGTGTGTGTGTGTGTGTGTGTGTGTGTGTGTGTGTGTGTGTTTGTGCTTATGTGTGTGATGATTACTCACAGAAGGACTATTTAAAGAGCCCTTATCTGAAAGTTTTTTTTCAGTGAGATGCTGTGACCTTACAGAGCATTCTTTTATTTGTTATAACAAAAGACAATAAAATATTACAACCACTTTAACAAGATCTTCTTTGTTACAGAGAGTCCCTAGTGCATTTTCATGAGGGAAACAAACAAATGGCAACCCTTTCTGATAATCTTTTGTTCTTTTATTTTAGTGCACAAGTTGCAACTGGGCATAAATGGTATGTAAGTTTTTCACCTTTAGAATGGACAGTACTTGGTGTGCCTGATAGCAGTCTGCAGACATATATTACTGAAATACCATGTGTTTTCATTCAAAATTCAGAATGTTTGCATTCAGAATTATGACTGCACATTGGACTAATCTTTCTGTTGATAACTGAAAAGGTGCATTATGCTGGAATATCCTGCTTTGATAGTTGGTGTGTACTACCACTTTGTACATATTTCTGATTTAGCAATAGCATATGCATAAATATCATATTATGTTAATGTCTTAGACAGTACCCACTTGGCAGCATTGCGGAACATGATTTCCTAGGCCTGGTCAGCAGAAAGCATAAGACTTCTTGAAGACAGAAATTGGATGGTCAGTAACTGAGATGCTGTGATTTGATATTATATTTATGCATATTTGCGTATTTTATATAAATATCTCGGGCAGTGTCCACAGTATACATACCGCTCAACTGTCCAGATTTTTGCAGAATGCCTGATAAGCCCTCTAGGTTTAAAATATATGTCACTTGTTCCCACAAATTACCTAATTTGGATGCACATGAGGAGTGCATTTACTGCCTAGGGCCTTCTCATCTCATTGTTGCCTCTTCCATCTGTAAGACTTTTGGTCAATGAACCATTGTAGAGAGGTAGAACAAATTGATTTTAAAGGGTCCCCTAAAGCCCACCACAGTACAGAAGCCCTCTTCAGCATCGGGAAGTCTGTGGCTGCTTTTTCTTCCCCTTTTCTTTCTTCATCATCTAAAAAGCATGATAGGTCTAAAGACAAACACACAGAAAGAGAAAAGGAGAATGAAAAAGACAAAGAAAAAGAAAAATCAAAATCTACAAAAAAAGAAATCCCTTAGTCTGCCACCCTCTTTGGCTCCACCAGCCAAGATCTCCAGACCTTCAGAGCCAACACTCTTTTCAGATCCAGAAATCATCAGATCTCTCACTCTGCCTAGGTTATCCCCAGATCCTATCTCCCCAGGCCGTGGTCTCCAGTCCTGCAGGAGAGACGGGCTCCCTATTGAAATGTCAACACTTGAAACACAGAGTACTGAAGTGCTGAAAAAAAAAAAACCCCAAAAAAACAGAAAACACGGGAGAAGAATGAATTTCGAAAAATCTCTCTGCTCTTTTAAACTTCCACCACACTACCCAAACTTATATATATAAACTCTTGAGACTGCCATACCTCAGAGAAAACGGCGTATTCCAAGAAATAGCATTTCAGACTTAGTATATATAAGTCCAAACTTTTGCCATTCAGTCTCTGTATTTTGGGAATTGCTGAAGTGGTTGCCAGCATTTCAAATGGTTACCGGATAGACCACATTAAACTTCAAGATGTTATGTGGTCCTATCTCGCCTACATTCTTTACTCACGGGGTTCGGAGCTGAGAAACTTATTTCTCTAGCACGAGGTCTCTAATTGGCTGGGCTAACCCGGAATCCTAAGATGCACCTCGCCCTAGCCCCAGATCTCGTTTGCCGCTCGTAGAGTTAGGACGTGGTCTCGCTTGGCTGTGGCTAAGTACCCTTTTTCAAAACTTTTCATAAGTCTTTAGCAGTCTGTTCTCTTGTAAAAAGCTATTTTAATAGCTAGTTTTTCATTGTGAGTGTAATGTGTAAGCGATTGGTGTTTTTTGTGATATCCCTCTGTTTTGGCGGGCTAGGCCCGTTTAAATTAGAGGACCTAGTCCTCTCCTGTTTTGTTTTTTGTGTAAACTTATGTTTTGTTTGGTTTTTTGGTTGGTAGTTAGATTTTCCTTGCTGCACCAAAGAAACGTTTAAATTAGAGTTTCCTTGGCTGTTCGTAGTTTGGTTATTCCCGCCTTCCTCTTGTGTCTGTCATTGTCGGTTGAGTGGGTGTTGTGAATTACTATGTCTAAAGAGCAGAAAAAGCATAAACCCTCTGGGTTTAAAAAATGCTCAAATTGTGGCTACAAGATGTCCATTACAGATGGGCATTCTATCTGCGTTTATTGTCTTGGTGCTATTCACCTGCAAGAGTCCTGCAGTTTTTGCCACGCCTTCAGCCCGAGGGTACTGCAGGAAAGAAAAAAATAAGCTGATTTTGAAGGGCCTGGTTAAGCCTTCTTTTGAGGAGTCCTTAGACTCTTCTTCTAGTACTAAGACTTCCAAGGCCAAGAAAAGATCTCCGGCTACATCTGTCTCCTCGTAGCCCCCGGAGAAGGTTTCGAAAGTGGATACTGCCTCCTCGGCTCCCTTGTCCTCGGGGCCGCAGGAGGTATCTGTTGTGCTGGAGTCGACCTCGGCCCCAATATTATTGGAGCCTATTTGGAGCCGGTCACCCAGTGTTAGGCATGAGTCTTTGGGTAGGAGATCCCGATCTCCTTCTATTTCCTCTAAATCCTCGAGGCTGTCTGATTTGGATGTGGATAGGGTGGTCCAGAGGCTCCTGCAGTCGCCGGTGTTAGCAAAATTGTTCTTGGCTCCAGCCTAGTCGGCTCCGGAGCCAGTCCCTATTCTTGTACCTATGATTCCTCCTCCGAGCACCACTGTGTCATCAGAGCCAGATTGCTCCGCGCCGAGTGATGTTCTCGTGTCGTCTCCGATACCCCTTGCGAGTTTATCGGAGCCGACATTGGCTCAAACCATGTCGGTTCCGTCCTCTGGTTTCGGTACTCGGGTTTCTTCAGTTGGACCCGAGGGGGATACCTCGGGACTCTTGTCGGTTCCGAGCCTCCCTCTCGGTGCATCGGCTCGGGGAACTCCGACTCCCATTGTGGTCTCAGAGACGAGTCGGTCCTCGGATTCGGGGGGACCTGCCTTCGAGGCCATGAGGAGTGCACTGGCCAGATCGTCAGTTACATCACCCGGATCATTCACTCCTTCCCCCTACACCCTGGCTAGAGCCTCTGACGCCCCCCTATCCGTGGATGGCAGAGCCCGAAGGTCTGAGGATACCCCCATGAGCGGTTTCCAACTTTCTGAGGGCCCCTCAGTGTTGGTGCCTGAGGAGCCCCCTAGAAAGAAGTTGTGCAAGAGGAAGCATATAGCCTCCCAGGACGAGTCCCTCACTTCTGATACCAACCTCGAGGAGTCAGAGGGGTCCCCCAAGTCGTCCTCCGATGTCTCTTTCTCCGACATCCTGGAGATCTTGAGGCAGAGAGGCGACTGGCCGTCCAAGACCCCCTCTGAGGAGGAGTCGGTATTCCTCAAGGCCTTCGGAGCTCAACCCTCTGCCTCCTGGGTGTCTCCACCCTTCGATGAACTCCTAGATTTGATTTGTCGAAGGGTGTGGGAGAGCCCTGATTCTGTGGAACCGGTGCCCAGACGTCCAAATAAGTTTCTTTCTGCTCCCCCGGGAAAGAGTTCCTGACCAAAGGGGTTTCCGTAGATGCCGTGATGGTGGCGGCAGCCACTCAGCAGGAAGTTGCAGAGGCTTCTTCTTCCGTCCATCCTCCTAACAAGGAGTCCAGGAGTCTGGACCGGTACGGGAAGCGTACCCTGTCTTCAGTGACCTTTACTTTGCGGTCGCTGAATTATCTTTGTCATTTTACTCGGCTCCAGAGAGATCTCCTTAAGGAGCTAGGAGACACTCTGATGGGTAACATGCCTGAGGCGGTAGCGCAGACTGTTAACGCCCAGTTGTCTACCCTTGGTTCCATTGTCATCTCGTCCATGAGGCTCATATCCTATGCAGCCGAAGGGGCGAGTAGGGCAGCTAGCTCAGGTGTAGCTCTCAGAAGGCAAGCCTGGATGTGCCTGTGTCATTTCGCGGAGGCCTTTAAGTCTTCCTTCACTGACGCCCCCTTTGATAGGTCCCCACTCTTCGGGACCAAAGTGAAAGACACTCTCGCCAGATGTGAACAGGAGGGGAAGACCCTATCTGCCGTAGGGGCCCGTTTCTCTCTTCCTTCTAGGCCTTATCCCAAGGCTCAAAGAGGAGGGAAAATGTGGTTCAAGAAGTCACAGAAGTCTTTCCCTGCCGCTCAAGGTGAGTCCCCCTCCAGAGGCAGAGGAGGGGGAAATTATTCTGGAAGACGCCGTCCTAGAGGCAGAGGAGGCCCCTGCAACTTGGGAGACCACAATTCCTTTCGCGGGTCTTCCTTTCAGTGTTCCTGAGGTGTTGCCCGACTGTGCTGTTCCGGAGCTAGTTGGGGGCCGAATTTCGTTGCATCCGGAAGCCTGGGAAAGCATCACCCAGGATCGTTGGGTGCTTCGAATAGTTACCGGAGGTTACACTATTCCCTTTTTATCAACACCCCCTCTAGTCAAAAGAATCCCGGACGTTTCACCCAGTCAGCGGGATCAAGCAGCACTAGAAGTTTCAAAGCTGCTAGAAAAAGGAGTCATCCAGCCAGTCCCCTCAGACTATATCGGATCAGGAACTTACTCAAGACTCTTTTTGGTGCCAAAAAGAACAGAGGACCTGAGATCCATTCTGGATCTCAGCCGATTGAATCACTACATTCTGAAGTCCAAGTTCCGAATGGTCACTCTTCAGTCCATTTTTCCCTTGCTGGAAAAAGGAATATGGATGTGCTCCATCAATCTCAAGGATGCCTACTACCACATCAAGATGGACAAGGCATCCAGGAGTCACTTACACTTCCGGCTGGGAGCCAGTCACTTCCAGTTTCGTGCCCTGCCCTTTGGCCTCACCACAGCCCCCAGGGTGTTTACCAAGTGTTTGGCAGTGGTGACAGCTCACCTGAGACGTCGGGGATTCCAGGTGTTTCCATATCTGGACGACTGGCTTCTCACCGCCCCCACCAGGCATCTCCTCATTCAAGCCAGGGAGGCTACCATTACACTTTGTCAGCAACTAGGAATTACCTTGAACTGGGAAAAGTCTGCCTTGCTGCCCTCACAGCGTGTTGTTTTTATAGGCGCAGAGCTAGACTTTATTCAAATGCGGGCCTTTCTGCCACAAGAGAGGATAAGAGTGCTGCAGTCTCAGATTCACGCATTGTTGCCCCTCAAGAGAGTTCAGGCCAGGTTAGTTCTCCAGCTCCTGGGATCCATGGCTGCCACCATCATGCTGGTGCCGCTAGCCAGGTTACACATGCGGATCCTACAGTAGCTCCTTTTGGCCCAATGGTCCTTTCAGAAACGTCCTCTTTCCCACTTGATACTTCTCACAGAACGGTGCAAACAGGACCTCCGCTGGTGGCTATGTTTCACCAATCTGGACAAGGGGAGGAGCTTGATTTCTATGTCTCCAGTGGCCACGGTGACCACGGACGCCTCCCAGATGGGGTGGGGGGGGGCATTATCTTGGCAGGATGGTCCAAGGCACGTGGCAAGATCACGAGGTACACCTGCACATCAGTGTTCTAGAGATGAGAGTGGTGTTACTAGAATTGCGGGTACTTCAAAGCTCTCTTCCTCTGGGAACGATTGCAATTCACTCGGACAGCATGTCTGTGGTGTGGTACCTGAACAAGCAGGGGGGGAACCAAGTCTTATCCCCTCTGCAGAGAGGCCATGCGAGTGTGGCATTGGGCAGTGTCTTCCCAATGGTTTTTAGTGGCAATGGACATTCCGGGAAAGACCAACATGATAGCGGACAGGCTGAGCAGAGCTATTCTGATGCCTTACGAGTGGTCCCTGAACAACCGAGTGGCGGCTCAAATTTTCAACAGGTGGGGTCAGCCTTGCTGCGATCTCTTCGCCAGCCCTCTCAATGCCAAATGCAGCAAGTACTTCACACTGATCCCCCCACAGGGGGAGTCACCCAGGGACGCGCTAGTCCATGATTGGCCCCCTGGTCTAATCTATGCTTTCCCTCCATTTCCTCTGTTACCAAGAGTGATTCAGAAAGCCATATCCTTGGGAAGCAGGATGATTCTAATTGCTCCACACTGGCCTCAACAAGTATGGTTCCCCTTTCTTCAGCAGTACGCAGTGGACGGTCCTTGGACCCTGGACCCAGTGCCAGACCTACTGACTCACATGTCAGGACAGCTCCATCCCTCCCTGTGAACCCTCAGGTTGACAGCCTGGCTGCTCCACTTCATCACTAGTTAGACGACATTCCTTTTCACCTGAGGTGGTACACATCTTGTCTTCATCTCATAAGTCTTCCACCAGAACGATTTATTCCAGCAAATGGAAGAGATTCTCCATTTGGGCTCAGGCCCAAGGTTTGGACCCCTTCACAGCCCCAATTCCATCGGTTTTAGATTTTTTAGCAATGCTTTTCCGACAGGGCTCTGCACCTGCTACCATTATGGTGCAGCTGGCTGTAATTTCCAATTCTCATACATCTTACGAGCCTTCTCTTATGGGCCATAAACTCTGTAAGGCCTTCTTGAAAGGCACCTGGTTACTTTGTCCTCCTGTTTCAGAAATTGTCATGCCATTGGATCTAAACCTTGTATTACAAGCCATCACTTCACCACCCTTTGAACCGGCTGCCATCTGTGAATTAAAATTTCTATCTTGGAAGACGGCTTTCCTAATAGCCATTACATCGGCCAGAAGAGTATCAGAGATTCAAGCTTTGTCCATTAAATCTCCATATTTGACCTTTCATAAGGACAGAGTTTCCCTGAGACTTAAACCGTCCTTCCTTCCCAAGGTGTCATCCACGGTTAATCTTCATCAGTTTATTGAGTTACCAGTGTTCTTTCCAAACTTTTCCAATAAAGCAGAGTTTAGATTTCACCAGTTGGATGTGCACAGACAACTAAGATTCTACTTACACAGGACTAAGCATATTAGGAAGTCTGATCAACTGTTTGTGTCCTTCTCAGAGAACAGAACAGGTTGTTCTATTTCCAAGAGCACAATTTCAAAATGGATCAAAGATTGTATTTCCCTTATCTATTCGTCAGCAGGCAGAAATTTACCTTTTCCCGTCAAAGCTCACTCTACCAGGGCAGTGTCTACATCAATAGCTTACCATGCCAGGCTTTCATTGGATATTTGTGCTGCAGCCACCTGGGCCTCTCCTCACACCTTTATTACTCATTACAAGTTAGACATGGCTTCTAGGGGCCAGGCTTCCTTTGGTTCCACGGTTCTCAGGAGTATTTTCCTATGAGCCACCCAGGATAGAGGTGCTGGGGACGCTGTCCCATGAGTAAAGAATGTAGGCGAGATAGGACCACATAACATCAGGTAGTTATGTACTCACCATAACGATCAATGTATGTGGTCCATCTCGCCTCACATTCTTATGTACCCTCCCACCTGCCCCCTTCATGTAGGATTTGGAGGAAAATTGGCTCTGAGAACCCTTCAATGTCAGTTGTTTTTTCTTTCCTTTCTGGCTGGAGCTCCTTCCAGTGGTGGTTGTGTGTGGGGTGTGACTGGAATGGCTGAAAACTAGATCTGGGGCTAGGGCAATGTGCATCTTGGGATACCGGGTTAGCCCAGCCAATTAGAGACTTTGTGCTAGAGAAATAAGTTGGCCGAGTCGGAGCCGATTCTCGGCTCCGAATCCCGTGAGTAAAGAATGTGAGGCGAGATGGACCACATACATCGATCGTTATGGTGAGTACATAACTACCTGATCTCCTTCTTCTACTTCTTTATGAGGTAAGCGGGAGCTTCTCAGAGTCTCACCAAAGCAGACATGAACAGGATGATGAGACATTTCCTTCGGACCTGAATCTAGTTGAGGATACTGCCAGCTTCAACTACCATCGAATTTAGAATTTACATTTCTTCTCCTCACTAACAGCTCCTTTTCCGATCTGACCATTCAGATTGGAGCCCATGGATCTGACTCTTGCTCAGGGTAGATCTGTATTGGAGCCAAGGCTTCATACTTCCTCGACTTCGATGAGTTCTGTAAAGAAGTCTGCTCTGACAGTCAGAGTCTCAGAGCTGAACCATCAGGATAGGATTGGCGATGAGGTCTTCAGATCCTTTCCTTCCTCTAGGGGCATCAGTGCTTAATAGTTCAGTTCCAATGACAGCCTCGGATCCTAGCCCAGTGGTTTCTAGGGTTGAGACACCTTTGAGAATTTTGGTCTGACAGCGATGCTCTCTGGATCCATGTTAAGCTTAGAGTTTGAGGCTTTCGAGAAAATACTGTCACAACCTAGAGAGAGGTGTTCCTTTTTGGAGCTGGATCCAACCCTTCCTAATAGGATTTCCCAGGGTACACAGCCTGGTCATCGGGACTGCCAGTTCCTGAGAGCCTTAAATCTGTTCTCCCAAAGTAGAAGATATCTGTATCTGAGTCCTCCACTGAACAACCCACAATGGAGGTTCACTGAAAACATAAGAGTGTCAGAGGAAACACTTGGATTCCCCAGGATAATGCTCAAACATTGAAATTGATTTTGATGAAGGAGAAGGTTTGCCCAGATCCCCCATGAGGATATTTTGTTTGGAGAGATTCTCAAACTTCGTAGACAGAAAGAGGGTTGGCCTCCCAAGCACCCTCTCTGGATGAATTATTTTTTCTTGAGGCTTTCAGTTCTGACCCATCTACTTCTTGGGGTGGTCCTCCAGCTGACAAAATGATCCACTTGAAAATCTCTCGGGCATAGAAAGAACCAGATACAATTGAACGTATCCCCAAGAAGCCTGCCAAATTTTTGATTGCACCCAAAGACTATCCCCAATGAAGCAAAGATTCCATGGTAGATTCTATGGTAGTGGTAGCAGTCACTAAGAAGGGTCGCGCACAAGAAAGCTTCTCTGTCCATCCACCAAATAGAGACTCACATGATCTGGACAGGTTTGGGAAGCGTGTCTATACCTCATCTACATTTTTGGTAAGAGTGCTTAATTACTTGGCACACCTCACTCATTTCCAGAGAGATTTGACCATGGAAATCTCAAATTCTCTCCCAGGGACCTTGACTGCTATTCAGAGAAAATCCATTGATTCACAATTGGCTACCCTAAAGTCAGTGTCTAATGCCTCTATGCACATTATCTTTAATGCCACAGAGGGTGTATCTAGAACTGCTAGCATGGGCTTTTCCATAAAAATACATGCTTAGATGCAGCTATGCAGTTTCACAGAAAATTTCAAGACGTCATCCTTCATCAATGCCCTATATGATAAAAAGACCTTATTTGATCCCATAGTGAAAAAGAATATCTCAAGAAGTGAGTAGGATGGCAAATCCCTTATCTGCAGTTGGTATCAAATTCTCAATTCCTCAAAGGACCTTCTCCAGAAATCAAAAGGGAGGAAAGACAATGTAGTTTTGTAAATCCCAGGGCTTTGCACCCAGGGTTGCCAGATTTCTGAAGGGCCAGGTAGGGACAAAAAAAAAAAGAAAAAAAAAAGAAAAGGTCTTTTACGCTAAGTAAAGACAAAAAAAAATGTCTTTCATTCGTGCGGATCAGCAGGCAGTTCTGCAGAAGTGGAAACGCTTTGAGATTTTTGATTGGCTTGAATGCCGGTATATGAGCCATTCAAAAATTCGCAACAGCAGACCCTCTTCTGTTCAGTGCAGAACAGCTCACTATTCCGCATTAAACAGAAGTGGCTCCGCTTTGAGATTTATGATTGGCCCATATGGCATATGGGTCAATCATAAATCGCAAAGCAGAGGCTGTTTTGACTGGATTTTAACTAGCAATGTGGGACTCAGGATTGAGCTGCTGATCCCGGGACAGTCCTGCTCAAATAGGGACATCTGACAACCCTGTTTGCACATGACAGAGAGAGAGCTCCCTGATGCAGAGGTGGTAACTATTATTATGGAATGACCCAAGGGGCAGAGGTGATCTGCAAAACCAAGGCTTCAGGGGTCCATCCTCAGAGAAGCCTTTCCAGTGCTCCTGAATGTTTGACCAACTGTTGCACTCTGGAGACAGTTGAGGGAGCTAATCCCTGGACCCAGCAACATGGCTGTCCAACATTCAAGACAAATGGGTGCAGAGGATCATTATCAGAGGCTGCTTCATTCCTGCCCATGCATTTTCTTCATGCCACAATAGAATCTCCAATCTTCTACTCTCACAAAGGGAAGAAGCCACTTCAGAAGTAAGGAAGTGTCTAAGAAGTTGAGGAATCCAGGAGGTCCCTTCAAACCAGTGAGCATCTGGAATTTACTTAAGATTCTTTTTAGTGCCAGAGAAAAACTGGGACCTAAGTCCAGTTTTGAACATAAGTCACTTAAACAAGTTTGTGAAGTGAACTAAATTCTGCATGGTAGCAGTTAAGTCCATTCTTCCACTACTGAGGAAGAATGACTGAATGTACTCAACAGATCTTCAGGATGCTCCAGGAAGTACCTTCACTTCTGACAGGGAGCCAGTCATTACCAGTTCAGAGCTCCACACTTTGGTCTCACAACAACCCACCACCCCGGGTGTTTGCCACGTGTATGGCAGTAGTGGCAACTTGTCTGTGATTGCAGGGTTTCCAGGTATTCCCTTATTTGGACATCTGGATCATCACTGCCCCTTCCTGGAATTTATTAGTTCAGGTCAAGGACTCCTTCCTTCAACTGTGCATAGACGTGGGGATTGCAGAGACTTCAAAGAGCAAGACTCCCTCAAACAAGGATCACATCTCTTCACAAAAAACTCACTAGAAGCCACCAGCAAGACTACGTCTTATTATTCTAGGCTCTGTGTCAGCATCCATCTCATTAGTGCCAGTAGCCAGATTCTACATACTGGTTCTTCACTGTACTCAGGCAGTTCAGTGATCAGTCAGAATACAACCCATGTCTTTTCTAGTGATTCTAATGAACCTTTTCAGAGCTCAAATACAGTGGTGGCTACAATCTCCACATGTTCTACTGGGACATCTTTCATTCTTCCTTCCCCCCATACAACAGTGACAATGGATTCTTCCCAACTGGGACGGGGGAGCATTTTGTGGGAAAAGCAGTCCAAGACACATGGTACCAAACAGAGGCCAGTTCTCAAATCAGTATATTTGACATGAGAGCAGTCCTTCTAGCACTAAAGACTTTTCAGGACTCTCTCCCTTCGTGTGTGATATGTATTCAGTCAGACAACATGGCAGTGGCTTGGTAGATCAACAAACAGGGAAGAACCAGATATTACTCCTTGTGTTGAGAGGCCATGACAGTGTGGCAGTAGGCGCTAACCTCTTGACACTTTCTAATAGCAATGCATATCCTGGGGAGACGCAGTATACTTGTGGACAGGCTGAGTAGATTTGTCCTGCTTCCTCACGAGTGGTCCCTCAATCCTTAAGTAACACAGTGGATATTTATCGAGTGGGGCCGACCTGGTATTGACCTCTTCACCTCCCCTCACAACACCAAATGAAGTAAGTTCTTTGCTCTAATTCCCTGAGAGAGAGAGAGAGAGAGGGAGAGAGAGAGAGAGAGAGTCACCCAGAGATGCTGTACTGCACCCTTGGCCCCCTTGTTTTCTTTATCCTTTCCTCTGACACCCCTAATTCCCAAGTTTCTACAGAAAGCATCTGCAATGAGGGTCACAGTCATCCTCATTGCCCCTTACTTGCCCGAGCAAGTATGGTTTCCCTTCCTCTGGCCTCATCTAGTTCACTGTCCCTGAGTGCTGTGCTCGGAACCAGATCTTCTGACTCATCCATCAGGGTCGCCTCAACCGAATATTTAATCCTTCAAAATGACTGTATGGTTTCTCCAATTCAAATCATAGTTTGGCAATCCAGATTTTTATCTTCAGCTGTCCACATTTTGTCTTCCTCACAAAAGTCCTCAACTAGAAAAGTTTATAAGAGCAAATGAAAAAGGTTTTTGATTTGAGTGATGATTGAAAATATTGATTCTTTCTCAGCCCCTCGCCCAGCAGTTTTGAACTTCCTTGAACATTTCTTCCAGTGTGGATCCAGCCATACCATAATCAAGGTACAATTAGCCACTATATCTTCCTTTAATATGGGTGAAAATCATATGCTTATTGCATCTGTCAGATTATGCAAGGCTGTCTGTTCAGGTACCTTTTTACTACACACACTGCTCAGAGAACCACTCCCTCCATGGGGTATTACTATTGTGCTACAGGATTTGAGTAGGCATCTATTCGAACCCACTGCTAGAGGTGACCTATATTTTTTTAATGGAATACTTTATTTCTGGTGGCTATCACTTCTGCCAGGAGAATTGTTTGAGCTACAAGCCTTAACTTCAAAACCACCCTACATAGTTTTTTAAAAGGACAGAATGTCATTAAGAACCAACCCTACTTTTCTTCCTAAGGTGGCTTCTGAATCGTCCATAAATCAGTCCATTCTCTGTAAACTGTTTGTGTTTTTTTTTTTGGAGCTTTTCTCTTTGGGTCTCCACTGAAAATAGGCCACAAGCCCAGCTGGACCAACCCGGTTAACAAATGTCAATAAAAAAAAGTGAATAAATAATAAAATTAATTTTCCAGTGCTCTTCCCAAATTTTTAAAACAAATGTAAATATACTTTGCAATTGCTTGACGTCCATCATCAGTTGTTTTTTATCAACATAATATGAAACCCTTTAGGAAATCTGATCAGTTATTTGTGTCCTTTTCCTCAGCTATACTAGGGAAATCAGTTTCCAAAATCAGCCTTTCCCACTAATTTTCTTTTGCTTATCAAGAAAGAGGGCTGCCACTCCCTTCAACTCCAAAGGCTCATGCCACCCGGTCTGTGGCTTCATCTACAGTTTTCCTGAACAGTGTTTCAATTGATGATATGTATGCTGCAGCTACTTGGTCCAAGCTACATACCTTAATTTCACATAGTAACTTAGATATGCAGTCAAGATCTAGAGTCTCCTTTAGTTCAGCTGTGCTCCGGAATATCCTTCCATAAGGCCTCACAAGTGAGAAAGTAGTGGGGGCCGTCATCAGATAAGGTTATGTACTCATCATAATGATAGATCTGTGTTATCTGTCTCTGTCCTTCCTTAACTACCTTCCCACTATCCCCCAACAATTTTTTCTTATTATGTTTCCTTTCTGAAATGGTTCTAGCTGATCAAGCCTTGGCTCCTGAGGGTCATGTCTTTCTCTCTTTCATTCTCCTTATTAATCATACAGTGCTTAGGTTTACCAAAGTTATTTGTCTTCCGATACCCTTATGATTTTTAAATCCCCTTCTTACTAGTGGGCAAGTTCCATCTGAGGTTGCTCATTACTTACACAAGGGATTATGGGTGTGGGAAGGAGCCTGAACACTGGATCCAAAGGTTAAGGATGGCTGAGGCTGGATCCAAGATCAGATCTAAGACCCACATGTTGAGGAAGGACGTTCAAAACAGATCTGTCATTATGGTGAATACATAACTTTCATTAATATCTCACCTCCCCATTAGCAAGTAGTGACCAGACTGCATTACAGCCTGATTTAGCATAGAAGGAAGAACTGCAACTACAGATCATTAGAATGAAGGAAAATACTACTTACACAGGAGTATGAACTGTAATCTGATGAAATCAAAATAAGACAAATTCTGTGACAATGAAGCACAATAAAGATGTTAGTTAATTCAGTTATGGTAAGGCATAAGGATATCAGTATAGAAATGCATAGAAAATATAACAAAAAAAAGCTGTCAAGAAAATCAAGAATTAGTTGAATCTTAATTTGGAACAAATAACTAGAGAGAGAAAAGTAATAAAGAAGTATAAGGCCAAGCAGCAGTTTGGACTGCAGGTTAGATTCATCCTTCCTTACCAGGGGTTGATATCAGAGTATAGGGAAAGGGATGGGGAGTGCTTATTTAAAAAAAATAGCTGTGGTGGAGTTCTTTTCTAGAACAGATGCTGCTTTTAAAAATGGATAATTAACAGAGCATATAAAATATTGCGTGATAACTATAAGAATCAGTCAGAAGAGGTTAGGAAAGATCGGGATGAGAGTTTGGAAAGGAACAATGGGAGAACATCTGTATGGCTCCCACTTATATAACAAATTCCACAAGGTTTAAGATTTTTGTGTGGAAGTATTTACGTAGATATTTTTATACCCAAAGCAGACTTCAGAAAAATTTTCCTACGATAAATAGTAAATATTGGAGGTTAGATAGAAAAGAGAGCGGTGACTTGGAACCTTTTTTTTTTGTTAAGTGTAATGAGTTGGTAGATTTTAAAAATCTCTTACAGGAGTACTCAAGGAGAAATGTTTTGAGCTGGGACACAGAATCTGAATTGCCTATATAATAAGGTCATACTAAGTTTAATGCTATTGGTTGCCAAAAAAGCAACTACTGGAAATGGAAATAAAAATCTAAAACAGCTGTAATTCAAGTACTAAAATATTTTAAAGGAGATATAAGAACTAGAGGTGGGATCTTTAGAAAAGGGAAGAAGTGAATTGCATAGAAATAAATGGAATTTGTGGGAACAGTACATGCAGAATAATGTTCAGGAGGAGGAGAGAAGTTTAAGGGAAGTCAGGAACTGAGCGATTCATGTAATGCTAGAGTGAATAATTGTTGAAAAGAAAGAAAACGTATTATATAATGCATGGATGTAACAAATGTTAGCATTGTTTTTCGTTTCTGTTAATGTATGTGTGCTTAAGTCTTAATTAATAATTTAATAAAAGTGTTTAAAAAGGAATTAGTTTAATCTTGAAAAGACTGAGAATTGGCTTCAAATGTTATAACAGCCAGCTCAGTATAGAAGAATACAGTCTTGATTACAGCCCAGACAACCTGGGATGGATTAGCAAATCAGGCGATGGAGGAAACATTCAGGGAATATGTGAGTAAGCAGCTATTGGTAGCTTGCCAGTCAAGAGGGAAGGATGGTAGATCAACTTCATGTGTTAGGGCCACCTGGTACTGGTCACATGGAGCAACAATAAGGTGAGCGGGGCATGCTTGTGGTCTGTTACACAACTAGCATTGTAGCTGCATTTGGCTGGTAAGTGGATGCAGTCACACGTCAGTGGGCCAACACACTGTACACCTTCATGGTGTGGATTTTATAGCCACCAAAAGAGCAGGTTAAGGACCAAAATCCTTGATCTGTGAGGATGACAGCCTCATTTTAGGTTGCCTGTCACCCCTACAACTAAAGGAGTGGCAGGTTAGGGAAACAAATGGGTTGGAATGACAGGAGGAGGAGGGAAGGCTCATATTCAGTAGGTACAGACAGGAAAGGTACAAGCAAAGTACAGTAAACTCTCAGTTAACCGGAACTCAAGCAACCAGCAAAAAATATTGAAGAAATACAGTACAATTTTCATGTGTTGCACTTTCTGATTTACCTGCCGCAGAAACATACCTTACGTTTTTAGAGTTTTAAAAAGGAAGATAGGAATAAATTCCCTCTCTCCCCAACCTGAGAACAAGTCAAACCAAACAATTAGTATAGGGTACAGTATTAGTCAGACCTGTTTTTAATAGTAACTCTCAAGCAACCAGAAACTACAGTTATCCAGCATCTACCAATCCCCATGGGTGCCGGTTAACTGAGAGTTTACAGTAGAATGTTTCATAAATACATTATTCAGGCAGGAAATTCTGTCAACCAAATGAAAATACAAAAACATTTGCAGTGTAACATTTGATATTGAATTAGTCAGTATGTTTACAAATTAATACTAGACATTTGATATTGAATTAGTATGTTTACAAATTAATACTAGATGGCAATTAGCTTGTAAATAAAACGCTTGAGCAAATTAGTTTAAGACTTGATGCTGACATAAATAAGGATGAATAAGAGTAATCATGCCTTTTCCCTCTAGCAAAACTACAAGACTGGATTATTATCTAAAGAATGAGCATTCGCAGCTATTTTGTCCGTATTCAAAGGGAACAGAAGTAAAGGCAATACTAAAAACTATTGTTCCCATTCTTTCCTCAGCATTAACAGGAAGTGTTTGGAGGAAAATTATAATTCGGCTGTTAAAGGCCAATTTAATATCTGAACTTGTCACCAAAATAGGACAACATGCATATTGGCCTGTAGACAACAGTTCTTGCGGTTATTAATGCTGAGTTGCAGGTTGATTTCATCTACCTTGACCTTTGTTATGCCTCTGATACTGATGACTACTTCATTTTAATGCATAGCAATTCTTATTTAATAAGGTGTATATCTAACTGGATCTGGGAAAGGGAGTCAGGATAGACACAATGCATAAAGAAACTATAGTGTTGTTTGTGGGGTACCTCATGGATTGATATTAGGACCATCCCTTTTGTGTATATACATGGAAGACTTAACATTACCATATGATAGCTCTGGAGCTAAATATGCAGATGATAACAGAATTAGTCTTATAATGTACATTAATGGGATCAGAATAACTTTAAGTGCGTTTTGCATCATGCAGAGCAATGGGCAGACATACCCTGGGATTCAGATAGGCTTACTGAGATGTAGAAGCTTTTTCCTCATAAGGTTTCCACATCACTGTAAGCCTTTCCAGTTCATGGACTGGACTCCTGATATAATTTTTAGTATGGAGATCAGTCTCAGTGGTAAAGCTGCATGTTAATACAGCAGTCTGAGGGAGTGACTAATGCTAATTAGCCAAATGCACTCTCACAAAAATGTTCAAGGACCCTGCTTTACTCATCTGAGTAATATTTAACTTTAGAAGGAAAAAGTGAATGCCATATTTTGACTATAGTTACCCATTCACTCCTATTGGAGTATGTGCTGTATAAGTTAAGTCCAATGAACCTATGGGAGTGGGCTGGTCTTCTAATGTGAGGATGTGTCTGTGTGTGTGTGTGTGTGTGTGTGTGTGTGTGTGTGTGTGTGTGTGTGTGTGTGTGTGTGTGTGTGTGTGTGTGTGTTTGTAAATATTGTGTATATCTGTCTGTCTGTCTGAGTAGTCACATTACCGTAGGTAGGGGACTGTGAGTCTGGATGTGTGTGTGTTTATGTGTGTGGATATTGGAGCATGCTTGTGTATGTAAGAGAATGTAAAGGTCTTATTTACAGATGTGTGTATGTGTGTGTGTGTGTGTGTGTGTGTGTGTGTGTGTGTGTGTTTGTATGTGTGTCTTTGGAGCATGCTGCTGTGACTATTTTCATGAGTGTGAGTGATAGTGGGGGGGGGGCTTGTTTGCTTGTTTGTGCATGACTGGATGTGTTTGTGTGTGTCTGTGTGCAAGTATCTGTGGGTATGTGTATGTTGGGAGGAACCTTTGCTAACACAGTGCATGGGCTGCTAAGGGAGAACTCTAGTATAATCAGGTCTATCCAAGCAATGTACAATTCATAGACATGGTACTGAACCTCTTATGATATGTTTCTTATTGTGGCTTTACCAGTCATGCTGATTGAACAACTTACATTTATTTTATTTATTTATTTTATTTTACATTTGTTGACCGGGCTAGTCTAACTGGATACATGTCCATTTTCAGTAGAGGCCCGGGGAGAAAAGCTCCAAGACACTTACAAAATACAATAAAGAAGGAAATAACAGTAAAGATCCATACAAAATACAAAATAAAAATTGTAGTTAGAACTAAAAAATATTTTTTTTTCTTCAAAAAAAAAAATTGCAAATAGTTGAACATTGTTAGAGAAATATTAACTACCATACTCTGACTGTTCATAGCAAGGACAGTAAACTGCAAGGATTAATATTAATGAGAGGATGTTATATACATATATTTATGAAATTCATTAGCAGTTTCATGGTAAAAGGAAAACTATAGGGGTTATACTATGATGTGTGGTAGTTATTGGTGAGAAGTAAGAAAGTTAGTCAGGATTAGTGCAGGAACATAACCAGTGTGTATTGAGGTATAGTTTGAGTTTCTTTTTAAAAAGTGTAAGAGAAGACAGAGTTGTGAGTTCAGAGGGTAGTAAATTCCTTAGCTTTCCAACAGTATTAGAGAACAGGGAGTTACCTGCTGAGTTGTTGGATCTGCAAGTGTTAAACAAAAGTTTGTTTGATGAGTGTAATTTTTTTTGATTATTGTAGGGGGTAAAGAGGCTAGAGAGTATTGGAGTATTGGTGGGTTGATACAGGGTCTTGTGGGCTACAGTAAGCTGTAGAAATTGGAAATGGTGTAGAAATTCTAGCCAATCAAGTTGTTTTAAATTAAGGCAGTGATGAGTTCTGAAAGGAGAGTCAGTAGCAAATCTGGCAATATTATTATAGGATACTGACAGTTTGTTGAGGTCGCTTTTAGAAAGATTCATATAAATGGGTGAAGCATAGAGTAAAGTAGAGATTAGGTGAGTTCTGGCTATAGCAGTCCTAGCTACTGGTGTAAGAAAGGGTTTGATTCTATAGAGGGATCCTAGTTTCTTGTTGACTGTTTTTATTGTACTGTTAATATGACTATCAAAGTTGAGGTTATTGTCTATTGTTATTCCTAGGAGTTTGGTAGTAGGGTCGGGAGAAATAAGAGTACCATTGTTAGATGTAAGTGTGAAATGTATGAGGGTGGACTTACGGGTTGGTGAGATGAGTAGCAGTTTAGTTTTTTTTTTTGGGTTTAGGAGGAGGCAACGGTTTGTGAACCATTCTTCAACAGTATTAAATGCTTTCTGGGTAAGGGTCTGTAGTTCGGTTTGAGAAGTGGCTGAGCAGATAATAGTAGAGTCATCTGCATATTGAATGCAGGTAGTGTGTGGAATTGCTGACTGAAGCTCATTAATAAAAATGGAAAAAAGGAGAGGACCTAATATGGACCCTGAGGGACACCAAGGGAGATGGGAAGGAGATTAGAAAGATTGTTGTGCCAGAGTACAGCCTGCTGTCTGTTTTCTAGGTAAGATTTGAACCAATTTATGGCTAAGGGATTAAGTGCTAGAGATTTCATTATATGTAAAAGGAGTTGGTGATTAACCATGTCAAAAGCTTTGGATAAATCAATGAATACTGCAGAGGAAAGAACAGTTTTGTTACGGTTATGGTTAATACAATCTGTGAATGATAATAGGGCAGTGGTGGTACTGTGATAAGGTCTGAAGCCATGTTGACAGTTGACAAGTAAGTTGTTTTGAAGGAGGTGGTTAAGAAGTTGCTTATGGATACACTTTTACATAATTTTTGCTAGAGGAGATAGTAGAGCTATAGGACGAAAGTTAGAGAAGTCATAAGAATTTCCACCTTTGTGTAGCGGAATAATATAAGAAATTTTCCAGATTGATGGGATATTTCCTTCACTTATGGTTCTATAGATCAGAATGGATATGGGGTAGGCAATGGCTTTAGCTCCTTTTTGAAGGTATTCAGCTGGGAGTTGGTCAGCAGAAGGGGTGGTAGGTTTTAGTTTTTGGAGAAGGGAGCATATACTGGAAGTAGACACAGGTTGTAACTGAAATGAAGGGGGAGGGTTTGAAGATGAAGTAGACAGATTTGTGGTATCTGGAGATAGTTGGCTAGCAAGAGTTTGGATGGCATTGGTAAAGAAAGAATTAAAGGCATTGGCAGTGTGAATGGGACTCTCTGGGTCGGAGCCTAGTGGGTTGGGAGTGATAGATTGTCCTGGGTAAAGAAGTTGGTTAATGGTGTTCCAGAACTTTTGAGGTTTCATTTGATAGGTCTGCTGTGCCTGGAGGTAAAAGTTCTTTTTGTCTAACATAATGGCTTTTTTTAGTGTGATTTCTAAGTTGCCTAAAGGTTTGGTGATCTGTTGGATTTTTAGTAGTATGCCATTTTGTCCAGGCTTTGTTTCTCAGAAGGATATTTTGCCTAATAGCATTAGAGAGCCAGGGGGCTGGTTTAGCTTTACATCTAACAGAGCGTACTGGGGCATGGTGGTTCAGGATGGCTAGGAATGTGGCATTAAAATAGGTTACTGCTTCATCAAGTGGGAGAGATTTTAGTGGGGACCAATTACATTGATTAAGTTCTGTCTGGAAGAGTTGAAAGTTAAATTGCTTTTTATTGTGTACTATTCTGACAGTGTTAGGGTGAGGTAGGTTAGTTTTATATCTGATAATATAGGTTAGGGAGTGGTCACTTAGATTATCTGGGAGGGTTCCTACTTTGTAAGTTTGATGAGGATTATTAGTAAGTATCCAGTCCAAGGTACTTTCTTTGTTGTTGGGTTTATTAGTTCTGGTAGGGGAGTTAATAGTTTGTGAGAAGCCGTATAAGTTAATATGGGTGGTGGGGTGTGTATTATTACAGGACTGCCAGTCTATATTACAGTCTCTTAGGATTATGGTTTCTTGTGGGAGATTAATAGAAAGCCAATTAAGGATATTTTCAAGGGTATTGATGTTGTTTCCTGGAGGTAGGTATAAACAAATAACATTTATAGCTTTGCAAGAGTTGACCTAAAATTTAGAGATTAGTATTTCAGCTCTGTTGTCAAAAGGTGGATTAAGGTCTACTGTGTTAACTTTTAATTCTGCTTTATAGAGAATTGCGACCCCACCTCCCTTTTTGGTGGTGCGGTCATTTCTAATGATATTGTAACCAGGTGGGGTTACTTCATTGTCATTTACAGTAGGTTTTAGCCAAGTTTCAGATAAGCATAGGATTTCAAATTGATGGACATCTAGGAGGGTGTGTAGGTGAGGAATTTTATTATTAATGCTGTGTAGTATCGGGCAAGTAATGCTGTTATTGTACTGTAGGGGCGCTCTGGGGAATTAGCAACAGGAAGTGTTGGTTCTGTATTCTCTGGTAACTGGTTGTTTCCGGTGTATGTATGGCTATGGCGAAGTTGTGAACATGTAGCATGGGTGCGCACCTGAAGGCTCTTAATAAAGAAAGGCCTTACAACTCCAGAACCGTGTGGTCTCGTTATTTCCCAGGATATAACATATTGGCAACGAGGATGGGATGCCTCCGAGTCCGCTGCGAGTGAAAACGGCGGGGTGCAGTTAATGTTGGACGACGAAGAGACTGGGCCTGCCGGGGTTATGTCTGGTTCCATGTTGGGGTCGCTGGTTGCATACGACTGTCAGACCCAGACCTGGGAGGAGTATTGTGAAGTGTTGGAACATTTTTTTGAAGCAAACCAGATACTGGATGCGGGCCGGAAGCGAGCCATATTGCTGAGCTCGGTGGGCAGCAAGACGTACAGTCTGATGAGGAACTTATTGAGTCCTGATAAACCGGGGGATAAATCGTTCACGGAGTTGACGAGCTTGCTTCAGTCACATTATAACCCGAAGCCGAGTGCCATAGTCCAAAGGTTCAAGTTAAATTCAAGGACTAGAATGGCCAATGAAACGGTAATGGAGTATGTCGCAGTGCTGAGGGAACTGGCACAACACTGTAATTATGGGGACAGACTGACAGAAATGCTACGAGATAGGCTCGTATGTGGCATTGCAGATGACCGCATACAACGCAGATTGTTAGCGGAGCCTGAGTTGTCGTTTGAAAAGGCCTTGAAGTTGGCACAGGCCATCGAGACGGCGAATAAAGACATTCGTGATTTACAACCAAGAGCCATCGAAGGGGTGGGGAGCAGGGGTGCTACCCCACTGCCAGTGCATAAAGTGGTCGGGGAGCATAAATCACAAGGGAAGTCTGGTCAGTATGCCTGTTACAGGTGTGGCGGAGAACATCTGTCAAGGAACTGTCGTTTTTTAAATGAAAAATGTCATGCTTGCGGGAAAAAGGGCCATGTGAAAAAAATGTGCCGATCAACGCCCTCTAGGGACCAGCCGAGAAAGGGGGAGGAAAAGAGCAGTATGATGGACCGAAAGGGAAACCGAAAAATAACACGGCAGTATGCACACCACATGCATGAAGGTACAAATCAAAACACCAGGGAAGATGAGGAAGTGTTTACTATGTTTAACATGGAAGAGGCAAGGTGGGAAAGAGTCGATCCCATCACAACCCAGCTGGACTTAAATGGTAAAATGGTGCAGTTTGAAGTGGATACGGGATGTAGTGTGACGGTTCTGTCCAAGGTTGAGTATGGAAAGTTATGGCTAAAAGAAGCTCAGAAGCTGCGGGACTGTTCAGTGACTTTGAAAACATATACCGGTGAAACAGTTCCCACACTGGGGATGGCCAAAGTAACTGTAAAACATAAAGATAAAGTCAAACAGTTGCCAGTCATGGTGGTAGCAGGTAATGGACCAAACCTGTTAGGCCGGGCGTGGCTAAAGGAGCTGGAAATGGGTTGTCTACGGCTCCATAAAGTAGAACAGCAGGGGCTGGCCTTGCAAGATGTGCTGGGGAACAACGAAGAAGTGTTCAAAGAGGAACTGGGGACCTGGAGGGGTCCACCAGCAAAGATACACGTTAAAGAAAACGCAACGCCAAGATTTTACAAACCTCGACCCGTACCATATGCAATGAAGAAGAAAGTGGAGACTGAGTTGGAGCGACTCACCAAGCAAGGTATAATTGAACCAGTGAAGTTTTCGGAATGGGCGGCACCCATTGTTCCAGTATTAAAGCCAGATAATACTGTACGCATATGTGGTGACTACAAGCTAACAGTGAACCAAGTTTCGAAACTGGAGCAGTATCCATTACCCAAGGTGGAGGATGTATTTGAAAAGCTGTCGGGAGGTGAAAAGTTCAGTAAACTGGACCTCAGTCAGGCATATCAACAAGTAGTTCTGGAAGAAGGGTCAAAGGCCTATGTCACCCTTAACACACACAAAGGGCTGTTCCAAGTCAATCGTTTACCCTTTGGGGTTTCCTCTAGTCCAGCTATTTTCCAGAGAATAATGGAGGGACTGGTGGCAGGAATTCCGAAGGTGGCTGTGTATCTGGACGACATCCTGTTGATGGGGAGGAACAATGGCGAGCATCTGGAGACTCTGAACGAGGTGCTAAGTCGACTGCGAGAGGCTGGTTTACGAGTGAAGAGGAGTAAATGTGCTTTCATGGTAAAGGAAGCAGAGTTCCTGGGTTACAAGGTGAATGCCTCAGGCCTACACCCCCTGCCAGACAAGGTAAAAGCCATCCAAGAGGCACCTGCACCCACAAATGTTACAGAGCTGAAGGCTTATTTAGGCTTACTCAACTATTATAACAGGTTCCTACCAAATCTGTCAACGCTGTTAGCTCCTTTACATAAACTGTTAAGGAAGGAGACCCTGTGGACGTGGCAGGAGGAACAAGACAAAGCGTTTGAGCAGTCCAAGGAACTAATGCAGTCTTCAGAGGTTTTGGTGCACTACGATAGTCACAAGGACTTAATTTTGTCATGTGATGCCTCACCGTATGGGTTAGGGGCTGTGTTGGCACACCGGATGTCAAATGGACAAGAAAGACCCATTGGGTTCATGTCACGCACCTTAACTCCAGCAGAGTCAAACTATTCCCAGCTAGACAAAGAGGGTTTGGCTGTAATGTTTGGAATTAAGAGGTTCCACAAATTCCTCTATGGCAGGAAGTTTACTGTGTGCACCGATCATAAGCCTTTGTTGTCACTGTTCAACGAGATGAAGGCCGTGCCTCAGATGGTTTCTCCCCGAATTCAGAGATGGGCTGTAACATTGAGAGCTTATGAATATGAGATTGTTTATAAGCCCGGGAAACACCATAGCAATGCGGACGCATTGAGCCGTCTGCCGCTACCGGGGCCTCCCCAGCGAGAGGAAAGGGAGGACCGAGTGTTGATGATGGAGGACATCACGTTGGTGTCAGCGAAGGAATTGAGCGAATGGACATGA
The DNA here is from genome assembly GCF_019279795.1 of Protopterus annectens. Lineage (NCBI taxonomy): Eukaryota > Metazoa > Chordata > Ceratodontiformes > Protopteridae > Protopterus > Protopterus annectens. The sequence goes on along the minus strand of NC_056731.1, from coordinate 1,321,871,090 downwards.
AAAGACCCGGTGTTGGCTCGAGTGTTTCAATGGGTCCAGCAAGGCTGGACAACACAACAACCTGATCCAGTTTTCCGGCCTTATGAGGTGAGGAAAACAGAGCTGAGTGTGCAAGATGGATGCGTGTTGTGGGGGGCACGAGTGATAATCCCGCCCCCAGGAAGACGTGCACTTTTACAACAGCTGCATCAGGGTCATGTGGGCATCACCCGAATGAAGGCCTTAGCACAAAGTTATTTCTGGTGGCCAAAGTTGGACCACGACATTGAAGTCGCTGTGAAAGAGTGTAAAACCTGTCAGCAGCATCGCAACTTACCTGTGGCGGCACCACTACACCCATGGGAGTGGCCGAGTAGACCTTGGCAGAGACTTCATATAGACTATGCAGGGCCTTTTATGGGGGCAATGTTTTTGATAATAATGGATGCTCATTCTAAATGGATGGATGCCTACCAAGTCAAAACACCCACTTCCACCACTACCATTGAATGCCTGAGAAAGAGTTTCAGTAGCCAAGGATTACCCGAGACTATTGTATCAGATAATGCTTCATGTTTCATGAGTGAAGAGTTCAAGGGTTTCCTGAAAAAAAATGGCATTGTACATGTCACATCAGCACCGTACCATGCGGCTTCAAATGGCTGTGCTGAAAGGGCTGTCCAGACCTTTAAAGCGATGATGAAAAAGGCTGGAGACGGAAGTATGGCAGCCAAAGTATCAAGGGTGTTATTCAACTACCGCATTACACCCCAGTCTACCACGGGATTGTCCCCTGCCGAGATGTTGCAAGGACGGAGATTAAGATCCACGTTGGATCTGGTGCATCCAAACATCCGAGCTAAGGTAGAGAGGATACAGTGGAGGCAAAAAAGAACATCATGATCGACGATGGAGAGAGAGAAGTTTCCTGGAGGGAGATGCAGTGATGACGCGAAACTTCAGTTATGGACCTAAATGGATTCCAGGGTTTATTGTCAAGAGCACGGGTCCCCTGTCGTACCAGGTGAGGTTGAATGGAGGTTTAGTGGTGAGGAGACATGTGGACCAGATTCTGCGGAGTGCGCAGGAGAAGGACTCCATGGAACTGCAAGCCCCGGAAATGCCGTTAGTTTCGGGAGAAGGGCTCGCAGCGGCAGGAGGATCGCCGATCTTGGGGGCCGAGGGAGACCGCCGGGACTTGGAAGGAGAGGTTCCCAAGGACCCAACTGTTCCAGGGATGGACACACCGGTACCAGAGGTGGTAACTGTGACACCGGAGTCGCCTAGGGTGGTACCATTGCGCCGTTCTAAGCGGGCACTGGTTAAACCTAGTTACTTGAAGGACTATCAATGTAACAATTGCATGTCTAGTTTAAAAGAGCAACCTAACTCGATTGTAGGGTAACCGTTTAATACTAGCCGGGTATTTAGGAAGTAAGTACTAGATGGATTGTTTTTGGCTTGCTCCCTTGTTTTTTCTTATGTAAGGAAGCGTATTCAATGCTTAAGAGGGGAGGAATGTAGTATCGGGCAAGTAATGCTGTTATTGTACTGTAGGGGCGCTCTGGGGAATTAGCAACAGGAAGTGTTGGTTCTGTATTCTCTGGTAACTGGTTGTTTCCGGTGTATGTATGGCTATGGCGAAGTTGTGAACATGTAGCATGGGTGCGCACCTGAAGGCTCTTAATAAAGAAAGGCCTTACAACTCCAGAACCGTGTGGTCTCGTTATTTCCCAGGATATAACATGCTGCATATATTGAGATGTGCTATGAGGAGAGAGTTAGAAGGCTTGGAGGGGCTATGGAGTTACTAGTGTTTGGATTCCATTTTTCAGTGGTAGAGGTATGGTTTGGGCCAGGGTTAGGATGTATGTCCCCATCTACTAGGGAGTGAAGGTATATAATATGTTTAGGGTAAAGGGTTTTTCTAAAATAGTTAGGTAGTTTTTTAATATTTTGATTGGTATATGTAATGGGTGCTAGTCTATGATATTTGGGAAGTAGGTAGCTTGGTTTGGATATGATGTTTAGGAAGTTTAGAGAGGTGGCTAGGGGTGGTGTAGAAGTGTGTTTGGAGGGGAAGGGAAGGGTGGAGTATAGAGGTTGTTCATAGGAGGTTAGGAGATAGGCAGTTGTAAGAGAAGGAAGGAGTGAGAGCAAGAGAAGTAATTGAAATAGGTGTGGGGTGGGAGACATGGACATAGCGGGATTAATAAGTGGTACTCCAGTTTCCTCCCACATTCTAAAGACATGCATCTGGAGCATTTCTCCCCGGGCCTCTGCTGAAAACAGGATCTGTGGAACCTAGTCGGACTTTCCCGGTCAACAAATGTTAAATAAAATAAAAAAAATAAATAAAAATAGGTGGTGTTATTAGGGAGGCACAGAGATGAATATGTAGGTGGTCTTTTGGAACAGGAGGAATGGGAGGTGATGTATGTGAAAACAAATTCTCTGACTCTCTGGGATAGCTTTTCACAAAAATCAACTGTTATGACACCCTAATGAAAGGTATACAAATAAAAGAGACAGTGTCTTAAAGGTTTGAAAGAATGGGTGAAAAACACATTTACATCCATTCAGTATGTTGAGTACATCTCTGAAGTATCTTCAGAAAGTTTAGAATTGATAATGATTTTTTTTTTCCAAGTCAAGAAGTTTTAGATGTCCCCCATTTGATCACTTCCACATTTTTAATTTTTGACTGAAACTTAACTTTTTCCTGTTAAATAATTTAAGAAAGTGCTTTATTGGACTGTCACATGAATTTTGGTCACTTTTAACAATGAAGTGCCACATTTTACTATTGTGTAAAAAGGTTGCTAAAACTGTAGTGTATCTTTGTTTCTCTGATGAAAACCATTTTAAAATTACTTTCAGGACCTGAGGTAGGTGCCAGCTGTGCTTTTCACAGTGTTTTTTCTTTTTGTTACTTTTTTTCAAACTGTTTCTGTTGATTGTACACAAGCTTCAGGCTTCATTTTTGGCTTCACTATGGAACAACTTACCAGTTCCTTGGTTCTTCCTTCTTCAAGCCACATAAAGAAGAACATTTCCAGGCAGCCTTTGTCACTTCATCCAGCTACAAATTTACCTTAGCCACAGATGGGTAACAGCTGTGGCCATTGCTGGTTCCTCAGACCATTCATCTTCTAATTTGGTTCCCTCTGGAGTAGTCCATTCAGTCACTATGGACAAAACCAGGTGTTAGACACATCCTCTTTTGCTGTTTTTGGTCTAGGAGGAAGGAGCAGGGAGTGCCTGTCTACCTAGCTGAACTGCAATGTCTGTTGGGTAGTTAGTGTCTGATTCGAGTCGGTCTACATCTATGGAAATTCCTGGTAAAAAGAAGCAGAAAATTAAACATTTATCTTCCCTGTCTCAGTTACATTAGACAGAAATGCTTTATTAGGCTTAGCTCAGAGCTTAGTTCAGGCAGTTAACCCCTTTCATTATTACTGGTAAGAGAAAAAGGAACTTTCATTTTCTAATTCCCAGTATAGTGAACAGGGGCATGATTTTGAGGGAACATCTTCTGTTCTTTCTCCACAGATGACTGATTCAGATTATGAGGAGACAGTGTTTCTTCTAGTAGACTTTAAATAATTTTCTTTTTCTGAAATCGTGTGTCGAATGAGCCAGTTGTTATGGGGGAACCATAATAATATTCCAGTATGCTTGAAACTGTATTATGATTTGTTACAACTAGAATTTATTGAATGTATTTCTCTTCCTTCTGTACTTCCAGCACTGGAGGTTGTTTTTATTACAGCTGTTAACATGCTTGACAGACAGCCTGTTGCCCCTAAGAAAAGGAGATTGATTGATTGTATAAAGATTGTCTGTCATACATATTATTTTTTTTTAATTCCAACTCTGACCCTGCAGTGATTTCTTTTGCAAATCCTATGGTTACTAAACATTTGGTAAATGTGAATCCCTCTTTTTCTGATAAGGATGGGGAAGCTTCTTACAGATCTAGTTAAAAAGTTTATTCTTATGCCACAGTATTCTTAATTGTTATGCATATGTTTAAGTTTTTACTTGCGTCTTTTGATAATATGCAGAACATTACAGCTAATTTTCACTGTTCTAAGAAGTCAGTTATTGCTTCTGTGTCTCAAGTCACCAAACACTCTTTGAAGTGTACTTATGATTCAGCTGCTGCCTCTTCCACAGCTGGAACTTTTATGGGAAGGTTGGCACGGCCATGTGCTCAAACTTTACTTGAGCTCCTGTAGATAGGGAGGTTGTTTTTGGACCAACTGATGCTGAGGTCCTAAAAAAGTGTGATCTGAGAGAAAATGACTCAGGAGGTTACTCAGATTTTCAACCTTCCTTCTCCAATTTATTTAAAGGTTTATACCTACCTCAGTATTTTTTTATAAATTTCAAAATAAGGAGACACAGCAAGCTTCTGGCAAACAGACATTCAGAGAGAAAAAAAAGCAATGACAAGGAGGATCCAAAAAGAAAGGAGGAGCCAGAGAAACAAGGACAGTCCAACAAATCTGAATGGCTGTCTGCACATAGTATCCCACCTCCACACCCTGGCAGGCTTTTAAATCTCCCCCAACATCAGCCTCTCCATTTTTCTCCTTGTCATTAGATAATCTTAGATAAATGGGTTCTGAGAGCAATACATCAAAGATACACATAGCAGTGGGAATCCCTCTATCCATTTCAGTGGATTCGTCCTCATCCACCACAAGAAACTTCTTTTGTGCCTCCTATCATTCAGCATTTGCTAATCCAGGGGATAATAAAACATGTCCATCTTTATCTGATAGGGAAATGTTTTTGTTCAAGAATGTTTCTGTTACCAAAGAAGGAAGCCTCTTGGAGATCAAACTTAGCTCTTTTCTTTCTAAATCAGTTTGTGAAAGACCCAAAGTTCAAAATACTATCCTACTTCATGACCTCTTACCACTGATTCCCTTTTCGTTTTTTTAGTAACTCTAGATTTAAAGGATAAATCAGAAGAAGCAGCAAACCACAACCAGGAAACAAGGATGCGTGTAGACCAAACGCCTCACTCTGGGAAGTAGCAAAATGTTCAACAAGTACGAAAATACGAAAAAATCTTGCCCACAAAAAAACTTTTGAAGATATAACAATTTAAAAGGTTCTCGCCAAGAAATGATGACCAAAAAAGCTTGAAATCTTTATTCCATAAGAACGAACCAAACTCCAACACAAGCGCTTTCGCCCGTTCGTAACGGGCTTTTTCAAGTGTAGTTTCTTTACACAATAGGTCTTACTTATATATGCTGAGTTGTTACCTTAATTAATTGAATAATTAATCAATTGTTCAATTATACTTTCTTTGCTTAAAAAAATATGTACATTTAAAAACTACTTAAACATTTGCTTTTTGTTGCATCAATAAAAATGTCTATCTAAGTAAATACAATACATTCATCCTAACACATTTAATAATGAAAAGTCAGTTAGGAAAAAACATCTTAATATTACCTCCATTTAAAATAAAGCGCAACAACTACATAAAACACATGTTTTTTGTGCTTTTTGTACTGCATGTTAAATAACCATACAGTTATATATGCAGTTGTGTGCAATAATTTAATTTTAGTTTTAAAATCAAATGTGAACATAAATATACCTAACTTGTGTAAACATTAAATGATTGAATGTTAAATAATTTTATGTTGTATTTATAATCAATGCATATGAATAAAAATGTATAAAAAAGAGATTATAAAACATATACCTTAGTGCCAAAACACAAAAGACCAGACAATTTATAATTTACTTTGTTTGTCCTTCAAAATACAAGTTAAACTAGTTCCATCATTTAAACCAGGGCATCTGGTGGCATCAAGTCTAAGCTGCCAAATTAGTTCTTTGATATTCAGGGCATTTTTCCAGTCACCACCCCTCTTGTCACAAACTACTCTGTCCAAAACAAAAAAGCGAATAGACATATTAGCACAGTATAGAGAATGCTTGACAAAAGCATTTGTCTCCTTTTTTGTTTTAATGTCATTCATGTGCTCATATATCCTACGTCTAAACTCTCTTTCTGTTTTTCCAACATAAAATGATAAACAAATTTGACAAATTCCTAGATATACCACCTTAGATGAATTACAAGAAAAATGTTCTTTAGATGTGATAGTTATACCTCTAGAAGGAATGGTAATTTTGTCACTGTTTGTGATAAACATACATTGATGGCACATGCCACATGCATAAGTGCCCTTTCTTTTGATTACTAAGTTAGCTTGCAAGCTGTTATTGCAACTAATTTTAGTTTCAAAAATGCCCTTCAAATTGATACCCCTTTTTCTAACAAAAGAAATTTTGTTAGGGAACATGTTGGCAAATTCATCCTGCATATAAACAATGGGCCAAAAATTGCTTGCTGTGTTTTCAATGAAAAGTGCATCCTGTGAATATGTGTATATAAATTTACTACCTGTATTGTCTTCCAATTTGTTCTGCCTCATAGGTGTAACCTCTTTACCACCTAAAAGCGGGGAAAAATATACATCTCTTTTTCTTAAAACTTCACCAAGAATATCCTGAAAAAATTCATCAGGGTACCCTCTGTCCAAAAAAGAACTCCTAAGAAATTCCGTTTCCTCAACAAATAATTCTGGTGTACTACATATTCTAGAGGCACGCACCAGTTGTCCCTTAATGATGCCCCTCTTAACATGCAATGGGTGCCCACTGTTAAAATGTAAAAAAGAATTGCAGTGCGTCTTTTTTCTGTATATTTGGGAAACAAAACCAACTTTATCAGATTTTTTAGTAAGTTTAATGTCCAAGTAATGTAAACTTCTCTCATTTATTTCGTAAGTGAAACGCAAAAAGTTGGTGGTTTGAGTCAAATAATTCATGAAGTCCTGAAAGTCCCCTACAGAGCCTGCCCAAAGAATGCAAATATCATCCAAAAATCTCCTATAGAAACTGATGTATTTGTTCCATTGGGTGGAATGAATAAATTGTGTCTCCCATTTGCTCAAGACTATGTTTGCGTAAGAAGTAGCACATGGAGCACCCATGGCCACCCCACTGTTTTGCTTGTAGAACTCCCCATTAAAGAAAATAAAGTTGTTATTCAAAATTATTCTCATAAACTCAAGTATATTGTTGACCATACAGTTGCTAAGGCCAGATTTCTTGCTTATTGCCTCACCAAACCAGTCTAAGCCCTGCTCATGAGGGATACTTGGAAATAGGTCAACGATATCAATCGTGACCATGTATAGGTTTGAATTGTCCATACTTTGGTCCAAACTACTTAGAAATTCCCAGGAGTCCTTGCAAATATGTTCTAACTTTGAAACATAGCTCTTTAACTGGACGTCCACAAATTTACTGAGTGGTTCAGTTATTCCACCCGCACCGGAGACTATTGGACGAAATTTAAGTGGGTTTAGCCCCTTGTGGACCTTGGGGATGCCAAATAAAATTGGAGTTTTAGATTTAGGAACATTCAGAAAATTGTATGTTTTTTCATCAATAAACCCCTGCATTAACAAATCATATAAATAATCTATTATTTTTCCTAGTGCAATATTGAGTTCGTTCAAAGAAATGGACTCATATGTTTTTGTATCTTGTAAAATATTGCACATGCAGTTGTCATATTCAGATTGTTTCATTAATACAATGCCACCCCCTTTATCAGGCCTCATGACCCTAATGCTTTCATCCTTAATTTTGTCTACAATAACCTGTAGTCTATGAGGAAAGTTAGTGGGATGTTTAATCTTGTTATTTTTAAACTTGTTATTTTTAAAATAGTCCCTAAAACTTTTTTCAATAAGCTCCTCAAACAACTGTAATTTGGGATGAATAGGAGGATTGAAAGTACTACTTCTACAGAGCAAATGTTCTCCCTGGGGTTGGTTTTTAAAAAACACCCTTAAATTAAGGTTTCTTATGAACAACTTTAATTCAATGAGCAGTTTGGGTAAATAACTTGCCTTGTGCGGAACAAATTGCAATCCCTTAGTAAAAAGTTCAAAGAATGTTTCAGTAATCTGTATGTCAGTGTAATTATATATTTTAAACCCATTTAGACTGTTAATAGTACAAGTTCCTTCCTCACTTGTTAAAAGGGTTTGTACAATTTGGTTATGCTCTAAAGGTTTATCCTGAATTATCGTCTTTTCCCCCAGGCATTCTGCTGAAATTGATTGGATTTCACCCGTGGTCTGCCCTGGGGTATCTGAAAACCCTGTTGGTCGTGGTTGTTTCCCTTCTGCGCTAGTCTTTCACTCTTCCTAGGTATATCAGAATACTCATGTCCCTCATTTGACATCTGGTTAAACCTGTTACTTGTTTCTTCTGAATTTACATTTCTTTTAAACCCTGGTACTGGGTAAGCCCTACTTTCTCTGTATTCAATTAAGTCCCTTTCCATCTTTTTTGCTTTTCTGTCCAAAACCTTAAAGCAATGTTCGTCTACCTCTTTAAATGTGTCATTATATTTCTTTTTAAAGCTAGTAAATTTCACATCCTTAACAATGTTATCATGCAAGGTGTTCAATTCATTCAAAATAACATTTCCTTTAAAAGCATAATCATCAACCATCAATTTTAGTACTTCAATACCAGTTCTGTTAAATAATTCAGTTAGTTTTGAATGTAAAGCAGAGCCTGCACAAGCGTTGTTGGGATATCTGTAACAACGCAGTCCTTTAGGCACACACTCCACTTTTATACATTCATTCAAATAGTTGATTTCGAGCTGCGTGTTTTTATAAGAATATAACTTATTCTTAAAGAGCTCAAATTTGTTTTCCAATTGCTCAAAACGAGCATTAGTATTAACATTAACAGTACCTGTTTTAAACTGTGGCTGTTGCTCAGTCCAGGCTTTGAAATTAAAGTTGTTGTCCATATGAGTAGAGTTGCTGCGTCCAGCAGAGTTGTTAACAAGTGGAGAAACCTGAGGATAGTCCACAATAACCGGATCGTCACTAGTTGAATAAATAGTAACCTCTTTACGTTGCTCGCCGTTCCTTTCTTTTGCTTTTTCCTTTTCCTTGCCATGTTGCTGATTGCAAGGGATGTTAGAACCATCGGAACCATTAGCGTTCATCAACGTGTTGTTTAATTGCGTGAGAAGGGCTAACACTTGGTTAAACTCCCTTCTCGTGACCGGCGTGTCATCCGGTTCCTCCAACAGAAGAAAAGGTGTGTTAATGAAGCCAGGAGAGGATTGGTCTTCCGCCATGTGAATAAACGACAAATCAGAAGAAGCAGCAAACCACAACCAGGAAACAAGGATGCGTGTAGACCAAACGCCTCACTCTGGGAAGTAGCAAAATGTTCAACAAGTACGAAAATACGAAAAAATCTTGCCCACAAAAAACTTTTGAAGATGTAACAATTTAAAAGGTTCTCGCCAAGAAATGATGACCAAAAAAGCTTGAAATCTTTATTCCATAAGAACGAACCAAACTCCAACACAAGCGCTTTCGCCCGTTCGTAACGGGCTTTTTCAAGTGTAGTTTCTTTACACAATAGGTCTTACTTATATATGCTGAGTTGTTACCTTAATTAATTGAATAATTAATCAATTGTTCAATTATACTTTCTTTGCTTAAAAAAATATGTACATTTAAAAACTACTTAAACATTTGCTTTTTGTTGCATCAATAAAAATGTCTATCTAAGTAAATACAATACATTCATCCTAACACATTTAATAATGAAAAGTCAGTTAGGAAAAAACATCTTAATATTACCTCCATTTAAAATAAAGCGCAACAACTACATAAAACACGTGTTTTTTGTGCTTTTTGTACTGCATGTTAAATAACCATACAGTTATATATGCAGTTGTGTGCAATAATTTAATTTTAGTTTTAAAATCAAATGTGAACATAAATATACCTAACTTGTGTAAACATTAAATGATTGAATGTTAAATAATTTTATGTTGTATTTATAATCAATGCATATGAATAAAAATGTATAAAAAAGAGATTATAAAACATATACCTTAGTGCCAAAACACAAAAGACCAGACAATTTATAATTTACTTTGTTTGTCCTTCAAAATACAAGTTAAACTAGTTCCATCATTTAAACCAGGGCATCTGGTGGCATCAAGTCTAAGCTGCCAAATTAGTTCTTTGATATTCAGGGCGTTTTTCCAGTCACCACCCCTCTTGTCACAAACTACTCTGTCCAAAACAAAAAAGCGAATAGACATATTAGCACAGTATAGAGAATGCTTGACAAAAGCATTCGTCTCCTTTTTTGTTTTAATGTCATTCATGTGCTCATATATCCTACGTCTAAACTCTCTTTCTGTTTTTCCAACATAAATTGATAAACAAATTTGACAAATTCCTAGATATACCACCTTAGATGAATTACAAGAAAAATGTTCTTTAGATGTGATAGTTATACCTCTAGAAGGAATGGTAATTTTGTCACTGTTTGTGATAAACATACATTGATGGCACATGCCACATGCATAAGTGCCCTTTCTTTTGATTACTAAGTTAGCTTGCAAGCTGTTATTGCAACTAATTTTAGCATCCAAAATCCCAATCTCTCCTTATTTCTTGAGCTTCCTCTCTGTGTCAGCATCATTCCTTTCTACTTTGAATTATAGTTTTCTGCTTGTGTTATGTATAAGAGCCTTAACTGTGTTGCTCTAAAATACCCTCTCAAATTAGGTAATCCTAGTCCGCCTTGTTCTATTGGTAGAATCAGTTTATCCCACTTGGCCCTTGCTGTCTTCCCTTCCCAGATAAAATCTTTCAACTCTATTTTAATTGCTATCCACAACTTCTCCTCCAGTTGATAAAAAGTATGCCTGACCTGTGTATAACACTAATGGGACTAAAACCATTTTAATAGCTTATATCTTATTATCCATATCCGTATAACAAAACTTCCAGTTTCTAAATTTTTGTATTATCATCTTCTTAGTCTCTTCCCACATATCCTTAGCTGCCACAACAGAGTCATTTTTAATCTATACTCCTAAAATACGTTATTTTATCATGACCCCATAAATATGGATATTGTTTGGACCAATTCATGTGTGGGTACATCATTTACAGCTGTTGTCTTTGTTTTACCTTCAATAATTTTGTATCCTGAGAAGATCTGAAACTATCTTAAAATGTTCCACAACACTGTAATGTTCCTTTCTGGTTCTGTCATGTTTAAAATAATATCATCTGCAAATAAAGCCAGCTTTTCCTGACTCCATACCAATTATATCCTTGAATTTCTGAGTCCCTTTTCTTTGCCAATAGTTCTAAATATAATGCAAACAACAAAAGGGAAAGCAGACAACCCTGCCTAGTTCCTCTACTCAAGCAAAAATTATTAGAGAGGACCCCACGCACTTTAATTTGTGCCACCGATCCCTCATATATTCTTCTAATCACCCTTATAATTGTATCAGGGAAAGCAAATGCTTCCATTGCCCTGCTCACGAAGTCCCAGTCAACTCTCAAATGCTTTCTCTGCATTAAGACCCACCAATAAAAGAGGCACTTTCTTACATTCTGCGTCCCTCTGGATCATCAATGTTCTGTTGATATTGTCAAATGTTTGCCTCCCCTCCACAAAACCACACTGATCCATATCTATCAATTTTGGTATCACTTTTGCCATTCTTTTAGCCACTGTAGATATACACACTTTATAATCATGGTTTATTATTGAAATGGCCACAACCAAGACCCTTGCAAAGACGGCAGGTGCATAGGCTCAAAAAACAAAAATCATACCAACAAAAATCCAGCACCCAACTGTAGCATACATATTTTAATGTGTAAAAACACAAAAAACAGACTGGTTTCAGCCCAAAGGCCATTTTCAATGTGAGACACAATCAGTAAAAGCACCACATTATATACCAAAATGTAATAGAACAATTGAACATATATTAAACAATTATAAGTTTTCATTAAGACCAAGTGGAAACAATCCACCTAGTTTCACAATTCAAGATTTTTCTTTTTTTATTTAACAATTTATGTCAGCCTGTTTTCAAGGATCTATGTCCCAAAATTCTATCACGCATTTGCTGGGTGTTTGTTTCTAATAGGTTCATAGGTTCATACTAGGCTACTAGGGCATTTATAAGCCTAGCCAGAGTGTGTTTGGCTTTCGCCACCCATTTTAAATTAACTTTGCTATGCCCTTTTTCGAGGTTAGTATACTGTGCCTGTGTCTAACAGTGACACAGAAGTGATACCCGGGGTAAACCTACGATCTCCCATCCACTCATCAAGATTTCTCTTGAAGAGAGTCAATGAGGGACTCTGCCTAACCTGGACTGGGATTTTATTCCAGAGTGAAGGGAGCCTCTGGGTTATGAATCTGTCCCTCCAGCATGTCCTATTTATTTCAGTGCTGAGGTTCAAGTCTCTCGAACACGTAGCTCGATGGGATTTGGATTTTCTGAAGTGCAGTATGTCCATTAATTCCGGGTTGGACATGGCTTTATACGTCAGGCACAGATCGCCTCTGAGCAAGCGGTATGCCACTGAGTAGAGCTGGAGTTTCTTTAACCGGGCAGCATATGGCATCTGTTTGAGCCCTTTGATCCTCTTGGTGAGGTACTTTTGGGGTCTTTCCAGTTGCTGCAGGTGTCTGGTAAGGTACATCCCAAAAGGGGCATTGTACTCAATTATGGGCCTGATGAGGGATGAGTAAAGAGGCACGATGACCTCCCCTGATCTAGATGTGAATCCCTTCATGATTAGGTGGGCTATATAAAATGTTTTTCTAACCACTTTGGTCACGTGGTTCTCAAATGAGAGATTGCTATCAACTTGGGTCCCCAGGTCCCTAATTACTTCTTCTGTACTTAATGGATTACCACCTATGTGGTAATTTGTGGGCACTTTGTTTTTGCCAAAGGGGATGACTATACACTTTTTGGCGTTTAGCTTGAGGCCATGGCTCTGGCACCAGTTGTCTGTTTCTATGAGGCCCTTTTGGAGGATGCTTGTGTCGGCTGGAGAGTCGATTATGGCGCCCAGTTTGCAGTCATCTGCGAACTTGGTCAGCCACAGTCCTTCCGTTTTTGCCTGTACCTCCGAGAAATATATACCGAACAAGAGAGGTCCCAGGACTGAGCCTTGTGGGATGCCACTTGTAACTGGTTTGGAGTCTGACATGGCTCCAGCAATTGTAACCATGTGGGTTCTGTCCTTGAGCCAGTTTGCAACCCATCTAGTGACATAGGGGTTTATATTTAAGCTGGTGAGCTTATCTATAATGCTTGAGTGGGGTATTGTATCGAAGGCTTTTGCGAGGTCCAGGTAGGCTGTGTGGACCACCTTCCCCTCATTGTTGAGGGGAACAATGTTCAGAATTCAGAACATCTCGAATGTTGCTGAGATGTTCTGAAATGCGCAATTTTAGGGATCTGGGGGTTTGGCCAATATAAAAGGCTGAGCATGAACAGGCTACAAGGTAAACAGCCCAATCATTATTACAATTACCAAACACTTTAATAGAAAAAAACTTAGAGGTACCTGAAAACTCTTTGGTCTGACAAATAAATTTACAGAGAGAACAATGGCCACAGGGGTGGCACCCCTTCATTTGTGTACCATCCAATGTAGCTTGTACAGAGTGTTCCAAAGGCACAAAATGTTTATAATGACTAAAATGACTTCCCAAGGTCTTACCCCTATGGAAAGAGAATAAACATCTATTACCTAATAAATCACACAATCTATCATCAGTCAAAAGAATATCCCAGTGCTGTTGCACTATATCTAGAAATTCATGAGTATTCCTGTCATAGGCAGTAATACACCTGATTTTATTGTTTATTGAGGACAATGATTCTTATACTTAAGAAGGTCATTTTTGGAAAGTAGTTGCACTTCCCTACTAGTCTGCCTAACCTTAGCCAGAGAATGTCCATGTTCCTTGAAGTGGTTTACTAAATCTTCATCAAAATGTATATAATCTTCAGTGTTTGAGCAGATTCTATGTATTCGCATAAATTGTGACTTGGGGATACTGGCAGTAATATGTTTTGGATGACAGCTGGAGGCATGTAGTAACGTACTTGAGTGATGGGGTTTTCTAATACAATGTACTAGACAAGGTACCATCAGGTTGTTTAGAAATGGTCACATCCAAAAAAGAGATGGAATAAACATCATAACTGATTGTAAACCTAATGCTCCATTTATTTTCATTCAAATACTGTACAAATTGCTGTTCTTTCTGTAAATGTATTTGTCAGACCAAAGAGTTTTCAAGTAAAAATACCACTAAGGTTTTTTTCTATTAAAGTATTTGGTAATTGTAATAGTGACTGGGCTATTTACCTTGTAGCCTGTTCATGCTCAGCCTTTCATGTTGGCCAAACCCCCAGACCCCTAAAATTGCACATTTCAAAACATCTCACCAACATTAGAAACAAACACCCAGCAAATGCTTTGTATAAGCATACTATTATTCATAAGACAGCAACTTTCAAATTTATTGTTATTGATAGAGTTTTGAGGTATAGTTCCTTGAAAACAGGTTGGCATAAATTGTTAAATAAAAAAGAAAAATCTTGGATTGTGAAACTAGGTGGATTGTTTCCAACTGGTCTTAATGAACACTTGTAATAATTGTTTAATTCATGTTCAATTATTCTATTACATTTTGGTATATAATGTGGTGCTTTTACTGATTGTCTCTCACATTGAAATAGGCCTTTGGGCCGAAACTAGTCTGTTTTTGGTGTTTTTACACATTAAAATATGTATGCTCCAGCTGGGTGCTAGCTTTTTATTAGTATTGAAATGGGCCTGTATGAAGCTGGATCTGATGGATCTTCACCCTCTTTAGGTATTACCGTTACCAATACCTTCTTCCAGGATGCTGGTACTTCTCCTCTTAAAATACTGTTAAAACCTTCCAGACCTTTTATCAGTTTTTTCTCTCCTAACTTCCAAACTTCCAGAGGAATAACATCTATTCATGGGGACTTTCCTGTAGATTCGTTATACAGAGCCATTTTTATCTCATCGCTTCCTATCGTAACAGTTAGTAATTGAAACTCATCTACCTCTAACTTTGGCATATTTAATTCTTACATAAACATTTCCATCTGTACCTTTTCTTGATTTCCATATTTCTCTGGTTTATACAAATTTCATAAAATTTCCGAAATATTTCTAATACTTCTACAGGGTCTCTTGTTATCCTTCTTGTTATAGGCTCCCTAAGCTTGGTGACTGCCCTTTCCACTTTCTGTTGCCTGAGTTGTGCTAAAAGTTTTTTTGTGCTCTAGAATTATTATCAACAAACAGTTGCTTAACAGCAGTCTTTCTAAATGTGTGCATATTATCAAGGTAATCCCTTATTTTCTGTTTAGCATTCTGCAGTTGCTCCTTTTCTTGTTCTGAGAGATGCCCCCTATTCTGCAATACTTTATCAATCCCTCTAAATAATTATTGTTAGTATTTAACATTATCTCTCTTTCTTTTATTTCCAACCTAGTTTTAAACTCCACTTTAATTTTATCCCACTCCTTAGCTGTGTTTTCAGAAGATAATTCTATCTTCTCTAGCAGCTCCTGAATTAATTCCACAACCCATTCCTTAAATTCCTCTCTTTTCAACTGATAGGTGGGAAAGCGCCAGTGTCTCATTTTTTTTTCATTACCTTGCGTATTTATTTTAGTTATTATTGGTGCATGATCTGAAATAGTCATTGGGTGCGTTTCAAGACCTTTAATGCACATGTTCTTGTTAGTTATAAAATCTATCCAGCCTAGCCCAGTTTTTGTATCTCGATGAGTAATATGTAAATTCACTCCAAACTCCTAGTACCTAGTTCACATCTTCCATGCCAAACATTTTCATAAATGTCTTCAAAAATCTACCCTCCTTTGTTATATTTTCCCGTCTAGGCCCCCAGATATATCTTCACTGTTGCAAACCAAATTCCAGTATCCACCGATAAGTAATATTCCTTCCTGAAAGCTGATTATTTCTCCCAGAATTTTCTTAAACTCCATTATAGCCATTTTAGGGGAGATGTAAATGCATGCCAGTACAATCCACCTCCCTAGCCAGTAGCCCCTTAGGACTATGTATCTTCCATTATTATCTTTTTTCCTCTTTTATCACAATTGGAGCTCCTCTTGCAGTTAATATAAGTACTCCTATTTTCCTTTGCCACAGATATTCCAGTGAATAACCATCCTGAAAACATTTCTTTATCAAATTCACATGTTCATTTCTTTCCAGGTGTGTCTCCTATAGCATAGCTATTTGCACTCTACATTTTTAATATAGTTCACTACTCTTTCTTTTTCATATTTATCTGTAAGACCATTCAAATTGAAAGACATTAAAAAAGCATCACTTTCTTATATAATTATTATTACTACCTTTTATATGTATAACTGCTTTTTGCTAAATGTCTAGTTCCAACTTTTATGTTATATGTATATACTGTTCAGCAGATCGGTCTTTTGTACAGTTGTTTCATGTCATATCCATTTGCTCCTATGTCACATCTTACATATATTTTTGTTTTTCTGAAAACCCTCAAACAGAACAAACAACCCCCCCCCCAAAAAAAAAAAAACATAAAACCTGTGAACTTAACAATAACACACAACACTGTGTACATATTCAAATATTGAAGTGTTTGCTTCCTAATAAGAACATAAGTTCTAAGTTGATAGCTACACAGACAGGTTAAAGTCAACCAAAAAGAAAGGTTAGTCATGCTAAGAAGCATGGTACAGCCTGTGCTATTAGTAAGTGCTATTTGATTTTGTATATCTTTATAACTCTCCCAGTTAAGAAAATAATTGAATGATTTCAGTAAACACTTTCTCCTAGGCATTTCTCTTTATCAAATTGTCTTCTAGTGGCATGTAAACCAGACACAAAACTGCTAAGGCTACCTTGTTTATCAGAAAAAAGGCCTTACAATATTCAGTATTCTTTTTTCATATACATGCTTTGTAATAAACTTGTTACTGGATAACGCCTAGGGTTTTTATCCAGTCATTTCCCTATGCAAGCATGGGAAAAAGCACACTGATTTTTCTTTTGTCATACTCTCTTTACCAGACCCTTCCACTCCCCCCTTCATTATCTCCTCCCCTCCTCATTTTTTTTTCATTGCAGTGCCTACATTTCTCAAAACTGAACAAAGAAAAAGAGAGAAGGGTAAACAAGAAAAAAAAAAACAAAACACCTGCTTCTATTAGTATCCCCATTGCATTAAAAAAAACTGAGAGAACTTTACTTCAAGTCTAACTGGCTTTGTATTATCTTTAAACCTGTCACACCTGGGAAAACCCCTGATTGTTTTCAGGGAACATTATGTCCTAGTCAATTTCTCTGTTCTTTTTTCTTTTCCCTCAGCCAGTCATCTTCCACCAGACTGTCTCCAGTTTCTCTTTATCAGATTGTCTCCATGGAGGCATGAAGACCAGCTGCAGAAATGCTACTTAGTATACATATTTACAAGTGCTAGAAAAAAAGCCTTATAATATTCAATATTCTTTTTTCATTTATTTGCTCTTTGTTTTAAAACAAAGATCCTTACTCAGTTATTTCCCCATGCAGGAATGAAAAAAAGCACATTCATTTGAACTCTGTCATGGTCCCATAACCAGGCTTCCTTTTTTCCTTTTTTATCATTACATTACTTATGTTTCTCAAAACTGCACAAGAAGAAAAAGAGAAGAGGGAAGAAACATAAAAACAATACCTGTATACAATCTCCATTACACCCAAAAATAGCATGCAGAGAAAACCATGCAACACAGATACAGTACTATTAAGAAAATAACGTGGTTTCTTTACTTACAGTTAGTGTTCTCCCCTGTCTCCCCCTCCCCTTTTCTGAACATTAATAATGAGATGAAGTATGACATATACTTTAGAGTCCCCCCACTCAGCAAAAAGATTTTGAAGAAGTCCCATATTTCCAGATTTTCTTGTGCTATCATATTTCACAAATATAATTATTGCATTGTAATTCCACATTGTTACTGGTTTTATTGCTGTTCTTCTCCATCACCGAAATCCTATTTCTGCTTCATTTCCAACGTACTATTGATTCTTCTAGTCAACTCTTGTGGCCCCTCCTTCTCTCCAACTTTTTCCATTGAAATACTGGACAAAGGTTTCACATGTGCAGTCTTCTGTGGTCTTTATTACCAGAGGAACGAGAAGCCGAATCTTCTTCTGTTTCATGGCTCAGTTTTTGTTTGACAGACTTTTGTATTTCATGTTTAGCATGCATTTCATCAAAAATGATTTCGTCCCTCCAGGGAAGAATACCTTGAAGACAGCCGGATACAGCAGTTTGAAGCTCACACCTGCATCTTGACATTCTCTGAATAGAGGAAGGAATTTACTTCTGTTTTGCCTGGTGTACACTGAGTAATCATTCTTCACAAACAGTAGAGCTACAAAAAATTATCCTTGTCCAAACACATCTAAAAGTTTTACTTTGACATCAGCAAGCAAGGATTGCCATCTCCCACTTTTAGCATTTTGTCCTTCTGCCACAATTTTGACAAAATGAACTGTTTCTGCTGGTAGAATTGCATCTTTACTATTAAAGGTCTAGACTGCATTCTTATAGCTAGATTTGGAGCATACACATGGTGTGCCCATTCAGTTAAGAAGTCTTGATGTGGAATACCAGTTCAGTTGCTTATTTGTGTTCCATAAATTTAATGCAGTCTGTTCCCTCCAGCTTCTCTGGTATAGCTGAAAATCTCAAGTTTTCCCTACATGCTCTGTCCTCTAATTCTATTATTTTTGAAACATCTCTTCCTGAGCAGTCTCATATTCAGCCAGCCTTTTCTTCATTTTGACCTCTAAGTTTTGCAGCTTTATCATCTCGTCTGAATATCTATTTAAAGCTTCTTCCATTTGTTCTAGCCTTTTGTTGTTTGTGTTGATATACTCTATCAGTGTTTTGTTTATTTTAAGCAGGTCTGTATGCAGTTGTCTTTTATCATCTTGTAGGTTATTAGAAGTCATGTTTGAAGGTTGCATTGCTTTTTGCTGAACAGCTGCAGGACTCTCCCTAGTCAGTGTTTCTTCCTCACTTTTTGTAGCTGTTTTTTTCCAGGTCTTCTGTATTTCTTTATTTGTGGCATCCAGGCAGTGTACTTATTAGGCAGTTTCTGAAATTCACCCATAAACACAAGTGCACTGGCCTTCTCTGCTGAGTATCTGTTTTCACACTGGGAGAGATAGAAACAAGCTGTTACTTAGTGTGCAGCCATCTTGGAACCTTAACCTTCAGAGCTGTTAAGACAAAATTAGACTTGGCCAATTGGGAAAGAACACAAGATAACATACCTTCTATTCAGAATAAGGTTTCTGTGGCAGGCAGAAAGACATGCTTATATAACACAACTTAAGCTACATATATTGTGATATACATGAGATTGATTCCTTGTGTCTCAGGAATCTGAACTATTACATTCTGTTAAGGAGGTTTGGGATGCTTATTATTCAGATTCTCCTTGATGTATTGAAGAGGGCAATTGGATTGATATAGTAGATATGAAAGATCTTTTCATTCCCATTCAGCTGTCTTACAGGCTTTATCTATGCTTTCTTGCCTTCAGTCTTCCTGTCCACGTCAAGATGTTGCAGACTACTGTGTTGATGTGCAGCTTGTATTTTAATAAATGCCTGTTGTGCTATGTCTTCATTATTTTGTGTTCTGTGTTTTCTTGATAGAATTGCCATCCACTGGTCAATTTTTTGGGCACCTTATTTTTCACCTCTGACAAAATGTCACATTTTTCACCTTCTGGGAATTACTGGCAATAACTCACCTATTATCTCTCCCTGTCTTAGTTACTAGGGTTCTGGGGCATTTGGTTAGACTCTTGCTTCCCCTGTGTGAGTGTAATTCTGTTAGTTCTGCACAGAGTTGTTGTGTTTCATATATTAATCCATTTTCTTGATGGCTTGGTTATTGTGAAGCATGTTGATGGGACAGACTGACTTGACTATTCAAAGTGTTTGAGTGCAGAGCTGTTGAGTGTTCAACGATCTGAGGGCACACATGCTAATGTTAAGAGAGGGAGTCGTGGCTTTTCATTCTGCAAAGTTAGGAAGTTTTAAGAATAATCTGCATTTTCACCCCACAACATAAAATTTCATCAACCTGACCATGCATAAAGTGTGTGCTGTTCAGATACTTTTCTGTTTGTGCAGGACTGATGTATATAAAACTATTTCACAAGTGGCACTTTCCCCATTGAATCTGTGATCTCAGATTTGGTTGTATAAGTCTGGGAGAATGCACAGGGTATGAGGAATTTATACCCCTTGTGGAAAGCTTATTGAAGCTTTGTTGAGACACCTAGAGAGAAAAGAGTGTTCTGTACTGCATTTGTGCTGTGACTCTGTATATTACTGTAACTTTCCCATCAGAGCATGTAGGATTGACTGTGCTTGTTCATTTTCTCAATTGTGTTTGTCCCTCTTGCCATACATTTTCAAGTTTGGGGTTATGTTGCTATCGTGTTGCTACAAGGTGTTAGTGGTTTGACAGTTCCACTGGAGAAATGTTGGTTTGCATAGTGTATCTGAAGACAATGTTCATGCTGAGACACAAAAATACATAAAGGAAGAATTAATTTGACAGTTTGATAGTCTGCAAGTTGACAAGTTTGCAAGGACTGGCAGTAAGGGTTAGTAGTAATATAGTTTATGAGAGAACATTACATGTTTTGCAGGTACTGGAGTTGGATTATTTCTTGCAAGATAAAGTTATGGAGTTATGTTTCTTGATTCTGAGACTTTATATTGCAGCACAGTACAAGGAATTCATATTTGCAGTCTTGACAAAGCAAGAGAAATATGTTTAGTGAATTCATCAAGGTATGTATTTATTGATAACATAAAAATTTACTTCAGCAAAAAAAGTTGTTGGGAGAAACATAGACAGCTTTTAGTATTAAGACCAAATGCTTTCAGTAGCAAGATCAGGAACTCCTGTTAGTAAAAACAACCAGTACATTGTTGGTGAAATCACCCTTTTTATAGCATATACCTCACACAAAAATGAAAGCAGAATTTAAGTTCTCCCAGTGTGAAAACAGAAACTGTTGAAGTTGGGGGGGGGGGGGCAGCGCTCTTGTCTATATAAGCAAAATTCAGGTACTAACTGTTAGCTACACTGCCTGGATGCTAGCAAAGAAAAAAATGGAGAACCTCAGATGAAGTCACTCAGAAAAGGAGACGAGAAATCTCTGACTGGGGAAGAATTGTGCAGCTTTTTAACAAAATGCAGTTAAATTTTCAGCTTTGTTATATGAGATGGCTTCCAGTAATTTAGAGGAAGAAATAAATCTAATCAACTCAGAGGTGATTGAAATAAATGTAACAAAGAAGTAATATATCAACTCAAATAACAAAAGGATGGAAAATAATAAATTTAACTAGCTATTCATATGAGCTGATAAAAATGCAAAAATTAGAAGTTGAAATGAAGAAAAGGCTGGCTGACCATGAGGATTCCCGAGGAGAGCTGTTTCAAAAAAAAAGTAGAGTTAGATAATACCACACAGAAAAACCTAAGATTTCCTGCTGTACCAGAAAAAAAACTGGAAGGAACAGACTGTATTCATTTTATGAACGTGCAAATAAGCAACAGAACTGCTGTATAGCAGCAATATTTGTTAATTGAAAAAGCACATAATCCTGTCCATGAAAAAGCAGCCAAGAGCTATATTAGTAAAGATGTAATCATACCAGCAGAGAGAAAGATGATCCTGACAAAACTGTGGCAGAAAGGAAAAGTATTGAAAATTGAAGACAATAGAGTGTTTGTGGAAATGTTTATTCACCGTACACCAGGTGAAAGACAAAGAAATGTATCCCAGCAATTAGGGAATGTTGAGAGTCTGGTGTGAGATTCAAGCAGCTTTATCCAACTGAATTCAGAAATTTTTTTCCTGTTGGATAAAATACATTTTTGATGCAGAATAGGCTAATGAGGAAATAAAAAAGTTTATCCAGCAAAGAGTGAGCCATCAAGCAGAAAAGGACTTTGCTCCTCATTCTTCTGACAACAAAACTCAGAGAGAGACTTTGCCAGTGAATCATTTTCCAGTGTTACAAATGAAAATGCTTGAGAGACAGGAAAAAGGACAGGAGTTGAGTGGAAGAATCAGGAGTACTTTGGACTTGAACTACAGTCTGGTGATGGGAGATGGAGCTAATCAGGAGGAAAATCAGCAACATTGAAATTAGTGAGTAAACTGGAGACCATAAAGCATAGATCATTTTTATGAAATATGGTTTTACAAGAAAAATTTGCTGTGAGAAAGACTGAACTTTTGTTGACTTTATTAAACTCATGGGTACACTGTAAAGCATATATCTGTCTTACCGTTTAGAAGGACAATAAATGAAAAATTGCAAGTAAAACAATTTTTGTTCTTATTAAAATTTGTATAAAATATTTAATGATGCAAATGACATGCTATATTGTAAAACAGTATTGTATAGTGTGCAGTCAGGGGTATTTTAAATGTGAGGAGGGGAATCTTTTCAGTGATTACTGTATACGTGAAATATGTTAAAGTAAATATGTACCTTTTTTAGTTATGGGAAATATATAGGTTTTTACAGTGTAACAATATTAGAAAGGCTGTACAAAAGCAAATTTTAAGATAATATAATGTGATCATAGGCTGATGGAGTGAGAGTTGGGGTGTAAAAGTGTACTGATTATATTATATGTTGAATTAAGATAATTTAACTTGTTTTCACATGGTTGTATGTGTGCAATGATTTTCTTAGCTTGCAGTATGGACATTGTTTAAGATAAAAAGCTCGCAAAATAGTACAAAATAAAGGCATGAAAATTGCTATGTTTCTTGATTCTGCAAACTTATTATTGTTTTTTTTTTTTTTGTCATTAGTAAATGATCTCACTGCAAGACATAAAAGTCTGCAGCTGAAGACCATTGGGTAGTAGATGTCTGTACATTGTGTTCTGAGTGTAATGTACAGAAATTCCTTCAGTGATCTGCAAACTTGTTAGCTGTTTTTGTTTTTTATTGCTGGCTACATTTACATGGGTACAAGCTATCTGAAGGTGCAAGCAATTAATACTGAGAATCACGAGCATTCTTTGTTGAGAGAAATATAAAATTTAAATCTATAGTGGTAAGCAGGTAGGTGAAAATAAATTAAGTCTGAAATTGGGGGAAGTGAATAATAAATAGTAGCCTCCCCAGTAACAAGAAATAGTAACCCACCTACCAACCTTAATACTTTAATGCATTTAATAGAACAGTATACTTTTTGTATTTAAAGGTAGTCAGTGCCCTTTTTCTTAATGCTAAAAGGCTATGTTTTCTGAAAGCTTGAAAGCTGTTAGAACAGTATACTTTTTGTATTTAAAGGTAGTCAGTGCCCTTTTTCTTAATGCTAAAAGGCTATGATTTCTGAAAGCTTGAAAGCTGTTTTTCACATCTGGATGGAGAATACAGATAAAAAAATACAGACAGCAGTCCATGTAAGTGAGAATACAGGCTATAACATGCACTTTAGCTTGGGTTACTTTTAGATTAGATGATACATGTGGGTGCAGATTTCAAGCTGGGGCAATTTTTCTCATCTGGGAGGTTAAATTTTATTTGTTGAAAATGTATGCAGTTTTCTGTGTTTGTTCTGAGTTACTACGGGATGGGGCTTAAAATGTATTTAGTTTTTTGTTTCAGGTTTTCATTAAAGCAAAATGCCTTGAAAAATGTGACATAGGTTCAAATGAAGATGAAAAGAAACAAATATAAAAAAGATCATTGTGTCAGACAGAGTGTGTACGTAAGACAAACATTGGAAATACACATTCAAAAGAAGTGGCGTGTAATAGATAGGAGCAATAGCCTTCTATCATAACGGCTGCTATGTCCATATTATCTTGGAATGTAAATAGCATTGCATCTATAAACAAAAAGGAATTAACACTGAATTATACTAAGAAATGTGGGATACAAATGGCAGTGTTGCAAAAGACACATCTGGATAGAAATGGGCATGTAAATTTGACAAAGAAAGAATTTCATGATGGATATTCAATAGAATATCAGCTACAATGGAAAATGGGAGTAATGATACTGATTGCTAGAGAGGCTCACATGGTGATAGAAGAGAAGAGGAAAAAAGACAAAAATGGTTGATTTATACTAGTAAGAGGAAATCACTCATTACCAACAGTCCAAAAATAGTTGCAAGGAAGCCAGATATAGTAGTATAAAAAAGGGAAAAGTAACACTGATCATTAAAATTACCAGTGATTGCAGTATCTTACATATTGACAGATATAAAGTCTTACAATACAGGATTTGCAGGCAGAGACAAGAGGATTGTGGAAGAAAGATACCCAGACAGTTCCAATAGTAGTAGAAGCAACAGTCATACTTAAATATGCTAACAATGCATGTAGTCCCATTTGAACTCTAGAAGGAAGCAATTCTGAGCACATTGCAGGTGCTAAGAAGAGCACTCTTGTCGAACATCAAAGACCAGCTCTAATATCATGAACTTTAATCATACTCTGACTTAGGAATGGGGCCCATTCTCATTATGGTATTAGAAAGCCAAACAGCTAGAGAAATTAAAACCATGAAGGACATGGGGTGGAAGCACCACTTTTATTAGCCTGTTTTCCTTTTTTTGTGTCATACCCATAATTATTCTGTGAATGAGAAACTTCCTCCTCCTGTACAGTTTCTTTCTGATTTGCCAGCTTGGTTAATGTTTGTTTCTCCACATGAAAAAACATTATTTTCTTGAGTATAAAATTATTCTGTTCGTAGTTTGAAACTTTTGTTTCCAACACTCTATTCTTCTGTGACATTTCTTTCATTTGAAAGTACATTTCTTTTAACTGAGGTTGCATCAGTTGTTTACCTAGGTTCCTGGGATTCTTCATGAGTACCTGCAGTGAAGCTTCTGGCATTAAAGACTTCTTCATTTCTTCATCAAACAGCTGTTGTAGTAAACTTAGAAAACTAGTGTTCTCTGTACTCGTTCCTTTATTTTGATTTTTTCCCAGTAGGTAGTGAAATGGTAACTTTTAAGTTTGAATTTTAACAATACTTTCTTTAAAATATATTCACTAAGTGAGTCTTTCTCTGACAGCAGTGTTTCCTATCCAGTTAACACAGTAATAGTATGGGCCACTGCCTTTTTAATCATTATCTAAAATGGGATTTTCATTGTGAGGGAAAGTATTAAGTTGGTGTAGAGCTTTCATAAGGCTAATCATTTGAACTTTGGGATCACTAGATTGCTTTAATTCATGTTTTTTTTTCATCTTGTCAGGGTTGGAAATTTCTGGGCTTGACTCATTTTGGGTATGATGTCCATTTATCACAGACCACTTTTAATTTATTTGTTCACTGCCTGACGTTTCTGTATATGTTGGATAGGAGAAATTATTTTTGACTATGCTGGAATGAACTGAGGCTGGTTTCATGCTGCTAATTCAGTTTTACAGACCATGAATCATTATTCACTTCTATCTGCATCAGATGTTTAGTGAGTGTCTCTTTCATGTTCTTTATAAAGGACCATTCTTCTTTTGCAAGTTTGTCACAGTAGTCTGACTATCTAGTATCAAAGCTCATCATAAGAAGTAAGTGCAAGCTCATGTTACTTTGCTTTACTATTTTTGTGAAAAATAAACATTTATTAATTCCAGAGATTTTCTCTGAAGTTTATTTTCAGCCAACACATTTTCAAAAGTACAGTTCATCTATCTTGAAATACAGTTTTCTTTTCTTTCCCTGCAGTGCAGTAATCATTCTTTCATTCTTTCTACATATCTTCCAAAGTATATATGTACTAAGTAGTATCATTTCACTTTCCCTATACTTTTGTGTGTCTTCATACTCCATTTGTAATAGTGCCAAGACCTTTGCAAGTATTTTGTAGAAAAATGTAACATCAACATCTGAAGTAGTTAACTTCATTTGATCATCAACCTGTGGGTTCTGGATCTGATATGGATCCGAGCCAGCAGCTTACCAAGCTAAAGATCAGAGCTCCAAGCTCCTCCCCCTTACCCATACTACACTGCAACCTCCTTCCAATCCCCAGATCTCATTTGCTGTGGCTTTGCCAGCAGGGGATTCTTGGGCTCCAGGCAGGTATAATTAGTTTGTTCAGCAAACTTTCAATCTGCGTGGTTTGTGTGAGTGTTAAATTAGTCAATCCCTTTTCTCACTTTAACTCGGGCTTTGCATTCAAAAAAAAAAAAAGTAGTAGAGAAGGAAAGTTTTAGAACTTTCACCCAGTGTAGGCCTCCCCTTCCCACCCTTGGCGTGTGTGTGTGTGCTTGGCTAGTTAGCCTGGTTAGTGAGAGATGTCAGAGACACAAAAGCCAACATTTTCTAAGTGCACAGAGTGTGGCCATAAGCTGTCGCTGGCCGATGGTTACACTCTGTGCGTGGTTTGTCTAGGGGTTCTCCATCTCATATCGGGCTGCAAGATTTGTCCAGCATTCACCCCCCGGGCTCTGCAGGATCTCAGGACCAAGCTGATTCTGGCGGGTCTTTTGCCTGCAGACTCAACCACCTCTTCTACAGCGTCTTCATCAGCCACGGCTGTGGCTGCTCAGGCTTCTGGCCCTCCTCCCCTGTTCGGGACTCCCACTTCCAAAAAGGGCAAGAGAGAGACCAGGAAGGAGAACACAAAGAAAAGGAGAGAGAGAGAGAGAGAGAGAAAAAGTGAGATAGAGACAGGGAGAGGGGTCGCAAGAGGCAAGCGGACTCGGATCTGTTGCCCCCCCCCAGCTAAAGTGATCTCTACTCCAGAGAAAGTTGCTATGCCATCTTTCCATCGGCTCCATTCTCCACAATTCTCCCCAGAGCTGGAGGAGGAGGCTTGGCCCACTTCGAGGTCGTCCTCACATCGGTCCTCCCGACCGGTGTTGGTGGTGTCGTCAAGATCCACAAGGAGCCTCTCTGAAGCTGACATGGACTAGATGATGAGAGGGATCCTGCAAACTCAATTGCAGATGGGAGTGTTGCTGGCTCTCCCCAGCTGGAGCGGGGAGTTCAGCTTCGACATTTGCCCTGATAGCTCCTTCTCCGATCCACCCTCAGGTTTCGGAGTCCATGGATCCGAGGAGCCCCTGAGTCAGGGGGTTGGTGCCGATGATTCCTCCAACCTCGACACTGGCCATGCCCTTGAGTCTGTCGGATCTACTGTTGGATCCGAGCTCTTGGCGCTGAGATCTGGGCTTCGGATCCAAGGTGATGAGTGTGTCTTCAGCCCCGTTGTGGTCTGGGCATACCATCCCTCTGGGTCCGGCTGTTCCGGCCTCGGCTGTAAGCCCCTCATTGGATCCAAGGTGCATGGCTACCCGCCCCACCAGTTTCAGAGAAGCCGGTTCCCCTTCGGCTTTCAACGTTGTAGAAAGGGTTCTCTCTGGAGGATCAAGACTCCTCACTCTTTCCTCGGAGTCTGCCCCTGCTCCCTTGCAACTGAGTTTGTCTTCCATCATCCAGTCCTCCCAGGGACAGCCTGTGTCCGATACACCCCAGACGGTTCCCCTTGAGGAGTATGAGACTGATTGTGAGCCCTCCCTGGAGAGCCCCCCCCCCGAGGAGGCCCCTCACAAATGCCAGTGCAAGAGGAGGCACATGGACTCCCCTGAGTCCCTCACTGAGGATACCAACTTGGAGGAAGGGGAAGGTTCCCCCAAATCACCCCCCGAAGATGCCTCCTTTGGAGACATAATGGAAATTCTTCACCGGGGGGGAACTTGTCCACCCAAATACCTTCCTCGGACGAGTCAGTATTTCTGGAGTTATTCAATGCAGGCCCATCTACCTCTTGGGTGTCCCCCCCGGCTGACCCTCTGATGGTCCTCATTACCACCAGAGCTTGGAAGGAACCGGACACTGTAGAGCCAATACCCAAACGGCCAGACAAAGTATTGAGCCCTCCTGCTGACAAGCCCACTTGGAGTAAGGGTTCCCCAGTTGATGTCATGGTGGTGGTGGCGGCCACCAAAAGGGAACTGGCCCAGGAAAGTTCCTCGGTCCATCCTCCAGACAAGGAGTCTAGGGTGATGGATCATCTTGGAAAGCGGACGTTTGCTTCAGCTACCTTTGCTGTAAAGGCACTGAATTACATGGCCCACGTAATTAGACTTCAGTGTGACCTTGTGAAAGAGTACGCAGAGTCTCCCCCGGAGTCCATTTTGGCCGAGGATAAATGGACATTCTCAGCTCGTATGACCACTCTCAAGTCTGCTTTGAATACGTCCATGTGTCTACTCTCTCATGCCACTGAGGGAGCCGCTAGGGCAGCCGGGTCCAGTATTGCCGTGAGGCGTCATGCCTCGCTCCGGCTTTGCGATTTTTCTGAACCTTTCAAGGCATCCTTCACTAATGCCCCTTTTGACGGTTCGACCCTGTTCGGGAAGACCATCCGAGATACGCTAGTCCAAAGTGAGAAGGACGGGAAAATGCTGTTGGCCATTAGGATCCGCTTCTCCAACCCTCAAAGATTCTTCTCCAGGAACTAGCGAAGGCAGAAGAAGTGGTTCCGGATGTCTCAGCAGTCCCAGAATGCTCTGGACTCCTTCTCCCCTAGAGGCAAAGGGGGACAAGGTGGATGCTGGCCCAGAGGCAGAGGGGGACCGAAGAACTTCGGGTCACGGGAACCCTTTTCTGACTGACCCGTGCAGCAGCCCTGAGGGGTTGCCCGACTGCTCCTCTCTGGAGGCAGTCGGGGGGGGGGGCGTTTTTCAAGGCACCTAGCCTAGTGGGAGTCCATCACGTCAGATCACTGGGTGCTTCAAATAATATCCAGAGGCTGTTCTATTCCCTTCACAAATGGTCCCCTATCCACAAGGCACCTCCCAGACGTCCCACTCACTCAAAGGGAGGCAGCAGCTTTGGAAATAAAAAAGCTGCTAGACAAAAGAGCAATTCAGCTAGTGCCCCCAGACCAATATGGATCAGGCATCTATTCCAGGGTCTTTTTGGTGCCAAAAAAGATGGGGGGCTTAAGGCCGATCCTCGACCTGTCCACAATGAATCTGTCCATTGCCAGGGAGAAGTTCTGGATGGTCACTTTACAATCCATCCTGCTGTTCTTGCAGGAGGAAGACTGGATGTGCTCGATAGACCTCAAGCATGTGTACTACCATGTCCTGATGGACAGGCAGTCCAGGAGGTTCCTCCGCTTTTGGCTAGGAGCCAGTCACTACCAGTTCAGTGTCCTACCCTTCGGTCTCACCACAGCCCCCAGGGTGTTTACCAAGGTCATGGTAGTTGTAGCGGCCCACCTGAGGCTTCAGGGCATTCAGGTATTCCCGTACCTGAACGACGGGCTTCTCACCACCTCCACTATGCATCCACTTGTGCTAGCCAGAAACTTCTTTCTTCAGTTGTCGAATTGGCTGGGTATCACAATAAACCTCAAGAAGTCTTCTCTTCAGCCTGTTCAAATCCTAGACTTCATAGGGACAAGAATAGATTCTCTTCAGGCCAGGATATTGTTGACCACAGACAGATTTCGCAGCCTGGCCCTTCATGTCTTGGCGCTTCTTCAGACTCCTGCACCTCCAGCGGAGTTAGTCCTGAGAGCCCTAGGGTCCATGGCAGCAGCTATAAATCTGGTTCCTTGTGCACATCTGCATATGAGAGTGTTACAGTGGACGTTACAAGTTCAATGGTCTCTACTATATCAGTCTCTAGACTTTCCAATTCCTCTAAGCAAAGTGTGCAGACCTTCTCTCATGTGGTAGCTTCAATCCCAGGATCTGCGAGAAGGACACCCCTTTGTTATGCCTCCGCCCCAAGCCACGGTGACCACAGATGCCTCCTACTTAGGGTGAGGTGGGCATTGCTCGGGCAGGACTGTCCAAGGCACGTGGACCCCAAGCAAGACCATTCTACATATCAATGTTCTAGAGATGAGAGCAGTCCTTTTCGCATTGCAGGCCCTTCATACCTCTCTTCCTCTGGGAACTATTGCGATCCAGTCAGAAAATATGTCAGTGGTCTGCTACATCAACAAACAGGGGGGACCACCAACCATTTTCTGATAGCAACGCACATCCTGGGTCGGTCCAACATTTTGGCAGACAAATTGAGCAGGACTATCCTTTCACCTTACGAGTGGTCTCTGAACCCTTAGGTAGTGGAACAGATCTTCCTCAGGTGGGGTCAGCCTTGCTGCGATCTCTTCGCATCGCCATCCAACGTGAAGTGCAGTGAGTTTTTCGCTCTGATTCCCCTGACGGGGGAGGTCCCCAGAGACGCTCTTGTCCATGCTTGGCCACCTGGTCTTCTTTATACGTATCTTCCGCTTCCTCTCATGACAGAATTCTTACAGAAAGCTTGTCGGTTCTGGCCTCGTCAAGTTTGGTTCCCTTGCCTATGGTCTCATCTTCTAGCTCCGCCCTGGATTTTGGATCCCATTCCGGATCTCATTCGTCATCCCTCGGGAATTCCTTTTCCGAATCTGGACAGCCTCAAGCTCACAGCTTGGTTGCTGCAGTTCCATTAGTTTCCAGGACTCCCGATATCTCTTCCCCAGTTAAAGCCATTCTGGTAGTGGCACACAAGTCCTCTACCAGAAAAGTGTACAGTAGTAAATGAAAACGTTTTTCCATTTGGGCTTCTCAGAGAAATCTGGATCCTTTTACTGCTCCAGTTCCAGCAGTGTTAGATTTTTTGTCTCATATTTTTCAGCAAGGGGCCAGCTCTTCCACAGCGAAAGACCAGCTGGCGGCTATATCCCATTTTCATGTAGGGGAAAATTCAGGTTCTCTAGCTGCTGCCAGAATTTGCAAGACCTTTATCAAAGGTACTTTTCTTCTGAGACCTCCTATCAAAAAAGTTTCCCCTCCGTGGGATTTGACATTGGTTCTTCAGGCCTTAGTTGCGCCTCCTTTCGAACCCGCAACATCAGTTGACTTGAAATTCTTGCCGTGGAAGACAGCCTTCCTGGTAGCTATCACTTCAGCCAGGAGAGTGTCGGAGCTTCAAGCGCTATGTATGAAACCCCATACCTAGTTTTTCATAAGGATAGGGTGTCTCTCAGGACTAACCCATCTTTTCTTCCTAAAGTTGCTTTGGAGTCAAACAATCAGTCTATTAATTTGCCTGTATTTTTCCCTAATTTTCAAAATAAAGGGGAATACAAACTTCATTTGTTGGATGTTCACAGGCAGTTACATTTTTACTTAAATAGGTCCAAACCTTTCTGTAAATCTGATCAGCTTTTTGTTTTCTTTGCTAAACCCCTTTTAGGGAAACCAGTTTCAAAGGTGACTCTCGCTAAATGGATTTCCCTTTGTATTTTACAAGCATATAAAGAACTTGGATTACCAGAACTAGTTGGGGTTCATGCTCATTCTTCTCGTTCGATGGCTACTTCTGCTGCATTCTGGTCTAGAGTTTCCCTGGATGATATTGGTTCAGCAGCTACCTGGGCTTCCTCTCACACTTTTATTACTCATTATAAGTTGGATATGGTGTCTAGAGGAAGGGCTTCCTTTGGCTCTGCAGTGCTCCAGAATATCCTTCCTTAAGGGCCTCCCAAGATTTCGGGTAGCTGGGGACTCTGTCCCACAGGTTGATGATCAAATGAAGTTAACTACTTCAGATAAAGAAGTTATGTACTCACCATAGCGTTCCATCTGAGTAGTTAGACTTCATTTGTCAGCAACCTTTCCAACCTCCTTCCCCCTGACCTTGGTGGCTTATTTCTCTGTTTGGGCTCGACGTACTGAGTTTGAGAAGCCTAGTGTATGTGTTTGGGTCAGGTTTTTGGTATCTTAGGTTGTTGTGTGTTACGCAATGGTTGGCAAACTCGATATGAGGATTGGAAGGAGGTTGCCGTGTAGTATGGGTAAGAGGGAGGAGCTTGGAGCTCGGACCTTATACTTGGTAAGCTGCTGGCTCGGATCTATATCGGATCCGGAACCTACAGGTTGCTGACAAATGAAGTCTAACTACTCAGATGGAACATTATGGTGAGTACATAACTTATTTTTTAATTTCCGCCTTCTGTTTTATTTTTTTTTATTTTACTTATTTATTTATTTTTTGGTAGTATAAGTTGCGCCATAGTACCTTCTTTTGCTTTAGGGAGCTGATTTATTTAACCACGTCACTGTGCAAAGGTCTGCATACAGTTCTAAGTTTTATTCTCTATCTCTTCATTTGAGTTGTTCTTATAGCAACTTAATTTCACTTGGCACATTTTTGAATTCTGTTTTTAAGTTAAGAGCAATGCTATCAACAATTTACATGTCATGCAGTACTTTTTTATTACTCTGTGGAACACTGTCAGCTTTGTTTGGAGTCTATCTTTTCTACGTCTTCCAAGTTCAGGCACCATTTTCTGTTCGTTCATTTCCCAGTCTACGACAGTTTTACCCAACTCAACTATTTATTCTCTATGTTTGGAACAGACACACTCAATTGCCTTTTGGCTTAATGAGGCATGAGCTTTTCTTAGCTGTTCGAGCTGGTTCTGTAGTAATTTAATTTTCATTTTAGCAATTAAATAGTTTCTTCTTCTTTATTTTCAAACTTTCTTTCTTGAAACAAGCAAAAGAGATAGCATTCTTGGACTTTAGCTACTGCAACCTTTCTTTTCTTATTTGACTTACAATTTTCTTTCTTCAGAGAAACCAAACTCAGTTGGTGTTCCACATGTTCTGCAACTGCAGTCCTAACTTTTTGCAGATCTGTAAGACATAACTGGTCGCCAATATTCTTATGTACACTATTAGTACTTTGTTATATCTGCCCATTTATGTTTTAGTGCTTACCTGTTTGTATTCTGCTGAGTAATATAATGTTTTTGAAACGAAAAGAGTATTCTGTTGAGCAGTTATACTACGGAAAAAAATCTTTTTTTGGTAACCATACCTTTGTAAACGGCTTCTGTTGCCATTTCAATAAAATCTTGTTTTATAATAGTACTTTCTCATAATGGTATCCCTTCAAAATTGTTCACAAGCTGATTTGCTCATTAGTGTTGAGTGGCTGTGATAACACATTCTTGCCTTCCTCAGCCATTTTATTTAATACAAGCTTCTTCTTGGTAATAAAATAAAAAAAAAATTATGACAAACTGAAGTATCCTTTTACTGTCAATAGGTATCCCTTAAGGGCAGAGAGCCAGGATACTGTTTTGAAGTAACCTTTTCACTGGCACAGGATTTCCAGTATAAGCACAGGGAAATCTGATAGTGCAAACAAAGTTTGGTCCAAATTACAAGTAGTGGGGCATCAAGGAAACACAGTGGCTGTACATATAAGGAGGGGATAGATAGATCATGTCAGCATTTGTGAGCACATGTTGGAAGAGGTCCAGAGGATGTTTGTGTAAAAGGAAGACTGTCCTGAGGCCAGAGCACTTACTCTATGAAGGAACAATCCTGAGAAGTAGCAGGACAAATGGAAGGCCTGTTTTAACTGAAGCAGATACTGTATACTGTGAAGATTATGTTCACAAATGAGAGATTTTATTTAATGTAAATATTATAAATAACATTTGAAAGACTAATATATTGTCAAAGATCACTGTGTCATTTTCGTTTCCTGGTGGTCAGCTATAAATTTTGATTTATCGGCTATAAAAAACAAAATGTTTTGCAAAAAAGTTACAATTATTGGCTGATATGTATACATCTAAAGCAATTGGTTGAATGTTTCTTTAATCAAAAGGTAATCATCAACTTCATTTTTTCTGCGGTGTGATTTTCTGTGACATTGGTGAACAGTATTTTTTTTAAATAAGAAACATCTTTATTAAATTATCACAAATGACATAGGCAATCATATATTGATATAAATGAAAACAAACTATACTGACATATTTTAGTTACAAACATATGCCAATTATAATCTATTGCGTCGTTAGTCAAACATTACATAGCTCATTCAAATCCTGCCTTCTTTTAAACCTCGTTCCTCCTGTGCATTTATTGTTCCCACAATTCCCATTTTTTATGTAATTTGCTCCTATCCTTTTCTAAAGATCCCAATTCCAGTTGCTTTATCTCTGTTGCTATATTCAGTCCTTCTAGTAAAGTTAGTTTAGACTTTGATTTCCATATTCTAGTAGTTGCTTTTTTGAGAGCCACCATAATTAGACTCCGCAATGCCTTACTTTGTCTAGGCAATTCTGATTCTGTATCATAGCTCAAAAAAAAAAACATTTCCTTAGTTACACCAATTTGCTTACCCAGTACTTCTGACAGAGCAGGCTGCAGGGAATCTTTAAAGTTGCCAACTCATTGCACTCCTAGAAAATATGTTCCCAATTACCTCTTTCTTCCCCCTCAAATTTTCTGCCTACCTGAGGAAAAATTCTTTGGAGTCTACTTGTGGTATAAAATACTTATGTAAACACTTCCAAAGAAAGTTCCTAAATATTCTAGACTTTGTTGCATGTTTAGGAGACATACATATATCTCTCCATTGTTTCTTTGTGAATTGCTTATCCAGTCTCTCTTCCCAATCCTTTCTAACCTCCTCTGATTGATTTTATAGTTATCATGCAGTATTTTGTATGCTGTACTAAACTTTTCCTTTTTTAACAGCAGCTTCTGTTCTAGATTATACTAAAAACTCTAGCAGTGCTGGTCTTTTGGTTAGGATCCCACTATTTCTTTCTCTTTGCCTATACTCTGATATAAGTCATTGATAGGGAAGGCAATCTCTAGCCTGCAGTCCAAATAATTTCTTCGCCTGTTCCCATTCTGTTACCTTTCCTTCTCTAATTATTTGCTCCTAATACCTTGACTCTTTTGCCAGTTTTCTTCAATAAATTCCAGCCCGTCTTGCCTGTTGTCTGTATCCCTAATTGCAGTCATCTCTATCGGTAGAATCTCCTTTCTCCATCCCTGTCGTCAGAATCTCCTTTCTCCATTCCTATGTTGGTTTAGTTCTTATAATACGTTCTGCTACTTTATGAATATAATATTCTGCAATATTATTGGTATTTTCCTTAAGGATCCGCATCCAAAATCCCAGTTTGTCTTTGTTTCTAGAGTTTCTCCCATTTCATTATCATCCCTCTCCACTTTGAATTATAGGTTTCTGCTTGTGCTTGGTGAACAGTAGGGTTAAGAAAGTTTTCCTTGTTGCTGTGTGATCTTGGAGTTGGTATATTTAAATAGCAGGCTCATAGGTGTTTTCTAGGCTAATGACCACAAGGTCCATTTTAAGCCTAGCCATGCATCCCAAATCAGACCCCTTGATCCCGTTGAGACCGAATAGTGGAAAGTGCAGTTAACTGAAACTACACTATGCCGAATCTGCAAATGTCGAATCCGCCGCTATTGTGGTGTCATGTTCGTGATGTGTGGTGCGGTTTGTGGATTTATCTGGGGTTTCAGGTAAGTGTTGTGTGTTTGAGAATAATTGGTAGGGATTTTAGTGTGTGTGAGTGTGTGCGGTGTGTTTGTTATGTGTTTGTGTGTTTAGTGTGACCTTGGAGTTAGAATATATCGTGGGGGGTGTGGGGGGTGCAGGGGGGCTTGCCCCCTGCTTATAGGTAGGTTAAGTGTGTTTGTGTGTTGTTATGTTTGTTTAGTTAGGTAGGTGTATGTGTGTGTGTGATTATGTCCTGGTGTGTGTGTGTGTGTGTGTGTGTGTGTGTGTGTGTGTGTGTGTGTGTGTGTGTGAATGGTCGCAATTGTAGTGTTCGTGATTGTAGGTTTTCGTGTATGTGGTTTTTCGACTATTCAGTCTTGAAATACTGAAATTCAACATTTCAGTATTTCGAGATTGTATAGTGAATCCATATGTGTATATATATATATATATATATATATATATATGTGTGTGTGTGTGTGTGTGTGTGTGTGTGTAATATATATATATATATATATATATATATATATATATATATATATATGTATGTGTGTGCATGTGTGTGTGTGTGTGTATATATATATATATATAATATATATATATATATATATATATATATATATATATAAATATATATATTTATATTTATGTGTTTGTGTGTGTTCCATTCAATACATTTACAAGTCAACTCATCGAACTGCAAAAAAAGTTGATACAGCTGATGAAAATCGACCATGCTGTCTCTTCTGCTGTGTGAGATTGTGGTACATTGGAGGTCGGGGAATTTACCCTTTCCCCACTGTATTGCAACCTTGGAGATGGTATATATAATTATTAGGGGTGTGGGGGTGCAACCCTTCAAAAAACAATATTTGTTCTTTTGTTCTCTCTTGTTTTTTTTTCAGTTGGTTGCTGATTGACACGTTGTGGTCAATCAGTTGCTGTTTGATGGATTACATTTTTGATGATTTGTCAGCTATCCATACACATCCATCTACAACCCCTTTTTTTCCACATAGGGGTGGGGTGTCACTTAACCAGTGACAATCATCTGCAGCCATTGCTTATAAATTGTGCAGCACAGAATTATTTCCTCACTACCATAGACACATGATGGTCAAAGTAGATTCCTGTCTACATGTGTCTCCAAGTCCCTGACTGCTGGATTGACTCTTAGCGGTGTGTTGTAAATATGGTAGTTACTTGGGGTGCCTAACTTCCCAAAGGATACTATTACACATTTCTTCGCATTTAGTTTTAGTTCACAACTCTTTCACCAGTTATTTGTCTGTGTCAGCCGTTCTTGGAGAGCCTCAGTGACAGTGGGGGATTCTAGGACTGCTCCTGATTTGCAATTACCTGCAAATTTGGTCAGACAGAGGCCCTTCATGTTGGCCTTGACTTCAGAGAAGTAGATTCCAAAATGGAGCAGCCCCGAGACTGATCCCTGAGAGACTGTGTTGGTGACTAGCCTCTTTGTAGGGGTGTACTCTCCAATTCTAACTTTCTGTGTCCTGTGAGCCAGCTGGCTATCCACTGGGTGACATAAGGGTTTACACCTAACATCATGAGTGGGGTATTTTGTCAAATGTCTTGGCAAGGTCTAGGTAGGCAGTGTGAACCGTTTTGCCTTTGTCCATTGCTTTGATGACTTTCTCAAAGAAGTTCACCAGGTTAAGTAGGCATAATCTACCCTTGATGAAACCAAACTGGATTGGGTTCAGTGTCTGGAGATTCTTTATGTTATTATTTTTTTCCCATAAACATCTTTATTAAATTATCACGTATAACATAGGCAATCTTACATTTATAAAAATGAAAAATAAACAACATTGACACCACTTTAGTTGCAAATATTATACATCACAGACACCATTGAAAAAACTACAGTTGCAAACATTATACATTACTTATAACCTATCCAGTTATTGTCAGTTAAACATTATATGGCTCATGCAAATCCTGCCTCTTAAACTTCGTTCCTTCTCTGCATAGTATTATTACCACAATTACCATTTTTTTTCTATGTAGTTTACTCCGTTCCTTTTCTAAAAATCCCAATTCCAGTTGTTTTATGTCTGTTACTATATTCACTACTTGTAGTAAAGTTGGTCTAGACTTTGATTTCCATTTTCTAGTAATTGCTTTTTTTGGCAGCCACCATAATTAGACACAACAAGGCTTTACTATGTCTAGGCAATTCTGATTCTGTATCATAGTTCAAAAAAAAAATCATCTCCCCAGTCAGTCCAAGCCGCTCACCCAGCATCTCTGACAGAGGGGTTCGCAGGGAATCCCTAACGTCTGCCAGCTCATTACACTCCCAAAAAATCTGTTCCCAGCCACCTCTTTCTTGGCCGTCTCACCTCCAACATTTGCTATCCACCTGAGGAAAAATTCCTTGGAGTCTACTTGGGGTATAAAAATACCTATGTAAACAATTCCAGGCAAAGATGCTAAATCTTCTAGATTTTGTTGCATGTTTGGGAAATAAGCATATATCCTCCCATTGTCTCTTTGTGAATTGCTTATCCAATCTCTCTTTCCAAGCCTTTCTAAGCTCCTGCGATTGATTCATATAATTATCATGCAATATTTTATATGCTCTAGAGGTTATTCAGTTTTTAATGGTAGCTTCTGTTTCTAGATTCTTTTAGAATCTCTACCAGTGCTGGCCTTTTATTTAAGACCCCCTTATTTCTTTCTCTTTGCTGATATCAATCCTTGATAGGGAAGGCAATCTCTAACATGCAGTCCAAATAAATTATTGGCCTCTTCCCATTTTATTACCTATCCATTTCTAGTTATTTGCTCCCAATACCTTGGTTCCTTTTCCAGTTTTCTTCAATAAATTCCACCCCCCCTCTTGTCTGTTATCTGTATCCCTAAATTCCTTATGTCATTATTGACCATTTCCATGGTAATTCTTTCTATGGTTTTGCATATGAAACTTTAGAGACTTATGGGTCTGTAGTTCCTAGGGTCTGTAGCTGACCCACCTTTGTGCAGAGGGATGTTTGTTGTTCTCCATTCCTGAGATACAAAGTCTCTTTAGAGGCTACAGTTAAATAATGATTCCTGAGTGCCTGATAGGACATGTTTCATGTTATTTTAGAAGGCAGCTGGGGATATCGTCGGGCTCATTGATGCAGTGTTCTTGGTCTTAGAGAGAGGGAGCATTGAGGACCTGTTCCCTAGTAATAGCTGGGGGAGTTATATTTTATGGAGTTTCCTGAGAGTAGGCTGAGTTGGGGGGGGGGGGTAAAGTTACAGCTGAATTTTTCTGCTAGTTGGTTTGTTATATCTTCTGGCTCAGTATAGGTGACTCCTTTAAAAATGATCGCTGCACACAATTGTGTACTGTCTTTTAGGTTGCAGACATAGCTAAGGAATGGCATGTGGTTGTCTTTGGCCTGAGAAGTCAGATTTACCTCAAATATGGCTTTGATAGACTTTATTTGTTCTGAGTTGTTTGTTTAGTTTGATGAGAGTAGTTTTATCATACTGGGTGTTATGTCTCCTAATTTTTGCCATGATTTTCTTCCTTTGGTTATACAGCTTATTGATGTTCTGATTCTTCCTTTGTGGATTGTTTTTTGAGTTAGTTCTGTACTTATTCCTGGTGGGTACAGCTGCCTCTCTGCAGCTATTAACATGCCCATATAGGGTTTCTGTAAACAGTTCAGTGTAGGCAGGGATATTCTCAGGGTTAGGTGGCTTGAATTTTTGCCAAATTATCACTTAATAGTAGGAAGTTAGCAGTAGAGTATTTCCTGAATATTCCAGGCTTAGCTGGGGTTTCTGGTTTTATTTTTACATCAAAAGAGACCATTTTGTTGCCTGATCTTACCAGAGAGGACATTGCACTACAGGTTGTGCAATGCTCTTCCATATCCAGTCTGTTTGCACCTCTGGTCAGTGTATTGACAATCTGGTCCGAGAAGTTTATATTTACAAAGTCCAAGAATCTCTGTGCATGCACACTTGGTGTCATATATAATATCCAGTTAATAGTGAGATAATTAAAGTCACCCATGAATATGGTATTGGATTCGTTGGTGAGTGTCTCCAGTAAGCTTAAATATGTTCTATGGGATTCCTGGGTCATATGGGGGACCTATACCTTGCAAGGAAGTGGTATGGGATTTTATCTGTGGTGACATGAATGTGAAGAAGCCCATGTATGTCATGCTGTTTGACCAGCCTTTAGAAATATGTATTCTTGATGTAAATCAAGCCACCTCCACATTTAGTCCCTGCCTGTACAGTAGCCAGTCTAAATGTGCGGAATGTATTATAGCCTTGCACTGTTGGGTTGCTCTCTGTGGCTATAAACCGTATCTCAGAGACTGCACAAATGTCAGCATTCTCTAGGGTGAGTAGAGCCTGTAGGGAGCTGAGTTTCTTGTTTAGACTCCTACTAAATACTCCATCACTGGTACTTATCCAAACTCCGTAACCACCTGCTTGCCTGTACCCTTAGAAATACCACTCTTGTTCTAAAACTCACCAACTAAAACTAACATGAAATCTCAACAAATTTGACAGACACTCCATCCATGCTTTAAAATCAATTAACTGGTCCATTTTGCATACTGTCCATCTTAATAATGCAGTTAAAACATTCAAGCAGCCTATTCCTGGACACCCTTCATAGAAAAAGAGTAAAAAATCGATCTTCATTATTATCCACCCCAACCATGGCTACTGTGAATAACTGAAACAAAACCTGGAAAACTTGGTTTAAGCACAAAACTGCCTGTACTTTGTATACCTACAGAGACATTCATAACTAAGCAAAAAAAAAAACATAATGATAAGAAACAATACTAAAGTAATCTCCAACTCAGTTACAAAAATTACCCCAAGTTCTCGTCCTCAATATACAAACTACTACAGCCAAGTATTAAATATGCTCCTATCCCTTTTCACAGCAGCTCCCCCGCTGGAAACTGCAGCCATCTTCAATAACTACTTCATATATAGCATTGCCAATCTAACCAAACACTCACCACCTTCTCCCAGCCTATCCTTACCTCTAGCCAACTTACCTGTTAGTATTAATCATTCCCTCCCAACATGGCTTCAGCCCAGTGTAAAGCACAACTCTCACCATAATATCCATCATGGAAATCATAAAGAAACACAGAGATTCAGGCAAACTGGTTTCCTCCCTATTTCTAGATATCTCCAAAAAATTTGATGCTGTTTCTCATACTAAATTTTTTAATCAAATGTCTGAACTCAACTTATGTCCCCCCTTCTTACAGTGGTTTAATAGTTACCTGTCTGAATAGCAGAATACCCTCTACCCCTACCTTCCCATCACTGCTAAGTCTCAGTCCTAGGACCTGTCCTTTTTAATGTATTCAGCAATGATCTCCATACTGCTACTGGACAAGATAAGCCTCCCTTATACAGTATGAGGATGACTCGACACTCGTATGTGCATCTGACAACTTGTCAGAACCTCTTCAACTTACCCAAGAAAGTTTCACTGCTTTCAAAACCTGGTTTTTCAATGCCCAGTTATTGACCCCCCCCCAAAAAAATATTACTATTTTTCCATAAATTACACATACCTGACAGAACTCATTTTAAAATTCTTTTACTGAATAGCACTTAGATTGAAGCCGTTTCCAGCACCAAGCTAATTGGTATAATAACAGACGACAACCTGAAATTTGGCCTATATGTTTAACACAACATTAAAAAGACTAATCATAAACTAGACATGCTTTATAGATACAAAATCGTTCTAAGAAATAACTCAAAAACCACTCTTGCAAGTACCTTTCTTCTCCCTTCACAATTGTATGGTGTTTCCTTTCTCACTTACCTCCAAACACGTGTTAAAGCAAAGCTTGAAGTATGTTAGAATAAAGCCTATAAATCTGCCTGTTATAGCAAATACCACACTCACCACTGCACAGCACTCAATGCCTTGAAGTGGTCAGAACTTCCCCACATCCTGGCCATCACACAACGCAGTGCGTCCCACAACATCCTATACAAACATGATGTCTGCACTGCTTTACAATCAATAATACATACCTACCATCCCAGTAGACCACTTTGATCTACTGAAAGCAACTCATGAGTATTTAGAAACTCTTCAGATCTTCAGTCCATAATCTCTACTCTTGCTGAGTTGCCAAAAAAAATTGGAACTCTCTTCCTCTGTCCAGCCAACCTATATCAGACTATATACCTTCGAAATCCATCTAAGGGGATATTTATCGAGTTCCTGGCCATGCTCTTGAACCACTCATGTCTGAGTTCCCTGCCCCTCAACACCCTACTAGTACACCTTCCTTTTTTAATTAACCTCTCAAATACATAGCAGCACACCTTTCATCTACCTCTCTATCATCCTAGCCTTTGACCCCACTTTTCCTTACCTCTACTCCTAACCTATAAACCAAACCAGTGGTCTGACTGCCCAAGATAAAAACTTGTAAACCTAAAATAAGGCACACACGGAGCTCAGCAAAACGGGCAACTGCTTTAATGAACAAGCACAAAAACAATCCACAGCAAGCTAAATCACAGCAGCACAGCACAGCAAACGAAATTGCAAAGCACAGGCTTTCTTTAGTTATGTTAGGAACCTGGGTGGTAATTCC
Source organism: Protopterus annectens (assembly GCF_019279795.1). Lineage (NCBI taxonomy): Eukaryota > Metazoa > Chordata > Ceratodontiformes > Protopteridae > Protopterus > Protopterus annectens. The sequence continues at coordinate 1,321,829,138 of NC_056731.1, read as the reverse complement.
CAGATATGCTCAGAATTAGTCCAAAATGACAAAAAATACACCGAACCCACAAACATTGCCAACATCCTAGCTGTCAGGTTCAGCGCAACCCCCCCCCCCCACCAAAAGGGCAAATATCTATCCCAGCAGAGTGCTGCCCCCCTGACATCTCAGATGCTCAGGTAAGAGCCGCCCTCTCCAAAGCAAAAAACACAGCATCAATGGGACCAGACGGTGTCCCGGGCTGCGTCCTACATGAACTCCAAGAAGAGCTAAACCCAAACATAAAACTACTGTTCAATCTCAGCCTTACTACAGGATATGTGCCCAAAGAGTGACATATAGCAACAGTGGTCCCTCTCCATAAAGGTGGGGCCTCAACGGATCCTGGAAACTATCGCCCCATAAGCCTGACTAGCTTGGTCTGCAAAGCTATGGAAAGGATCATCATGGACCTCATAAATAAAGATATTGGGGACCTACAGACACTGGATCCTACCCAGTTCGGCTTTGTTAAGGGCAGATCCTGCCTCTTAAACCTGGTTGATTTCTTTGAAACAGTCACCAAGGCCATTGACGAGGAGAAGGTGGTCCACACAGCCTACCTGGACCTCGCAAAAGCCTTCGATACAATACCCCACTCGGGCATTATAGATAAGCTCACCAGCTTAAATATAAACCCCTATGTCACTAGATGGATTGCAAACTGGCTCAAGGACAGAACCCACATGGTTAGAATTGCTGGAGCCATGTCAGACTTCAAACCAGTTACAAGTGGTGTCCCACAAGGCTCATTCCTGGGACCTCTCTTGTTCGGTATATATTTCTCAGAGGTACAGGCCAACACGGAAGGACTGTGGCTGACCAAGTTCGCAGATGACTGCAAACTGGGCGCCATAATCGACTCTCCAGCCAACACAAGCATCCTCCAAAAGGGCCTCATAGAAACAGACAACTGGTGCCAGAGCCATGGCCTCAAGCTAAATGCCAAAAGTGTATAGTCATCCCCTTTGGCAAAAACAAAGTGCCCACAAATTACCACATAGGTGGTAATCCATTAAGTACAGAAGAAGTAATTAGGGACCTGGGGACCCAAGTTGATAGCAATCTCTCATTTGACAACCACGTGGCCAAAGTGGTTAGAAAAACATTTTATATAGCCCACCTAATCATGAAGGGATTCACATCTAGATCAGGGGAGGTCATCGTGCCTCTTTACTCATCCCTCATCAGGCCCATAATTGAGTACAATGCCCCTTTTGGGATGTACCTTACCAGACACCTGCAGCAACTGGAAAGACCCCAAAAGTACCTCACCAAGAGGATCAAAGGGCTCAAACAGATGCCATATGCTGCCCAGTTAAAGAAACTCCAGCTCTACTCAGTGGCATACTGCCTGTTCAGAGGCGATCTGTGCCTGGCGTATAAAACCATGTCCAACCCGGAATTAATGGACATGCTGCACCTCAGAAAATCCAAATCCCATCCAGCTACGCTCTCGAGAGACTTGAACCTCAGCAATGAAATAAATAGGACATGCTGGAGGGACAGATTCATAACCCAGAGGCTCCCTTCACTCTGGAATAAAATCACAGTCCAGGTTAGGCAGAGTCCCTCATTGACTCTCTTCAAGAGGAATCTTGATGAGTGGATGGGAGATCGTAGGTTTACCCCGGGTATCACTTCTGTGTCACTGTTAGACAGAGGCACAGTATACTAACCTCGAAAAAGGGCATAGCAAAATAAATTTAAAATGGGTGGCGAAAGCCAAACACATTCTGGCTAGGCATATAAATGCCCTAGGGCAGATTGCCTAGTATGAACCTATGAACCTATGAACAAGCAACAGCACAATAATGAGGTAAAGTTAATCCACATACGTTTTCATCACAATAACTTCATCAGATACCTAACCTCTCTTCCTTTGGTGAATAAATAAACTAATCTAATTCAAATGAACCAATGAGTGAACAAATTCAATTACACATGCAAAATGCATTAAAACACGTGAACCTTAAAGGTGAATGAATCTAAAAGTTAAAACCACAAGTATATATAATAAATAGATATGTATATATATTTTGTTATATAAAATACTTCAAACATAAACCTTGGTTTAAATTGCTTTGTTAAATATAAGTAGTACCAACACAAACCTGAAATGCTTCTAAAAATGTTTTTTCAAAAGCAGAAGCTAAATTAAATCCAAAATACAATGAAATAGCACCATCTAGTGGAAATTAAATTAAATGCATGTTCATCTTGTTAAAAGATAAATACATATATTATTAAAATAAACCATAAAATGCTTACATATATAATATATAAAATTATTTAAAAATATAAATATTATAATAATAACATACTATAATTTAGCTGATCTCAATTTTAGCACAGTTTTCAAGGATAACATTTCATTTAAACCAGGGGCAGAACTTGCATTAAGAATAATTTGCCAATATAGCTCCCTATATTCCAAACGAGTCTCCCTCCCAAGGCCCTCCCCTGGGGTCAACCTAACATACCCTTTCACTTCTCTATTATTTCCTAACTTTCTCTACCACCAAAAAAAAATTATATTTCACAATGCTTTGCTGATTTGTTGTAATTAATTTTATTTATATCTGTTAATTTGTGAAAGGCTGTTTTTTTAAATATTTAATTATATCCTTCATGTATTTGCATTTTTATATATCCTGCAACTTGTAACTAAATATACTGTGAAGCTTTTCTCCCCAGACCTCAGGCTTTTTTCTTCTTTCCTTAGGCCTCCATTGAAAATGGGCACTTTTGACCCAGTCAGACTTTCCCCAGTAAACAAATGTGGAATAATTAAACAAATGTTTTCCTTTTAGGACATTCCTCCATTTTTTATACATTTATTAACCAGGTGAGCCCACAAGTCACAAACCACTTGTCAATGATGACCTGGGAGCATACTGTCTAGTTAAGTGACTTGCATAGGTATTTTTAAATTAAACCCTGGGCCACTTCAAATCAAGGAGTGCACTTGATAAGAAAAAAATATTCGAAACTGATAAGAATGTCCTATGATAGTGTGAAGATAACCGTGAATACCTTTCTGATTTCAGTCTGTGAAGATCACAGACTTTGAATATGTCTTTGTGTATGTATGTGTATGCGTCTATAATATATATATATATATATATATATATATATATATATATATATATATATATAGGTCAACTTCTAAATCTCAAAGTACTTTAAGACTGACTTTCAGTATCTCGAGATCTAAATACTGAACACCCACTATACCGAAGTATTACAAAACTATACCGAAATTTCAAAATACTGAATTTACAGCAAGTGACATTCAAGTTCTGTAATATAACCTTCACCACATCACAAACACCACCTCACCCCTACACTTTTACTAAAACACAAAACACACACACCTGTAATGCCTATGCATAAGCAGGGAGGAAAGCAAGCCCCCCTGCAAACCCCCACATGCTACTTATATATACCAACTCAGAGGTCACACTACCACAAAACACGCAAAAAACCTACAACTACCCACCCTACACTTACTTCACTCACCATCACACACGCAAAAAACACACACACTCTATACATTCATAACACACACTGCCTTCAACAGTAACACACACTCACCAATCTAACCCAACCAACTCCCAAAACTTCCCAAAACACTAGAAAACAGTACACCCAACCCAAAACCGTTAAACACTAACAACTTACCTGCATCTCCGTACACAGCCACACATCATCTGCCATATCTCACTCCCAAACCACAATGCACTGCAAACACAAACCAAAACACAACACCCCAACAGCAGATTCAGTAACGTAACACTCTGTAAAGTGCAGTTTCTGTCAACTGCACTTTCAATATTATAGTGTTGAGATACTGAAATTCAGTCTTTCAGTATTTCGAGATTTAGAAGGGATCCCATGTGTGTGTGTGTGTGTGTGTGTGTGTGTGTGTGTGTGTGTGTGTGTGTGTGTGTGTGTGTATATATATATATATATATATATATATATATATATATATATATATATATAAATAAACAGCAGGAACTTTTCATAAAAAAAAAAAAAAAAAAAAAAAAAAACATATATTCCCATTTCGTTGTCATGTGAAAATGGGTTTTAACTTGTGTCCTGTGGGGTAGGGTTTGATTCTTATATTCCTAAGTTGCGATGAGAACAATGACTTGAGAAAATAAACATCAACAATTCTGTTAGTTGATGACACCGATCAAAACCGTACATGTGTGTGTGTGTGTGTGTGTGTGTGTGTGTGTGTGTGTGTGTGTGTGTGTGTAAATATATAAATCTGACAAAACAAAACATCATTTACAAAGACATATTGTGGATATATATATATATATATATATATATATATATATATATATATATATGTAAAGTTTGTGTGAGTGTGTGTGTGTGTGTGTGTGTGTGTGTGTGTGTGTGTGTGTGTGTGTGTGTGTGTGTGTGTGTGTTTCTGTATACGTTTACAGATATCTGTGACATTTCAGACTGGTAATAAATTACGAAAATCATCTCTGTTTCATGTCACAGATCTAGCTGATGTGCAGAGTTATAATGCCATGAGTAGTGTTAGTGAGTATTTCTATCCTATGATGCCCAATCAATTATTGCCAAAGAAGCTGTGGTAATAACTCATCTGATTTTGCTGCCGTTGTCCATAAATTCAAAAAATTGGTATAGGGCTGTCTTCTGCACTTATATATATATATATATATATATATATATATATATATATATATATATATATATAGTAGGGAACTTAATTTCACTGTAGCAATCAATTTGGCTGATTACTTTGCCTTCAGAAATAAAGAGGTTGTCCATAAAATATGTAATACCCTTCTTGATTTGGTTTCTGGTACTTTAAGACTTTTGGATACTTTTCCTTGTCCAAAGCAGCTCTGTAAGCAATGCACTCCATAATTACATTTTAAGGACTGCAATTAAAGTAAAAGTATCCTATTTATTTTTTCTGTAATGAACAAGAAAGCATTGTGACCATATATTATGTTCTTGGAGTTATTGTCTGAGTTCATTAATGATTTTGTCATAAATCTCCAACCGCAATTCCTGAGTTTTGAATTTGAACAAGCTGCTTGTATGTAGTATGTGCAGAAATCTTCCTTCTATCATAAGCAAAAGCATGTTTTTTTTATTTTATACAACATGTATAGTGAACAAATTGTGCATTATGGTTGCCTAAGCTACACTGTGATGATGTCTCTTTTCATCATGTGGATGATTTGCAGTTTAAATTACCAGCAGGTGTTTACTTTTTTCCTCATAAAATAAAGTACATCAGAAAGGATGACAACATTGCCATTATTTTGTCTCATCCATCAGTTTGCCATACAGTGGATTTCTTCACAGCCTTGTCATTAAATGTCAGTATTTGAATTACTGTGTATTTGCTATTGTCTGAAAAATAATAGTGTTGTGCACCTAATCCCATTTAGTATACTGGATACTTCCTTTTTGCTAAACCTGTGTTTGACAATTTGAGTATTAGATTAAACTGCAGTTTGACTTTTTTGTTTCAACTGACATGAAAAATTGGAAGAGTTCTTCATTTGATTCTTTCTCCTAAAAGTAATATTAATCTCTTCAATTTCACCCATCATATTAATACTTTCACTAGATGTAACAAGCCCAGTAACTAATCATCAGTATTGGACTGGACGATGACTACTGACATTAGCAAAATTACCTCCTCTGGATGCCTACCTGGCACAGTCAGTGACCAGATCCCTACATTAGTCCACGTAAACTCAACCCACACATGTAAAGTGCATCTCTTCTATGAAGTACATCACCTAACTACATTCAGTCAAGATAGCTTTATACCACCTTACTAACATGTGACTGGAGTACCCTAAAGTACTTGCCACCAGATGAAGCTATAACAAGATTTAAAAGCATATTTCTTCCTGTGCTCAACAAGCAAGCTCCGCTGAAATGGAAATGCATAAAATCCAATGCTGCCCCTGGCTATCAAAATAAACAAAGTGCATATGTGCAAAAGAGGCAGGGACTGGAAAGCCTGTCAGGAAAATAAAAGTAATCAAAACCTGCAACTTTGCAAGCAATTTCTGAATGCCACCACATCTAGAGTCAAAGTTGATGAAAAAAAACAAAAAAACTTTATACTTCAAACAACAAATAACCCACCACCAAAATAAACAAAAATGTTCTGGGCTTTACTAAATTATCTGTTACACTTCAGTAGACAACTCAGCTTAATTCATCCCAAACAGAAGTAATCACTATCAATTCTAATGAAGATTCCATAAAAAGAGTTACCTCCCTTTTATGCTACCAGACACATCCACAAGCATAGAACAGTAGTCATATCACGATTCTAACACTTCCACCCTAAATCCATTTCCAGTAACTATGATTAAAAATACCTTTAAAAGCTAAAACCCAGCACCTTTGCAACTGATAAACTACCAGCTGAGTACAGTAGATAAACTAACAGCTAGTGCAGTAGCATATTATGTCTCCATGTCAGTCAATAGGTTAATCCATAAATATTATGTGCAACACTGGAAAAATTCCTGCAGAGTACCAATCTACAAAAGAGGTTATTCTACTGAATACTCTAATTATAGACCCATTGTCATTCTGTAGAGAAATATGTCCAATGCCAATTATTAGACTCTCTCTTTCGGCTTTTCTTGGTCAAAAGGGCAGGGGTCAAGTGGGATAAGATGATCCTTCCAGTAGAACAAGGTGGTTTAAGATTACCTGATTTAAGGGATATTTTAGAGCTACACAGTTAAGGCTCATATATGCAACACAAATAGCTGCAATTGAAAGTGGAAGGGATGAGGATGAAGCAGGGGGAAATTTAGGAAATAACGACAGAGTGGGATTTTAGATGCAGATCCTTAAGGAGAATAATAACATCCATAAAAAATATTATATTCATAAAGTAACAGAAAATATTCTAAGAACTAAACCAACACGAGACTGGAGAAAGGAGATTTTGCTGATAGGTATGGCTACAGTTAGTGGTACAGCAAATAGCAAATGGTGGCTGGAATTCACTGGAGAAAACTGACAAAGGAACTAAGGTATTCAAGCAAATAACTAGAGAGAGAAAAGTAATAGAATAGGAAGAGGCTAAGAAAGCATTCAGACTGCAGGCTAGAGACTGCCTTCCCTATCAGTGATTGATATCAGAATATAGGCAAAGAGAAAGGGGTACGGAAATCCTAAGTGAAAAACTTACTCTGACAGAGTTTTCAGCTGAATCTAGAACAGAAGCTGCTATTAAAAAAGGGATAATTAGTAAGGCATATAAAAATATTGCATGATAACTATAGGAATCGATCAGAGGAGCTTAGAAAAGATTGGGAAGAGAGACTGGATAAGCAATTCACCAGAAAACGATTGGAGGAGATATGTATGGTTCCCAAATATGCAACAAAGTCCAGATTTGGGAGTTTTGCTTGGAAGTGTTTGCATAGGTATTTTATACCCCTAGCAGACTCCAAAGAATTTTTCCACAGGCAGATGGCAAATGTTGGAGGTGGGGAAAAAAGAGGTAACTGAGAGCATATCTTTTGGTAGTCTAATGAGTTGGCAGATTTTAAAAATTCACTAAAGAGTACTCTGTTAGAACTGTTGGCTAAGCAAAAGGGTGTAGCTAAGGAAATTATTTTTGAGCAGGGATACAGGATCTGAATATCCTACACATAGTAATGCTTTGTTAAGTTTAATTCTGGTGGCTGCCAAAACAGAGCTGGAAGTGTGATCTTTGAAGCAAATTACATAGAAACATATGGAAATTAAGGCAACAATACACACAGAATAATGTTTTGTAGGAGGAATGAAGTTTAAATCAAGGCACACATTGATCAGTTTATATAATGTTCGAGTGATAATTATACAAAAGAATATATGTGCTGTATAATATTTGTAAATGGGAATATGTTAATATGATTTGTTTTTCTTTATATAAAGGTATGCTTGCCTATTTCTTAAGTGATAATTCAGTACAGGTGTTAAAAAATCAATCTCCCCTCTTCCATACAGCATTATTTCTTTCCTAAACAGAGCACTACTACTGCCCTACTCAGTTTCACTAGCACCATCAAATAATGCAGAAATAGTACCAAACACATCTCCTTCCTGTTTTTTGACCTCTCAAAGGATTTTGACACTGTCTTCCACAAAAAACCTACTAAACAACTCTATGCCATTGCACTGCCCCTTTATAACCTTTAGCGGTTTCACAGCTGTCTCATTAACAGGTACCTCTCAGTAAAATGGAAGTGTATCTACCCAGCTTTTCTTCCAGTCACTGTTGAGGTATCTCAGAAATGCATATTAGGCTATGTGTTGTTCATCCTGGTCATAAGTGATTTTAACACCACAAGTAAACATGCTACCCTCATCTAGTATGTCAGTGATTCTACCCTTATCTGCTCTGCTAACATCCTGTCCACTGTTCAACAGCTCACCCAAAGTCTTTGCTGTCTATCAGATTGTAACTAACAAATTCCCAACTGTTACTTAATGCCAAAAAACAAAACAAAAAAGTACTTCTGTTTACTCTCTCTTCACTGAAAACCACCTTTACCATCTCTTCTTCCATTAACACTCAGATAGAAATAGTCTCCCACACAAAACTACTTAGGATGACCGTAGCTGATTTTTGAAATGTGACGTACAGCAAAGCCATTAAAAAAAATTATAAACTAGGAGCATTATATATATGTAGACGTTGTCTCAGTGACCATAGCAGGAAAATGATTACCTTTACCTTTCTCTTCCCTACCCACTTATATGCCTCCCCAGTATTGATCAAACTCCAAAGTTCAGTCAAACTTAAAGTAGAAAAATGCTACAGCAAGACAGTAAAATTCGCCAGTAACCAACCCCATAGGTCTCACCACTGTACAGCTCTTAAAAAAATCTCAACTGGCCAAAGCATCATCAATACCTAAAGTATTCACAATTAGTTACTGGCCATAACATAATAGACAATCCTGACAATTGTCCAAGCCTAAAAAATACTCTCTTATTGTATACTCCTAATTGTCTCCTTCGCTGTAACGATTACCACCTTCTCCTCACAAAAAAAAAAAATAATAACTCAGCTGGTAATGCTTGTACTCAGCTATTATCTCAAAAACCTGGAACTCAATCCCTACTATATTCAGTGTTCAGAGACTGTGTAATGGCTAATCTACTAAATCTGAGTCATATTCTGATTAAATTTGAGTGCCCCTACCACCTTGACGATCTAACTGCTTATGTGGAATTCTTGACTGAGGAATTCTTTAATGCCAAGTTTTGTGCAAATTTAAGTAGTTGCGTAGATGCATCTGCCTCCCTCATAAACAGATGCAATGCAAACTTATCAACAATAAGCCCACCTTAAAGTCTGAGTTAAACAATTTCTGCACTGTCATTGGTTGTGTCCTTGCTCCTCCCCAGGCTGACTCTCTAGGTATCTTCACTAGTAAGTCGCACAACTTTATATTTATTATTAAAAATGGATCATGATGTTTGGCTTTCCAAGATGGCTGCACACTGATCATCAGTTTAATTTCAACTCTCCCAGTGTGAAAAAAGAAACTGAAAAGTTAGGGCCAGCATGTCTGCCTGTTTTAGTAAAATTCAGTTGCTGGCTAGTAAGTACACTGCCTGGATGCCAATAAAGAAGAAACTTAGAGAACATGAAAGAAAATCAACTAGATAAGGTGAAGAGAAAGCACTGAGTGTTTAGAATCCTGCAGCTGTCCAGCAAAAAGTAGTTCAGACTCCAGCTTTGGTACAAGAGATGGCCTCCAATAATTTAGAGGAAAAATAAGTCACGTGTGCTCAAAGCTGATTAAAATAAATGAAACCTTGAAGGAGTATATCAATTCAAACAGTAAAAGGGTGGAATAAATAGAAGAAGCTTTAAACAGCTGTTCATCTGACAACTGACAAAATGCAAAAATCAGAGGTTGAAATGAAGAAAAGATGACTTGAGTTCAAGACTGCTCAAGAGCTGTTTTAAAAAAACCTGTAAAGTTGGAAGACAAAGCATGCAGAGAAAACCTGAAATTTAATACTGTACTTGAGAAATTGGTCAGAGCAGACTAGTAATCTTATGAAAGCACAAATAAATAACTGGACTGGTATTCCACAACAGGATTTATTAATTGAAAAGGCACACTGTCTGTATACTCTAAACCTGGCCATGAGAAAGCAGCCAAGACCTTTATTAGTAAAGATGCAATCATACCAGTGCAAAGAGTTGATCATGACAAAACTGTGGCAGAAGGGCAAAATATTAAAAACTAGGGACAATACAGTGTTTATGGAAAATGATTATTCACTATACACCAGACAGAAGAGAAGCAAGTTTATCCCAGCAGTCAGGGAATATTGAAAGGTAGGTTTGAGATTCAAGCTGTTGTATCTAGCTGTCTTTAGAATATTTTTGCCTGGAGGATCAAAGTAATATTTGATGCAGAAGAGGCTAAAGAGGAAATCCAAAATCCAAAAATGTATCCATCAAAATGTGAGCCATCAAACAGAAGGGGACTCTGCTTTTCATTCTTCTGATAATAAAGCTCATAGAGACACTCTGCTAGAGAAATATTTTTCAGTACTCCAAAGGAAAATTCTTGAGAGACAGAAAAAAGTATACGAGTTGATGAGAGGAACTGGGAGTACCTTAGACTTGATCTGGAGTTAGAAGATAGAGATTTATTTACTTAATATTTGTTAACCGGGAAAGTCCGACTTGGAACAAAGCCAATTTTCAGTGGAAGCCTGGGGAGAAATGCTTCAGACGCATGTCTTTATAATGTAGGAGGAAACCCACACAAATGCAGGGAGGACATGCAGACTCCGCACAGAAGGCACCCCAGCTGAGAATCAAACCAGAGAACCTCTTGCTGGGAGGGGACAACACTACCACTGCACAACTGAGATGAATAGGAAAAAGATCAGCAACACTGAACTTAGTGAATAAATGTGAGACTATAAAGCATCAGTCACATTTCTGAAATATGGCTTTACAAGAAAAAGAGACGGAGAAAGATTGGATTTTTGTTGACTTTTTTTAAACTTGTGGGGGACTGACAGGAATGTGCCCAACTTCATTCATTGATTTTTGGAAGGGCACCAAAAAGACAGAAAAACTGACTGTAAGTAAACCAATTTTTATTTTTAACAGTATTTTTATAAAGCATGTCATAATATAAATTCCAGATTATATAGTAAAGCATTTTTAATGATTGTTGCAAGTGAAATTACTAAACTGAGCACATACTTTTCTAGTTTTTAGTTTTAAGATGTATAGGCGTTACTGTGTAAAGAGTGAAGAAAGACTGGACAAAAGCATGTTTGAGTTAATGGGCTGTAATCTTGGGATGTTGGGGTGGGAGATGGGGTGTAAAAGTGCACTGAATATAATGTGATATATAATATAATATAATGTAATATAATATAATACATGTAGAGTTGAAATGTTTTACTTATGCAAAGGTGAATGCCTGGATTAATGCCCTTGACTTAACCTAATGACAGGATCTTTTGTTTAAGCGGTGTTTTTTTAATGAGAGACCATACTGTTATTAAGTTCACATGCTCACTTCTTTCCAAATGTGTCTTCTGCACCATAGTTATCTGCACCCAGCATTTCTTAATATAATTCAAGACTCTTACATTTTTGTATGTACTTATAAAGCCATTCACTTTCCAAAGTATTTCTTGTTTGTTAAAACTTAAATTGTATTTTAAACTTTATTGTAAACTTTTTAGTACAATAAGGATACTTTTATTCATTGTTGTTATATTACAGCTGGAACAATGTATCCTATGAGAAGCACGGTGGTAGTTTAATTTTATTGGTTAACTAACCTCATGTGATCAAGACTTTGCTTATTTAAGCATTAACTTAATGGTTTTATTTATTTTCTGATGAAGTCCAAGATTTCTGGACGAAAGCACTTAAAACTTTAATAAAGGTGTATTTTTAACGGCTTAGTAAATATTGTTTTTAGTTTTTGCATGTTTAGTTGGTTTTATCACTTTTAATTCAAAGTATGTAATGTCTGCCATCTCTTCCCAGGCTGATATGTATTGCGCACCATTAGAAGGATACCGGAATGTAAGCCAAATGTTAAAATCAATTATCTTTTGATCATATTGTTGCATCATTCTTGCTAATGGTGAAATACTGTTCAAGGCTAAGTCCATACCTGCTTCAGACATATATTCTGAGAGCTCAATCACATCTCTCTTCATATAGTCAAGGGAGGTATGTGTCAGGTCATTTACACCCACATGTACAATGACTGTGCTATATGTGTACTTGTGGTGCAGGGACTTGAGTGACTGTATGATGTCACCTATGACAAGGAAAATAGTATTTTTGGAGGTTTGTCTTATGGGAGTTTGGACATAGTCTGTGTGTCTAATAGTGGATGCTGCCTGTGATATATGTTTGTGAGGTTGCTGAGGGTACATGTTTCTTGAGTTACATTTAGGAGGCCTCTGTGGTTTATGTAGGTTACGTCTAAGAGTCTGATAGGTTCATAGGTAAGTACTAGGCTAGCTGCCCTAGAAGACCATTTTTAAGCCTAGCTAATTTCCCTTAGTGAGAATCAAGCCTTGTACCTCTTGCTTGTGAGGTAAACACCTTAGCCATTTTTTAAACCTAGCCAATTTCCCTTAGTGAGAATCAAGCACTGTACCACTTACTTGTGAGGTAAACACCTTAACTATTATATCAGTCTATCTCCTGGTCTATGTGTTTAGTCTGAGGTGTTTGAAAATGGTTTAGTGTAGTAATGTTTGACAGCCTTGTTATTTGCAGTGGCTTTATGTGAGTGCCTTGCCCCAATAACTTTACATGACTGCATCTGTCACATACAATATCAGATTGCTTAAGAAGTAAATGGTTGTCAGTGAACATGAGACAATCGCTACATTGTTTCAGGATGTCCATTTCAAATAAGCTGCCCATAGAGACAGTTGGAAAATGCAGATCCATGTGAGCTGGAGAGGGAGTAGTGCCTAAAATATTAGGAGTTGTCTAACTGGAGTGCCTCTCCAAGATGAACAATACAGGTCTACACAAAAAGAGGAATGAGTGCCTTTGCACAACTACTGATTATTAAATATGCTAATCATATCTCACAATATAGTACACAATCCATAAAAATGCCACCTTGACAGTAATCATTCACCATTATGCACAGTCAAGATAATTATGTTCAAACTTCTTAAAATTCGCAAGTCCAGTAACTCAGCAGAAGATGCCACATACTCAACTTAGATAACTAAAATATGGAACAAAATCCTATTCTCGCTGGAGTTAATTACCTCTTCACCTTCAAAACTGATGTTAAGAAATACCTATCGGACTGTTGGCTTTGCCCTTGCTCAATACCTGGGTGACCTCTTACAACCTAAATATTATTTCTGACTGACACCTGTTAACTAAAGTAGCATAAATGTTTTCAACTTGTACAGTTCTGATAAACTGCCTGTAAATATCCATACCCCATAACCAGTATCTCCATGCAGGGCTACTTTTGTCTCTAACTATTCACAATCTCTTATCTCAATACTTTTAATTGATCTAAAAAATTTTCTGTATCCTGTCACTCATTTCCCACTTCTTTCCACCCTTAATTTTTTTCTCTCCTTGATCTTTGTTTGACATTCAGTTTCTCCTCATTTCTCTCTTTAGCATTAACAGGAAATAACTCAAATGTAATACTATCTGTTCCACTGCCACTCTTCACGTGAGTACAATATGTGATCACTACTAAATTTTCCACTTCTTCTCTCCTGTCCAATACTATACTATACACCCACTTAGCTACATGTAATACAACCAACTAAGATATGACAATTTAATTTTTTAATCTCTCTCCATTTGAACAATTCTTGACATTTTTGTCAGTTCCTGTAATTCTTGTCAGATTATTTTTGCTATGTTTATTATTCATAAATATTCAATATCTTGATTCTGTTCAACTTTTGTATATGTAAAACTATAGTAACTGTACATTTATTGTCATTCATTATGGATTTATGTTTATATTTGTAGTCTCTGTGGAGCTATTCTCATTGAGCCTCACTGAAAAGGGTTTTTATCTGCCCAGTTGTACTTTCCTGGTAGACAGATGCTGATAAATAGTAAATAAATATACAAATAAAACTTTATGTAGTATAATCAATTACCTCACTAATTATTGTGAATTGTTAATGACCACAAGATGCAATATACATGCATCTACCCTAGCATCTACCTTTCAATTCAAAAAACACATTAAAGAACATTTGAAAACTCAGTGGCTCTGTCCTTGTGCTAACCCTGACTGAAACTTTTATTTCCCTCCAGCTCATACCCTTCCCCTCTCCCCCATCTTTTGCCTCCTAATCTAGTTACTTCTCTTTTGCTTTCCTCTTAGTAATAGGATAAAATTTAAGGACTTTACTCTTTCTGCCCATACCCTTTTTGTTTCTAATATACTTGCTTATTTAGACTTAGTTTAACTTTTAGCATAATGTCTATAGTCAACACTTTTATAACTATATTTCCTTTTTTTCCCTTTTACCAATGTTACCACTGTACGATTAGTTTATATGGCTATGTTATACATTTTTTTCCTTTTTTTTTTTTTTTAACATTGTTATTGTTTTTGCTTGGAGCTTTTCTTCCCGGGCCTCTACTGAAAATGGACATATATCCAGCTAGACTAGCCCGGTCAACAAATGTAAAATAAAATAATAATAAAGAAATGGTCCCTGTTTTCCATAAACAATATGCCGGTGTGTGTGTGTGTGTGTGTGTGTGTGTGTGTGTGTGTGTGTGTGTGTGTGTGTGTGTGTGTGTGTGTGTGTGTGTGTGTGTGTATTTATATATGTAACCATAGCAAAACAAAAACAAAGGTGACCAAGGTCAGGTACTTCAATATACACTAGAATAAATAAAGTACCATGACCGCCACAGCTGAAAGTCACAAAACTTTTTAATAACAATGGTGATAAGCGCTTTTGTGTTAACAAAAACCCTTCTTCAGATCAACTGTCAAATACACAAATATGTATTTAAAATATAGATTATTCAGTAAAATTCCTCCTATAAAGTGCCAAAATATTCAAACAATCAAGGTTACTGTGCTAATTTTATGTAAAAATGTACCAATCCTATTGTAAAACAATCCGGTTCTGTGAACCAATAACTATACAAAACACTTGACCAATAAAACAAATGCAATAGTAACATGTTGGCCAATAGCAGTGTTGCTTTTCTAGCTTATCAGTGAATAGCTCATTGTTGTGTAACAGCTTATAGGTATGGTACAATAAGTGTCACATAAATCTTCCATTCACATAGTAGTTATGGTCCAGCAACGTTATGTTAATAATAACATTTTGCTAATCCTTGGCCCCATTGCTGTCAGTTTCTTAAATAACAAAACACAACTGTTTAACATCTCTCAAAAACGTAAATAAAAAACGAAAAACAGTGATAGCACAAACAAATTAAAAACATCAATTTGAAATGGTTGCCAAAAAAGAGCCAATGATGTCAACCTATAACATATCCTTATAGTTCAATAAATCAAAGGGAATTATTCTGTCAATCAACCAATCCCAGTGGGGCAATAGAAACTAAGAAGACTGGTTCTAAAACCACAATATTGCCGAAAGCATCAAGGAAATCAATAATGTACTTAGATGGCCAATGAACCATAACTGTATATAAGCCAATCAAATCAAAGAACTGGTGCTGTCGTCCAATAAAATGGATTGTATCCTTCATCAATCAAATAAAAGCATTTTCATTTATTGACCAATCAAAAAGGCCAAAAGCATTGACCTGTAAAATGTTTTTTAGGCTCGTATTTAACAACAGAAACTTGTTGCGCTGTCTAAGCCAACTAACTTACTAAGGCTTTGGCAACCAACATTAAACTAAAATTAATGGCAATCATAAACAAAAATATGGCACTACTACCTATTGTTAGAAATTAACTCATCTAACCAAATCAAGTATGCTTTTATACATACAACTAAAATAACCAGTTATAGTATTTTTAGACGGAAAAGACCAACATTAAACAGAAATTAACAGCGATCATAAGCAAAAATGCGGCACTTCTACCTAGTGTTTTATCTATATACATACATATGTTGGGTGTGTGCATGTGTGTGTGTGTGTGTGTGTGTGTGTGTGTGTGTGTGTGTGTGTGTGTGTGTGTGTGTGTGTGAGCGAGCTCTACTTGTTTTAGAGTACTGACTTGTGCATACAGTGGTAGCCTGCCACGGTACCAAAAACAGCTTTTGTAGTTGTTTTGCCATAACAGCATGGTTTCTTCTGTTCTGGTAATGCACATCTGTGACTGTCAGACCTCTCAGCTATACTTGTTTTTGGAAGGACCCTATTTTATGATTTTATGTACCCTTACACTTGATTTTCTAAATAACTGTGCATGTTTTGGAGATACATTCTTATCTTCAGGACTGATTTATCCCTTTACACAAGTTTCTGAGTCCCCCTGTTACACGCTGTTTAAAGCTGAGTAGTAAATAGGTAACCAGACTTACATGATCAACATACTTGTGGCACCAATAATATGAAGAAAGAAGACCCATATGTTACAGCTCCCTTTTTCAGACACAAAGATAAATTACTTTTGGAGGTAGATTTTTGCAATATCATTCAGTAAGGTTTGCAGATTTTACACATTGTCTTTGACAGGATGCTAATATTGTACACTACTTTTGTCTCTCAGTTTCTTAAACTTGCATATTGGAAATGGGAGAGTCTGTATACTATTTGTTGTGCTCTTTTTATGCTAAGTAAGTGCCCAGATTTTTGAGAGATGTTTTTACTGTTCAAAGAGCCTTTGAGTCTATTTTTGGTGTCTGTAAGTTAAGAGGGGTGCTTGTAATGGACATTCAGTAGAAATATATGCATCACTGCTGTCTCTAAAGTACGTAATGGACATTCAGTAGAAATGACATTCAGTAGAAATATATGCATCGCTGAAAATGCATCAGTTATGTTATTCATGCTGTGCTGTTCATTTGGCTATGCGTCACACACCATTTGACTACTGAATGCAGAATAATTTTGTTCTGCAGCACTGCTAATTTCTTGTCTCTCAGCTATGTGCCATCAGTCTCTGTGCTTTTTTCCATGCGGTAGCTGTATGCAACATGTACTTTGTGTTTGATTTCTGGCAGAGGACAGTAGCACAAGAGGTATGGTTCAGCATAGTTATTGTAGTAGATTAAGTACAACTCTTTTAAGCTGCTAAAATATTTTATGAAAATGGCTTTTTATAAGAATGCTTAAGTTTCTACAGCTTGCTACGGAAACAATGTCTGTTTCAAATATTTTATTGTAATGCTAAATTTATAAATGTAGTAGTATACACTAAATTGTCGATTCTATCCTAATAAACATCATGCCTATCTTTGAAAGGTATGATGTCTTGCACAAACTGAACATTACTGTGTTTTTTGCACATAGTGCATTTGTTGTAATGTAAGGCATTAATTACACTAAACTTGTGGTATTACTGAATGTATGTAATCATCGCACTTATAGTAGCATAGTCACATACAGTTGTAGAGTAATGACTGTAATAAGTAGGGAACATGTTTAGAATCATACAAGTGCTATGTAACTTGTATAAATTATACTATCTCACATAAATACCATACTGTGTATATGTGTTAATATGGCAAGAGTATCTCATTGGTTTTGCTAACTGATGAACAACTAATTATTAAACAAGCAGAAAGAATACTATGGAGCTTCAACAAAGTCCAAAAACAGAGGGTAGCAGTCTGGCATCTGTTATGTCAGCTAAAAGGAGCATGATTTCTGTCACAGTAGTTTGCATTAATGTACTATGATGTATTACACTGTCAGTACAATTTCTGCCATTTTCTGTTTCCTTGAGTGTGAGATGTTTTGTAATGACCGTGTCCTTGTTGTTGCTGAAATGGGACTTTTTTGTATTAAGGGTTGGTTAGTTATTATTTCCAGTGCTCAATATTTTTTGGCTTGGGTAAAGAAAAGGGATATTCAGAAAGAAAAATGATTGAGCAGACTTTTGAAAAAGAAACAAAATCAATACCTTTAACATCTTTCTTTCTTTCTTTCATTCTTATATTCTTTAGACCTTCTGTCAGTAGAGCTGCACCTCAGCCGGAGAAACTGCAAAAGAACAACATCACAAAGAAAAAGAAACTAATTGAGGTGAGTTAAAACATTTATCTCATTTGAATACTGTGATTGCACATTTAAAAACACATTTGTTTGTGTTATCACCATTATTAGTCAATATGTGGCATTAATTTTGCTGCATTTATAGCTTATGGGTATACACCACTTCCAATAGCTGAGCATCAAATGTTAATGTTTTACATATTCTAATTACTTGTTTGTGTTGGCAGGTTAATCCTCCATAATGTGTGGCTTATAGATAGAGAGGAATCATCAGTTTAGATTTACAGATTGAATGTGTTTGTAGTGCAAATACACAGCTCAGTAGTCTTCACATCCACGATTTGCAGCGTAAAAGAAGGCATCCCTCTCAGATAGCATATAATTAGAATAACTAATTGTATGAGGTACTGCTGTTATGCATCTGTATTGTAGCATATACTTGATGTAACCAGATGGTATCTGAATGTAAGAAACTCACAAATGCAACTGGCAACATTGATTGCTGAAGTGAAACTGTTATTAAATGTATACTAAGGTCAAGACTGTATATCTTTCTTGAAGGATTCTCCTTAATCTGAGGTACAGCAGTTATGGAGTTAGTGTGTATGCATGTCTGTGTGTGTGTGTGTGTGTGTGTGTGTGTGTTTGTGTGTATTTATCTCTGTCTATCTATATGTATGTATGTATATTTATAGCTATATCTATATATATATATATATATATATACATATATATATATATATATATATATATATATATATACATATATATGTATGTATCTATATATATATATATATACGTATATAAAATATATATATATATGTGTGCGTGTGTGTGTGTGTGTCTGTACGTGTGTCTGTATGTGTGTCTCCCAACTCAAATGCATCATTTCCTTAGTTGCAACAGTTTGCTCCAACATTTCTCACTAAGTACTCTGTAGGGTAGTTTTTAAACTCAGCCAACTTTTTATATTCTCCAAAAACATTCCCATTTACCTCTCAGTTTCCTGTCACAACTCCACCATGTGCTGTTGTCCTGAGGAAAATTCTCTGTAGTTTTTTTGGGGTATAAAATTACCTATGCAAACAATTGCAAGCAAAATTCCTAAACCTTCTAGACTTTGTTGAATACTTGGCAGAGCAATGCAGATGTTGTCTCTCTTCACATTTTTTTTCTAACCTCCTCTAACTGATTCTTGTAGTTGTCATACACTATATGTCATAATGGTTATCCCTTTTAAAACAGCAACTTCTGTTCTAATCTCACCTGACTAAACACTCAACCTAAGCTTTTACTTAGCATTGCCCTGTCATTTTCCCTTTGTCTATACTCCTGGTAAGGAAGGCAGTCTGTAACTTGCAGTCCAAACATGTGATTGCCTTATCCAAGTCTTATTACCTTTCCCTTTCTAGTTATTTGCTGCCACTACCTTGGTTCCTTTGCATATTTCCTCTAATAAATTCTAGTTCTCCTGTGCGTGCAGTCACCGTTAGTGGTAAAATCCCCTTTTTCCCATTCTTGTGTTGGCTTAGTTCTTAGAATATTGTCTGCTGCTTTATAAATATAATATTTTTAATCCTTTTCGATTTCTCCAAGTCTTTTGGGTTTTTAATACCATTGTCGGGAATGGATCCCATTCCTAAGTCAAAGTACGATTAAAGTTCATAAAATTAGTATTGTTTCAGTCTTTGATGTCAGCCAGAAGTGCTCTTCACAGCACCCATTATATGTTCAGTAATGACGGCTTCTGCTATTCATATGGGGTTACATGGATTGTTAACATATCTAAATATGATTGTAAATCCTTTTTAATAAGACCCGTTGCTCCTAGTACTATTGGAACTGTCTGAGTATCTTTCTTCCACATTGCTCTTGTTTCTGCCTGCAGATCCTGGTATTTTATGACTTTGTCTCTCTATACGCAAGACACTATAGTCACTGGGTGTGGCGATTTCAATGATCAATGCTACTTTTGTCTTCTTTTCTTGGACCACTATATCTGGTTTTCTGGCATCTATCTTTTGAACTTTGATACTATAATGTTTGTACAATCCCCAGTGTAACAGTCTCTGCACATTATTATGCCTTTCAGTATACAGTTCTTCTCCATTAGTGTGTCGCAACCAGCAACAAGGTGTGTGACTATTTCCAATTCGGTTTTCCAAAAAGTAATTAAAGAAGAACCTACATTTGTCTGTTTCTCCCACATGCTCAATGGACTTTGTAAACCAGCGTGTACATAGCCCACTATCTTGGGCTGCCAATATTAACCTTTCATCTCTTGGTTTAAATTCACCTTTCCTTAACCATTCCTGTATTCGTTCTTGATCAACACGGTGCTCTTCCAGAAGTTTTCTATACTTGCAACTATATTTATGTTTTTTCCACATTTCTTGTCTTCTCATCTGGTCCTTCACCTTATATTCTTTCTTTTGTTTTTTGGCACATTCAGTTGCTGCCTGGTCTTTATCTACGTCTGGTTTGATTTCCTTTCCTGCTTGACGTCGATATGCTTCTGCTAAATTAAGGAGAGAAGTCATCTTAGATTTACTGTCCCCATGTTTCAAAAATTTCACTACATTTGAATCTTGTGAGGTCAGTAGATATGTTTGGATTCCCGCGATTGCAGATCTATACATGTAATCAATTTCAAAGAGGCCCATCCCTCCTTTGGAATGGGGAATATATAACTTTTAACCAAAGTTAGGTACTGCATCTGGGCCTGGGGTTTTCCGTTTAGAGGCTTTTCTTAACTTTATTTCAGTCTCTCTGGCTGTTATTTCATCCCATTTCATATCATGTACCTTTAAACTTCTTATTCTTTCTTTTACTTCTTCTGTCCAGTTAGCATCTTTGTTATGTTCTACAGGATCTTCGTAGATACATCTCCAAAATGTATCTACGTCCTCTTTTTTGGCAGTCTTCCAATTCCTTTTACCTTATTTCCCAATTCTCTATAAAACTTTTTTGGGTCATCAGTAAATTGTTTATTTTGTACTTTTCCCTTATATTTATCTGTGTATCGTCTATGTTTTTCCACCTGTGCTGAAATTTTTAGTTTGTTATTTGCAATAGTGCATAATAGATCCTGGTCTGTTCTAATACTGTGTATTGCTTTAATCACATCTATCTTTCTTATTATTTTTGTTGATCTATTCCCTCTTCTATAATCTTTTAACAGTGACACTTCTTGTCTTAATTGCTTTATAGTTTTCTCTACTGGATACTTCCATGATTCATAGGTTCATAGGTTGGTACTAGGCTATCGGCCCAATAGGTGCAAGCCTAGCCATAACAATTCCCTGGCTATTTCTTCACACAATATTTATTTCCCTGGACCCCTGTGTAGCAGGGTGACTGATGTGATCCCCGGGGTGAATTTCCTATCTCCCATCCAATTGTCAAGGTTCCTTTTGAAGAGGGCCAAAGAGGCACTCTGCTTGACATGTATGGGTAGTCTATTCCAGAGTCTGGGAAGTCTCTGGGTCAGGAACCTATCCCTCCAGCATGTTTTTTCATTGTAATGACAAGGTTTAGATCCCCGGAGCATGTAGCTCTGAGGGATTGGGATTTCTTTAAGTGTAGCATGTCCAACAGCTCTGGGTTTGACATGGCCTTTTATGTTAAGCAGAGATCGCCTCTGAGTAGACGATATGCGACAGAGTATAGCTGGAGTTTTTTTAGATGGTCAGCATAGGGCATCTGCTTTAGGCCTGTGATTTCTTTTAGTGAGGTATTTCTGTAGTCTTTCCAGTTGTTGCAGATATCTTGAGAGGTACATACCAAATGGGGCGTTGTATTATATAATGGGTCTAATGAGGGATGAGTACAGTGGGACAATGACCTCCTTTTTTCTGGATGAAAAGCCCTTAGTGATGAGGTATGCCACATAGAAGGATTTCCTGACTGTTGTGGCAATGTGGTTATCGAAGGTATGACCACCGTCCACCTGTGTCCCTAAGTCTCTTATCACACTTTCCATGTGGTAATTCACTGGTACATATTTTTTTCCCAAAGCGGATAACTATACATTTCTTGGCATTGAGCTTGAGCCCATGGCTCTGGCACCAAGCATCTGTTTCTGTAAGGCCCTTTTGTAGAATATCCACATCAGTTTGCAGTCATCTGCGAACTTTGTTAGCCAGAGTCCCTTAGTGTTGGCTTGTACTTCAGAGAAGTAGATGCCAGACAAGAGCGGTCCCAGGACTGAACCCTGAGGTACTGCACTTGTCACTTGTCTGGAGCTGGATTTGGAGTCAGCTACTTTTACAGTGTGGGTTCTGTCCGTAAGCCAGTTGGCAACCCATTGAGTGATGGTATTGATTAATGCCCAGCTTAGCAAGTTTATCTATGATTCCAGAGTGGGGATGGTGCCAAAGGCCTTGGCAAGGTCCAGATAGGCTGTGTGGACTGCCTTACCCTCATTCACAGCTCTGGAGACTGATTTGAAGAAGTCATTCAGGTTCAGGAGACAAGATCGCCCTTCATGAACACAAACTAGGTGGGGTCCGGTGTTTGAAGGTTGCCAGTGTCTTTGTTTATAAGTTCCAAGATAATACGTTTCAGCAGATCAGGCTTGTCAGACTGATGGGGCGGTAGTTCCCAGGATCCAAGGTGGATCCCCCCTTCTGGAATGGGATAACTGTAGCTATGCGCCACTCAGTGGGCACGAAGTCTGAGGTGAGGCTATGATTAAACATGACACTTAGGCGAGGTGCCAGTTCATTTTGTTGTTCATGTAGTACACAGCCCGGGATGTCATCTGGTCCCATGGATGCTGTATTCTTAGCTTTGGAGAGTGCATTTTTTTACCTGTGTGCCCGTTATTACCGGAATTTGGCATTCTTACAGTATTGAGATGGGCCCTTTAGGGGGTGAGAGGGGGATGAAGTTGACACTGAATCGATCTGCCAGGATACTGGCAATATCCTTGGGATCAGTATATTTAATGCCATTCTGTTGTAGCTCAGAGCAGACCTGAGCATTGCCATTTAGATTCTTGACATAGCTATAGAATGCCTTGTTGTTGTCTTTGGAATCTTTGGCAATTTTATTTTCGTAACTAGCTTTGGAGGATTTTATGAGGGATCTCAGCTTCTTACTGAGGCTGGTAAGGGAGTTTTTTGCATCTTCCCTTCCCTTCCCCCACTACCCTGTGATTTTGTGGTAGAACTTTATCAGTTATTAACTTAGCAGCACAGTAGCATAATCTGTTTACTTCGGTTATATCACATGGATCTCTATGGACAGTCCTAATTACTGCATGCATTTGTTTTATCAGACTTCTTACTTTCTGGGTTTTATTGACCTTCTGCTGTCTATTTCTCGTATTGATCTTAATATATCTATCCATGTCCTTTAATTAAGTAACTCTTCTCTTAGCTCATTTTCTTCCAAACTGAGGGCACATCTCTTGCTTTCTGTTTCCTGTGGGCATTCTGTAGAACATTCTATAGCATCTTCCTGTGGCACATTTTCTTCAGTTTCATCTTGTGTCATCTGTTGCTCTGTCATATGGGAACTCACTGGCCTATCACTCCTCAACATTGACTGCATCAGAGTTTCCACAGTTTCCTGTTCCTTTCCTTGCTGTCTAGCTTCAAGCGAACGTTTATACTGGCTTCCTGTGGAAGGCTCTAAAATATCTTGATATGGCACCTGACCCATTGCTTCCTGGTCCACTGATTTCCCCTTAATTTGAATATCTATTGCTCTATTCTGTTGTGGTGCTTTCTGCATTCAGTTTTCTACACTGAATCCTTCTCTTTGCAGCAGCTCCATAACCTCAGTTTCTATTTCTTTGACTTCTCCTTTACTAATCTCTACTTTTCCTCTTAGTCTTCTTATTTTTTGTATTGTAAGGTTTTCCATATCTGGATTCCTTTGCCTGTATTTCTCTTCAAATATCTGTGGTGCTGCTCTTTTTGTATTGGTTAGTTTTGCTTTCTCCTTTGCATAAATATTACACCATATTAAATGTCTTTTCCTTTCCCCTGTCCATATTTCGTCTTCACATGTCTCCTGATCTTCTTGCTTTTCCTTGTTCTGGAGACTCTGTCCATTGTGCTGTGATGTAGTCTGTTAGACCTTCTATATGAAGTCCTTCACTTTGCAGGCACTCCATAACTTCAACTTCTGTTTCTTTAACTTCTGCTTTACTAATCTTTTCCACATTACATATGTGTGATATTTTTTTTTATTGTGAAATTTTCCATATCTGAATGCCTTTGCCTGTATTTCTCTTCGAATGTCTTTGAGACTGCCTTCTCTATATTAGTTAACTTGGCGTTCTCCTTTACATAAATATTGCACCATATCAAATCTCTCCTTCTTTCCCATGTCCATATTTCTTTTTTATATTTTTCAAATATCTCTAGGTTTTGTTGTTTATATTTTTGCACTTCCTCAGATGCTTCTTTCTCCAAACAGATCAAAGTTTCTTGATATATATACTGTTTTTCAAAAATCTGTTGTATTAATGAACACAAATTTTTATTTGAAGCTTCTGACAGTTTTTCCTGCAGAAGTATTTTTCTTTCCTTTAATTTCTCTAATCTAATCTAATTTCTGTATGGTCATTATTATGCTCCTTAAGGACCTGCATCAAAAAAATCCTTCTCTCGCTTCATTTTTTGACCCCCCCCTTCATCATCATCCCTTTCCACTTTGAAATATAACCTTTTGCTCATGTTTTGTAAATGACCCTTAAATGCATACCTGTAAAGTATTCTTTTAAATCAGGTAAGCCTAAACCACATTGCTCTAAGGAAAGAATTAACTTATTACACTTAACACTTGTTTTCTTCCCCTCCCAAATAAATACCTTCAGCTGTTTATTATCATATTACGTTCTCTTCTGGTTGATAAAAATATGCCTGACATGTATATAAAACTAAAGGGACTAAAACATATTCACTTCTTGCATCTTACTATCCTTGTCCATAATCAAGAGCTTTCAGCATCTCAGTTTTTGTATTATCTTTTATTTAGTCTCTTCAAACAGATCCTTAGCTACTACAACATAACTGTTTTAACCCATATACCTAAATACTTCATCTTATCATGTCCCCATAAATATGGGTATTGCTGAACGAAGTAATGTGTGGGTATGTAGTTTACTTCTACAGCTTTTTTTTTATCTTAGCTTAGTCTGTCAGATGCCTTCTGTGCATCAAGATCCACCAACAATAGTGATATTTTCTTGCATTCTGCTTCCCTCTGGATCATCATCATTCTATTAATGTTGTTAAATATTTCCTCTCCTTCACAAAACCACATTAATCTGTATCTATCAGCGTTTGGCTATATATTGCCATTATTTTAGCTAGTATGGATAAATTATGGTTTACAATTGAAAGGGGTCTATATGAAGCTGTATCTGAAGGTTCTTTACTCTGTGTAGGTAATACAGCCACTACAGATTTCTTTTAAGATGCTGGCACTCCCCCACCACCTTTTTAAAATGCTGTTAAATAAAACCTTCTAGATCTTTATCATCTTCTTTTTTCCCAACTTCCAGACATCCACAGGAATAGCATCTGTTCCTGGAGACTTACCTTGTTAATTGATTATGCATAACCATTTTTATCACATCTCTCCCTGTCTTGGCTGTTAATTGTTGATCCTCATCTTCTACTAGCCTTGGCATAATCACGTCTTCCATAAATGTTTCTATGTGTGCCTTTTCTTGGTTTCCTCATTGCTCTGCTTTATACAAATCTTCATAAAATTTCCAGTATTTCTCTAATATTTTTGCAGGCTATCTGGTTATTTTATTTTTTTTTTTGTAGGCTCCGTAAGTTTGGTGACACCCCTGTCTATTTTCTGTTGCATAAGGCATTGTTTTAACAAATTTATTTTTGCTCTGGAGTTGTTATTAAAAAATATTTGCTTAACAGCAAACTTTTTAAAGACATGCATATTATCAAACTACTCCCTTATTTTCCCTTTAGAATTTTGCATTTGCTGATTTTTTGTTTGTTGAAATTTCCCTTATGGTGCAATGCTTTAACATTTGTCAACCCCTCTAAATAATTCCTATTACTTTCTCCATATATCTTTCTCTCATTTTTCTACCGGATTTTGAACTCCATTTTTATTTTGTCCTACTTGCCAGCTATCCCTTCTGAAAATGTTTCTAACATCCTTAATAACTGTTGAATCATTTCCACTAATCACTCCTTAAATTTCTCTCTTTTTAACGGGTAAGTATGAAAGTACCAGTGTCTCAGTTTTATTTCACTGTCCTCCATTCGTATCTTAGTTTTATTGGTGCATGGTATGAAATAGTTATTGAATGTGTGCCAGAGCATTCAGTTAAATACAGATGCTCTTGTGAAAAATAATTTTAATTTTTAGCCCAGTTATTGTACCTTATGGCCTAATATGTAAAGTCTGTTTCTGTTCCTACTAAGGAATTCACATTTTCCATATCAAATACTCTCATATACTTCTTTAGAATTCTACTATCTTTTGTTATATTTTCCCTTCTAGGTCCCAGTACATCCTCATTATTCCAAATCTGGTTCCAGTCCCCACCTTAAATAGTAATCCCTGCACAATCTAATTAGTTTTACCAAACTTTTTTTTAAGCTCCATAATACTAGTTTTAGGTAGAATATAAATACATGCCAGCATATTCTACCTCCCCTGCCAGTAATCCATTACTATCACAACTCTACTATTATTGTCTTTCTTCTTCTGTTCTGTCAGTATTGGAGCCCCTCTTACAATCAGTATTATTACTCCCATTTTCCTTTGTCCCTGATACTCTGCTGAATGCCCACCCTGAAAACCTTACTTTGTCAAATTCATAAGCTCATTTCTCTCCAAATGTGTCTCCTACAGCATGGCTATTTACACCTTGTACTTCTTAATGCAATTCAGTACCCTTTGCTTTTTGTCTGCACCTGTAAGGCCATTTACATTACTTTTATGGTAAGCTGACCTTCAAACTCCCTCCCTCCCCACTTTCATTGCTGTCTGTTCTGTAATCTGCTTAAGTACTTTTCCCACCTATTGTTTTCCATAGAGCCATAATGCACACCCAGCAAACCAGTATTGTTCTTGAGTAAAACACCTTTACCAAAAATTGTCTCCTGCTCATTTTTCCAGAGCTCCCATCTCCTTGGTGCCTGCACCACACTCTGAGAGGGTCCTGAATTAACCCTGCTCCATCCTTGACAGATAAGAGATTTATTTTATTGTTTTGCACGTCATTTAACTGTTTTAGTATGTTGCCACTTACCTGGACCTGGCTAAGGTGTTTGATACAGTACTCCATTCGGTTATAGTTAACAAACTCACCAAACTGGGCATAACCCCTTACATAAATCACTAGATCGCCAGATGACTCACATACAGAATGCAGGAAGTCATAATTCTTGAGGCTACCTCCACTAAGAGACCAATCACCAATGGAGTACCTCAGGGCTCTGTGCTGAGACTGCTCCTATTTGGCATCTACTTCTCGGAGGTAAGGACTAATGTTAAGGACCTTTGGCTGACCAAGTCTGTAGATGACTACAAATTGGAAGCCATCATTGATTCCGCCAATGGCACAAACATTTTCGTAGGAGGTCTAACACAGACAAATGACTACTGCCAAAATCACAGATTAAAACTCAGTGCCAAAAAAACATTATAGTGCCTTTTGGCAAAACTGCCACCCAGGCTAATTGCTCCACTGATAAGACACCCCTAATAGCTGATGCAGTAGTCAGGGATCTGGGACCATATTTACACAGTAATCTGGCCTTTGACCAACATATGGCCAAGGTAGTAAGAAAATCATTCTATGTCACCCAACTTATAAGTCAAGGCATGGCATCCATATCCAATGAAGTCATAGTGCTACTTTATTCAGCCCTTATCAGACCCATAACTGAGTATAATGCCACCTTTGGCATATACTTGACAGTTGGAATGCCCATAAAGATTCCTTACCAGGAGAATCTAAGGAATAAGCACATTGTCCTATATGGATTTCCTTAAAGCCCTGCCCCTATACTCTGTTTATTACAGGTTACTGAGAGATGATCTATGCTTGGCATACAAGGTATCCTTGGATCCAGCTCTGCTGGACGTTTTGACAGCCGCAAAAATGAATAGTATCAGAACCACTAGATATAATGATTTAAAATTTGCTTGTCACATAAATAAGTGATGTTGGTGAGATAGATATCTGTCTCAGAGGATCCACATGCTCTGGAACAGACTCCCTGTCAGTGTGAAGCAGAGTCCATGCCTTACCCTATTTAAGTACAGTGGATACAAAAAGTGTACACACCGCTGTTAAAATGCCAGGTTTTTGTGATATAAAAAAATGAGACCACAATAAATCATTTCAAAACTTTCCCACCTTTAATGTGACCTGTAACCTATATTGAAAAACAAACAAATCTGTTAGGGGAAAAAATATAAAAAAATAAAAAACATACAATAAGCTGGTTGCATAAGTGTGCAAATTGTAAACTAATACTTTGTTGAAGCACCTTTTGATTTAATTACAGCATTCAGTCTATCAGCATGGCACATCTTGACTTGGCAATATTTACCCACTCTTCCTTGCAAAAGTGCTTCAAATTTGTCAGATTGCAAGTGCATCTCTTGTGCAAAGCCCTCTTCAGGTCACCCCACAGATTTTATTTTAGATTTAGGTCTGGGGTCTTGCTGGGCCATTTCAAAACTGTAATTTTCTTCTGGTGAAGCCATTTGTTTGTTGATTTGGATGTATGCTTGTAGTCATTGTCATGTTGAAAGGGGAAATTCCACTTAATCTTCAGCTTTCTAGCAGATGCCTGAAGGTTTTGGGCCAAACGTGACTGGTATTTGGAACTGTTCATAATTCCCTCCACCTTGACTAAAGCCCCAGTTCCAGCTGAAGAAAAGCAACCCCAAAGCATGATACTGCCACCACCATGCTTCACCATGGGGATGGTGTTCATTTGGTGATGTGAAGTGTTGTTTTTGTGCCAAACTTACCTTTTGGAATTGTGGCCAGAAAGTTCAACCTTGGTCTCATGAGACCATAACATATTTTCCCACATGCTTTTGGAAGACTTGATGTATTGTTTTGCAAATTTTAGCTGGGCCTGGATGTTTTTTCTGTGGTTTGCTGCGTCTTGCAACACTAGCCCCTAGGCCAAACATATGGAGAATACGGGAGATTGTTGTCACGTGTTATACACAACCAGTACTTGCCAGAAATTCCTGCAGTTCCTTCAGTGTTGTTGTAGGTCTCTTGGCAGCCTCCCTGACCAGTTTTTGTCTTGTCTTTTCATCAATTTTGGAGGGACATCCAGTTCTTTGCAACGTCACTGTTGTCCCATATTTTCTCCACTTGTTGATGACTGTCTTCACTGTGTTCCATGGTATAGCCAATGCTGTGGAATTTTTTTTTTACCCGTCTCCTGACTGATACTTTTCAACAATGAGATCCCTTTGATGCTTTGTAAGTCCTCTGCGAATCTTGGCTTTTGCTGTAGAAGGCAACTGACTAAATGTCAGGAAAATCCTACTAGGACAGCTGAACTTTATTTGGGGTTAATCAGAGTCTCTTTAATTAATGGCAGGTGTGTACCCAAGCAGACCGAATGTTGTAATTAAAGCAAAATGTGCTTCAACAAAGTATTAATTTAAGGGTGTACACACTTATGCAACCAGCATATTGTAATTTTTTTTATATTTTTCCCCTAACAGATTTGTTTGTTTTTCAATTGAATTGTACAGGTAATAGGTCACATTAAAGGTGGGAAAAGTTTTGAAATGATTTATTGTGGTCTCATTTTTTTGTATCACAAAAACCTGCCATTTTAACAGGAGTGTGTACACTTTTTATATCCACTTTATAACCTTGATCAATGTATGGGAAGTCGGAAATTCACCCCAGGTTAGGCTGCAATGTCTCTGATAGACAGAGACAGACAGCAATGCCCAAACTAACATATCTCCCCCCACGTAACTTCTAGAAACTTCCTAACTGACATACTCCCTCCTAATAAACATTCATGATACATAGGGACACAATTAGTTTGGGTTGCAAGGCTGGACTTGTGAAGGCACTGGTGGTCATTAGCATAGTACAGGGGTCAGCAACCTTTTAGTAGTGTTGTGTCGAAGGTAGGGACACCCAGCCACACAACCAACAAAAAAAGGTCTTTCTGTCATGGAGACACTTCCGTTCCGCACTGAACAGAAGTGGCTCAGTGGGTATCAGGATTGGGGGGACAGTCCCGCTCAAATAGATTTGTCTGGCAACAAGATCAAGTTAATGTGTTTTAATGGTTGTATACAAAAATATGGTAGGCTTGTACAGCAACCACTGAAACATAATATATTCTATTCTTTGTTGATTATTCAGTATTTTACTGTAAATAGGAACACATACAAAAACTATGTTTTGTAAAATGTAAGTTTTGAACACATTTTGCAATTTTATTTTAAAATTGTGAAATGTATATTTTGTTAATACAGAAAATCTAATAGTTGGAAGAACAAAACAATTAAATCAAACATGAAACTCATTATTAAAATTTTAATATGAGTCATTAATCAATTAATGGGACCCTTGCCCTTGCTTCTTGGTTAATTCTTCAATATCATGTGTGTGTTTGGTCACTTTCAGTTTCACACAAGCTTCTGAATGCACAGGTGTTAGGCAACTTCTCTGTGGACTCAAAACAGCTTTCATGTGTGAGAACATTTGTTCATGTGTATAAATTCACCCAAAAGCCGAAAGCAGAGCAAATACAAGTTTCTTCAAACAGGTGAACGTTTCAGGCAGGGATGTCCAGCAAATGAGGATGGCAGCTGACTTTTCCAAGAAGTTTCCTTCAAGAGTTTTCCACAGTTCTACAAATTTTAGCATCCATAACTCTAATGACTTGAATTGGATGTGTTGCATTTCAAAACTGTCAACATTCATCCACTCGAAAAGAAATAGGTCAAATGGGGTGATAGTAAGATCAATTAAGTTGGGCTTAATGAGGTAAGAAACTATGGGCCCGTGAATTTGGAAGTTTTGCCCTCGTTTAGCGTGCTATCATTTGAGTGCTACAATGTACCTCTGAAGCTCATCTCTGTTGACAATAAATTGATCTGAATGAGCCTTTATGTTTGGAAAGTACTTGTATGTGTTTGTGCTAATATCATGGCAAATATATCTAGTTTTGACACAAGTCCTTTCCAGTGCTTAAAAAGTTCAAGTACTGTTTGACCCCGTCCTTGTAAACGCAAGTTTAAGTCATTCAGGTGTTTAGTTATGTCAGCTAGAAACATTGGCTTGCATAGCCAGTCTTCATCATTCAATTCCAGGAAATGTTGTTCTTTTTCATCAAGAAACACCTCGATTGCTTCTAGACTTGACACAAATCTGTTTAAAACATTACCTCGACTAAGCCAACGAACATTGCTGTAGAGTGGGAGGTCCGTATATGCACTCTCCATTTCTTGTAGGAGAGATTTGAATTGCCTGTGGGTCAATGAAGAGCAAAAAACTATGAAGTTAACTATCTTAACAACATTTTCCATTACAGAGTTCAAGCACAGTGACCAAATCTTCACACACAAACTCTCCTGGTGTATAATGCAATGGAAGCTCAGTACTTGACGTTCAATATGATCCTGAAGAAGTTCAACAAATCCTTTGCTCTTTCCGACCATTGCATGGGCGGCATCAGTAGTAACACAGAATATTTTATTTATGTTAATGTTTTGATTTTCAAAATACCTTGTAAATGCAGTTATAATATCTTCTCCCATGGCTGTACCAGCAAGAGGTATCAAGCAGCACAGTTCTTCATAAATACGGTCGTTGTCACAATATCAGGCAACTATTGCTAGGCGCACCACGTCATTCACATCGACACTTTCATCAAGAGCAACACTAAGTACAACAGCTTGTTGTAACCCGGTTGTCTGTTTTACCATTACATTTTCAGTCATATCAGTTATGCGTCTCTCGATTGATTTTCCAGAATCAGGTATTTCTCAAATCTGATACAGTATTGTTTCTTTATTTGGTAAGTCAGTAAACAAAATTTCAGCACTGCTCAAAAAAGTTTCCTTGATGAATTCTCCATCTGTGAAAGGTTTGCCCTTTGAAGCCACACACTGATCAGTTTTGTAACTACATGCGGTAGCTTTATTTTTGGTTCCAGTTACTTGACTAAAAATACTAGTTTAAAGCAGAAAACAACAATAAGAGCAGTACAGACAAATGGTCCAACGCAAAAAGAAGATAAAAATGCAGCAAAATTATGTGAAAGACCAAACCACGGCTGTAAATGACATCCACAAGTAAAGCAATTTGGCACAATTTTAATAGTAAGTGCTTTCACAGCAAGCAAGCTGCTTCATCAGACAATCCAACGCAACAAGGCACACCATTTTTAAAAACCTCTCAACCAATAAAATTCCACATTTCATTACATATGCAAAGTTCTTTAAAAACCTAACACAGATAAGAAAAAAATATATATTAAACAATGTATATGCAAGTAAATCCCATGTATAAAACATATCAGAAACAAGAATAATAATAAACACTCTTACATAAACATTTAGATATAAAATGTTTAAAAAAACACTATTTAATGAATTCTCTAGCCTGTAATATGGGTTTAATACATATTTTATCATTAAAGCCTCTCCCTGTAGTAGCTCTCATTCTAATAATCCATCTCAGTTCCACCGTCTCTGTCCTGTCCCTAACATCCCCTCCCCTTTCATTGAGTGAGATATTTTCAACTACTATCAACTTAAAGGAGCGGGTAGAACCATGCAATGCAACATGCTTAGCCAATGCATTGATATCTGAACGTCTGTTAATATTATAGACATGCTCTCTCATCCAGTCCCTAAAAATACTAGTTTGTTTTTTGTAGCCAGAAACAGCCCTTTTTATTGCTTCACTTTTCTCCTCAGAGTTTTCAAAACATGGACTGATGTTTGGTTTGACAGTGCCTTTGTACATTGGACGTACAGCACACAACAGTTTCACAATATAAAGCACAAACAGCATGATGCTTGTGTTTTATGAATCCATATTAATTTGTCCAAAAGTCTTGAAAGGAGCGGATATCAAGTTTTTGCCTTTTTTGAGTCTTTTTACGGTACCGTATTACTTAACACAGTGGTCCACTGACTATATACTGGCATGAGTATGCGACTCCCGAGAGAACTATAAGTTCAGGAATCCTGCTTAACATCACCCAAAGGGTGATGTAATGCTAAATAGAATGTACTTTTTTGTGCTGTATTGTGTAGTAATCTGCTTGCAGTCCAACGTGGTTCCTTCATACACAGATCGGTGGTCCAGCACGTTCTGTATGCTTGTTTGGTAAGTTCCTAAAAATACAGAGCTTTTTGCATGTGGAATAAAACTCTGCCTTGGATCAGCATGCATTCCCACGTCTTCTTGTTGCATGAGAACTAAATAGTATGACTAACCTGGGTCAACAAAGAGTAAATAAATAACTTCCATTTTGAAAGGCTGTAGTAGAGCTCAGTTCTGCTCAACATTAATTGTATCTCTTTATAAAAAGCAGTAAGTATGAGTTTGATTAGCATACTACTTTTTATAAAGAGATAAAATGAATGTCGACCAGAATAATCTGTTAGCTGCCACTGGCAGATGTTACATTACGATCACTCTCTCTTACACACAGTTGCTTCCACTTTTATACATGCATTCGCTCTCTCTTTGTCTCCGATTGCTCACCCACACAGTCTCTTCAGCTTTCATACATGGCTGCATTCATACTGCTCGGCTGTATAGATTTTTGCAGAATGTCCAGATTTTTGCCTCATGGCTTTGGTCTGTTCCTCATAAAATTTGTGATTTTCTGGATTTTTTTGGCAATTCACAAAATAATGACAGTCATTTCAGTTTCAGACTTTAAATCCTTCAGAAAATGCATGCTAACATAAGATCTTTATAGCTGTGCACCTTCCTAAGTTTATAAGATTACTATTTCAAATTTGTCCCTATTTTTGAGGCTGTGTCCCCTCATTATTTTTGGCTTTGTCTAGATGTTTTTATGCTAAGAGATTGAGAGCTGTGCATGCATTCAGTCACTCACTCTCTCTGATAGCTCACCCACACAGTCTCTTCTGCTTTCATACATGCATTCCCTCACTCACTGTCTGCGATTGCTCACCCATACAGTCTCTTCAGCTTTCATACATGCATTCACTCACTCTTTCTCTGTCTCCGATCACTCACCCAGAAAGTCTCTTCTGCTGTCATACATGCATTCAGTCACTCACTCTCTGATAGCTCACTCACACAGTCTCTTTTGCTTTCATACATGCATTCACTCACCTACTCTCTCAGATCACTCACCCACACTGTTTCTTCAGCTTTCATACATACATTCACTCACTCACTCACTCACTCTCTCCACTTGCTCACCCAGACAGTCTCTTCTTCTTTCAGACATGCATTCACTTACTTTCTCTCTCTATCTCCAGTCGCTCACCCACATAGCCTCTTCTGCTTTCATACATGCATTCACTCACTCACTCTCTCTGATCACTGACTCACACAGTCTCTTCAGCTTTCATACATGCATTCACTCACTCTTTCTCTGTCTCCGATCACTCACCCAGAAAGTCTCTTTTGCTGTCATACATGCATTCAGTCACTCACTCTCTGATAGCTCACTCACACAGTCTATTTTGCTTTCATACATGCATTCACTCACCTACTCTGTCAGATCACTCACCCACACTGTTTCTTCAGCTTTCATAAATACATTCACTCACTCACTCACTCACTCTCTCCACTTGCTCACCCAGACAGTCTCTTCTTCTTTCAGACATGCATTCACTTACTTTCTCTCTCTCTCCGATCGTTCACCCACACAGTCTCTTCTGCTGTCATGCATGCATTCACTCAGTCTCTCTCTGATCACTCACCCACAAAGTCTCCAGCTTTCATACATACATTCGCTCACTCTCTTTGATCGCTCCCCCACACGGTCTCTTCTGCTTTCATACATGCATTCACTCACTCACTCACTCACTCACTCACTCACTCACTCACTCACTCACTCACTCTCTTTCCGATCGCTCACCCAAACAGTCTCTTCAGCTTCCATACATGGCTGCATTCATACCACTCAACTGTACAGATTTTTGTAGAACGTCCAGATTTCTGCCTTATATTTTTGGTCTGTTCCTCATAAAATTTGTGATTTTCTGGATTTTTGTACCAAATCAGTGAGGATTCAATTCACAAAATAAAGACAGTCATTTCAGTTTCAGACTTTATATCCTTCAGAAAATGCATGGTAAGACCAGACCTTTATAGCTGCACACCTTCCTAGGTTTATAAGAGCACTATTTCAAATTTGTCTCTACTTTTGAGGCTTTGTCCCCCCATTATTTATGGCTTTGTCCAGATTTTTTTTTGAGCTAAGAGGTTGAGAGCTATACATGCATTCACTCACACCCTCTCTCCGATCACTCACTCACACAGTCTGTTCTGCTTTAATACATGCATTCACTCACTCACTCTCCGATTGCTCATCCACACAGTCTCTACTGCTTTTATACATGCAGTCACTCACTCCCTCTCTCTGATCACTCACCCACACAGTCTCTTCAGCTTTCATACATGCATTCACTCACTCACTCACTCTCTCTGATTGCTTACCCACACAGTCTCTTCAGCTTTCATAAGTGCATTCACTCACTCACTCACTCACTCACTCACTCACTCACTCACTCACTCACTCTCTCTCTCTCATATCGCTCACCTATACAGTCTGTTCAGCTTTCATACATGCATTCACTCACTCACTCTCTATGATCACTCAACCACAGAGTGTCTTCAGCTTTCATGCATGCATTCACTCAGTCACTCTGTCCGATCACTCACCCACACAGTCTCTTCTGCTTTCATACATGCATTCACTCACTCACTCACTCTCTCTGATTGCTTACCCACACAGTCTCTTCAGCTTTCATAAGTGCATTCACTCACTCACTCACTCACTCACTCACTCACTCACTCACTCTCTCTCTCTCTCTCTCATATCGCTCACCTATACAGTCTGTTCAGCTTTCATACATGCATTCACTCAATCACTCTCTATGATCACTCAACCACAGAGTGTCTTCAGCTTTCATGCATGCATTCACTCAGTCACTCTGTCCGATCACTCACCCACACAGTCTCTTCAGCTTTCATACATGCATTCAGTCACTCATTCTCTCCAGTCGCTCACCCACAAACTGTTTTCGGCTTTCATATATGCATTCACTCAGTCACGCTCTCCAATCGCTCACCCACACAGTCTCTTCAACTTTCATACATTCATTCACTCACTCTCTCCCTCTTTGATCTGTCACACACCGACCACTATTAAGTCATCATGCAATAGGACCATGTAGCTCACTCAATAAAGGAACTTGTAGTAGCTCAGCTCCTAAGGTTTGGTAAACTTTATAAACAATGTTACCCTCCAAAAAAAAAAAAAAATTTATTAATCCTTTTATTCAAAATTTTTAACTTATTTAGTCAGGTATGTTGGTATGTTACTGTAATAGTACTGTATACATTTTTCTGTATTTGAGATGTTTTACCTGTCTGACATTATATGTATTGTATAAGTTCAATATTTCTGACTTGTAAATTGTCTTAATGTGGAGCTTTTCTCCCCAGGCCTCCACTGAAAATGGACATACATCCAGTCGGACTATCCCAGTTAACAAATGTAAAATAAAAATAAAAAAAAAAAATCATGGATAAGCACTTTCCCAGTTTCTTTGCAACCAGTTTTGTAGATATGGGCATATTGAGACAATTAACAGTTGTCTAATGTTCACTGACAACAATGTAATCCTCAAGGAAACAAATACAGATGCATATACACAATGCCTGTGGAGGCAAAACTCTCACGTACAAATACTCATAATAACAACTTGGTTTCAGAAACACACGCACTACACCCACCACACATAGTATGCATCCCGCACATAGACCTACTTATGCTGAAACACTTAAATGCAGTCTTCCCAGATCTGTAAGATCTCCAAGACGTTCCACCTGCAAAAAATATCCTAGGCAAAATGTGCTTTCTAGGTGATTGCATCTATACAGGGCACTGCTAACCACCAGTGCATGATGGGCAGTGCTGCACAAATGCTCAAATTGTTACAGTCACTTAAAACACACAAAATTGGCTTTTAAGTCCTCTGGCCAATAAAATGATTACACTTACAGCTTCTTATGTCTTTCCCAACTCATATAGATTGGGGACTCAACAGAAATAGCACCTAACACTGCACATACAGCCATACCAAGTGGAGTTTCAACTACTAGACCCATGAGGCAAGGCAATACATTTCCCAGGACTCTAGTCATAGGGGACTCCATTGTATGACATACTGATACCCCACTCATTGGACCGAAGAAGAAGAAACTAATGGTCTGTTACATATCAGGGCCAGGATCCACCAAGTTATGCATGCACTCAAGTCATTGGACTACGGGTACCAGTATGAGTCAGTCACAGTCCAAGTAGGTGTACATGACATGACATGTACTCCCTACACTATATGAAGAGAGACAACATGGATCTTTTGGACTGTGCATCGGAAGCTTGTATGTGTCTGTCACTGGGCACCATTCTGGCTTCACCAAGGATGATGCCACAACATGAGCAGAAGTTTCATTTAGTTTTAGGTGTCATTGTAGGGGGATGCAGTATTTAACAGTGTGGGAGGATATGGTTAAAAAAACCTGTCATTTTGCCAAAGATAGTCTGCATCTGTCTGCTCTTGGCTTTCGAATATTGGCTAAAACATTATCCTCCTCCACATAGCTTTTTTTTAGGCAATGCCAAATTGACAAACCTTTCAGTATAGCAAACTCTACCCAAAGAATCCAAAGGTTGTTACTGGTCAATGCCAGGAGTCCTCGAGAAGCCCTACCCCTTCCCAGCCCTCTTCACCTTGGAAAATGCAGACATCTGTGCAGTTGCCAGACATAGTTTAAAGCTACAGAGAGAGCCCTGTCAGTGCAAACCTTCAGTGCCTTCCACACATTTAGACCAAAAACTGGTTTGGGGGCTGGTGTAATGGTTAAGGTCTTTACCTCACAGACACAAAGTACAGGGTTTGATTCTCACCTTTGAGGAAAATTGACTAGGCTTAAAATGGCTCACAAGGGCAGGTAATCTAGTACTTATATAGGAACCTGTGAACTGCACAGACAGAGACTAAAGGTGGAAGTGTTTCAATCTACATCAATAACAAGCATACCTCTAGGCTGGTTAAACAGGATGATGCACTGGCGTTCCTCCATGTCCAGATTACTATAGACATAGTAACATACCATATCTTAATAAGGTAGGTCAGCCTGTATGTCTCATGCAACCCACAGCACATACTTAGACCTCTTGGAGACACTCACCATTCAACCAAATATCATACTCTTGGGATGCTTAAATTACACCTCTATAAACTGGGAATCCTACACAACCCCAAATTTGCAGGTGCAGAGGTACTAAGACTTTGTAAGCACAACCCCCTTGGGGCAGTTAGTGTATACACCTACTAGAGGTATAAACATATCGGACCTGGTGCTCATAAATATAGCAGAATGCTGAACCCCCGACCCTTGTCGTGTCTTCTCTAGTAAGGTCAGACTACAAAGCAGTCTCCTTCGAAATAAGAATCAATTCTGTAACTCTAGGAAATCCTGTAACAGTTAAAAACTGCTCCAAGTTAAACTACCTTTTATTAAGTGATAACCTGTCAAAATATCAAGCCCCTCCAAACCCAGATAACACATCAACCTATGCGGAATTATTCACAGAAACCCTGTACGATCATGTCAGTGATTAAAAAAGAGGCTGCTGTGCCTACCAGAAGTAAACCCAAAACTAACTCAAAAAACAAACCATCTTGGTGGAATTCAAAATTAAACAGGTTGTACAACAAAAGAAGAAAACATCATACCTAACATTAGGAAGTGTAACACCAAAAAACATAGAACCTTTCTCACTCTTTCATCAAACTGAATAAACAACTAAGATGACTAATTAAGTCCAACAAAGCAAATATAGCATCTCAGGCCAATGACAACCATAAGGCCGCCTTTAGCTATGTCCAAAACCTCAAAGGCAGCACACAACAGTGTGCAAAACTGTTGTTTAGAGGAACCACATTCATGGAACTGGGAGGAATAGCAAATCTTCTGGTTTACAAATTCAACTCCAACTCCCCCACCTCACTCCCAGCCACCCCACAGCAAATACCATCTAACATAATCCCCCCAATATCAGGAGGGAGCAGGTCTTAGATGGAGAATTTAAAGCAAAGAGTACAGCTTCAGTGTGCTCCAGTAATAACCCAGAATGCTTCCTAAATAGCCTGAAATATGACCTGCCAGGGCCATTGTTGTCACTCTTCACCCATAGTCTCCACACACGCTTCATGCCGCATGAATAGAAGACTGCAGCGGTTATCCATCTACACATGGGTGTACCATCAATGGATCCCAGGAACTACAGCTGCATTAGTCTAACTAGTGTCATATGCAAAGCCATGGAAAGAAGTATTATGGAAATGATTAACAGTGAAATAGGAAACCTTCTGTCAATTTGGTTTCATCAATGGCAGGTCATGTCTACTGAACCTGGTGGACTTCTTTGAGAAGATCACCAAGTCAATGTATGAGGGAAAATGGTGCATGCTACCTACATTTACCTAGCTAAGGCATTTGATATAATACCCCAATCAGGCATTGCAAACAACCTCACAGAATTAGGCATAAATGTCTATTAGCTCACTGGATAGCCAGCTGGCTCAAAGACATGACCCAGGAAGTTAGAATTGGAGAGACCACTTTGACAAAAAGGCCAGGTAGCAGTGGCGATCCCCAGGGCCTGGAGTTGGGTCCACTCCTATTTGGCATCTATTTTTCAGAAGTCAAGGCCAATGTCAAGGGTTCTGGCTTACCAAGTGTGTAGAATAATGTAAGTTAGGTGCAATCAGAGAAACCTCACAAGATACTAGCATCTTACAGGAAGGTCTAACACAGACAAATGACTGATGCCAAACCCATAGCTTAAAATCCAGTGCCAAGAAATGCTTAATTGTACCTTTTGGAAAGTTGCCCACCTAGAGAAACTACCTCATTAATAAAACACCTCTAAAAGTAGAGATAATAGTCAGGGATTTGGGGACATATAGATAACAATCTGGCTTTTGGCAATATGCGTCTAAGTTTGTAAGAAAATCATTCTGTGTTGCCCAACTTATAGGTAAAGGCATGGCATCTAGGTCCAGGGAAATCATTGTGCCACTATACTCAACCATTACCAGACTCATCATTGAGTACAACGCTCCCTACTATATGTACCTCACCAGGCACATGTAACAACTGGAATGTTCACAAAGGTTCCTCACAAAAAGAATATAGGACGTAAACCACTCTTGTTTCCTACAGACTGCTGAGAGGTGATTTATGCCTGGTATACAAGGCATCCTGGAATCCTGCTCTGATGGAGCTTTTTCATATCCACAAATCGAACAGCACCAGAATACTGGATCTAAGGATTTAAACTTTGCTTGCGACTTAAATAGAACATGTTGGAGGGACAGGTATGTATCTTAGAGAATCCCCATTCTCTGGAATAGGCTTCCAATCCATGTGAAGTGTAGCCCTTCCCTAACCCTATTCAGGTGCAGCCTGAACCAATAGATGGGAAATCAGAAGTCCACCTCTAGTCTGACACCTATGTGTCTGATGGTCAGGGGAGCCATTAAATCATGCTCTAACAGATTCCACTTAAAATAACCTGTAAGGCACAATACCTCATGAGAAACATTTGGGCTGCATGGCTAGGATTTGAAAGTCGACAGTGGTTGTTAACCTAGTATACACCCATAAACCTATGATTATATGTACAGAATAACTGTTATGATAGAACGCTGTTGCTCTCACCTATTATATTTGGCTGTTGTTTTGAATGTATATTTCTATCTTTTAGCTTCCATGCACATGCTAAAGTTTGGCAGGCTGATCTCTTATGTATGTGCTTCTCATCTCCATTTGAACATGTATCATATTTTTCAAGACTTTTTTCTTCAATAAATGCACTCAAAAATATTGTCTTTATTCCCCATTCCTTTTCTAATTTGCAATAAACACAGAAAACTATGTACATTTGCAAAAATGTAGTTTACTCGTCTAGATAGGAATAGCAGCTTCAAAATGATGGCTGCATCCACAGGCACTACCTATTCGAAAATTAACGATACCCATGCTAGGTCACATGTTAGAGCCTGTGTTCCCACTTACACTAATTTCTATCTGTTATTTTCTTATCTCTGTTCCATTCCCAGATGTAAAACACAGTGTGGCTGCTTTCAGTAAACATAAACTTTTAGCCCTAAGAAAACACCACCGGCTACCTTTAAATAAATGAACTAAAGTGTGCCCTGTTATTTTAAATGTATTGATGTACTAAGGCTGCTGCAGAGGCAACTGCTTTTATAATGTATTCACTTCCCACATGTTCAAACTTAATTTGTTTTTACCAAACTGCATACTAATCCACCTTTAAATGTTAATTATACTGCAGCTTTACTTTTCAGTCAGTAAACAGTGTTCAGACCTCTCGTTATCAATTACTTGCACCTACAGACTTCTTGTCTCAAAGTTAGTAATGGAAAAATAGCTAATAAATTTGCAAGTATGTGAAACAATCTTTATACATTTCACTCAGAACATACTATTCAGACCTCTCGTGATTAATTATTTGTACCTGTAAACTTCTTGTCTCCCACTGAATGCCTTTGCTAGTGGGAAACAAGTTACTGAGGACTTTGCAAATACAAGAAATAATTACTATACCCATGCCTTTCAGCACTTTAGCTTAAACTTAAAGTTTAGTTGCTTAAAAAATGTATCTATAGCTTAAACCAATAATCTTGGTTACAGTTCTTTCTTCTAATGCACTGATGTTTGATATCTTACCCTTTTCTCCTTGAAGAGCTACATTTTTCTGGTACTTATGTGAAGCCTGATATTTTCCAGTCAGTGTGCCTTATTCTAAAGCTACTTTTTATTCTTGGACAGAAAACTAATTAGTTCCCTTAGTAAACTTATATATTTACTAACTTCTCTCCTACAAATCAGAGTTGACCAAGGTTGCATTTTTAGGTTCATAGGTGTTTACTCGGCTAGCGACCACAAGGGCCCTTTTAAGCCTAGCCATGCATCCCAAATATGTGACAAGCCCCGATACCAATGGCAAGTGTAAGCAGGTGCCTTGGAGATGAACCATTTACAGGTTGCCTGTGTCCATTAGAGACACAGGTGCCAAACCAGGGACAAATGTCCAGTTCCCCAACCAGTTGTCCAAGTTACACTTGAATTGGGTCAGGGAGGAACTCTGCTTCACATGGATGGGGAACCTGTTCCATAAACAGGGTAGTCTCTGGAATACGTACCTGTCTGTCAAACAGGTCCTATTTATATCACAGGTGAGGTTTAAGTCCTTAGAACGGGTAATTCTGGTGTTGTTTGTTTTGTGGATATGCAGGAGGCCCATCAGAGTGGGGTCTGATAAAACAATGTATGCCAGGCATAGATCTCCCCTCAAAAGACTGTAGGAGGCAGTATACAGGGATAGGGTGTTGAGGCAGTCTGCATAGGAAATTTTAATTACACCCTGTATTCTTTTAGTGAGGACCTCTGTGGACATTCCAATTGTTGGATATTCCTTTTTAGGTACATACCAAAGGGGGCATTGTACTCAGTGATAGGTCTGATGAATGCCAAATACAGTGGAACAATGACTTCCTTGAACTTGGATGCTATACCTTTGTTTATAAGTTGTGCAACATAGAATGATTTCCTCACTACTATAGACATGTGATGGTCAAAGGCTAGATTACTATGTATGTGTGTTCCTACTCCCTGACTACTGAGTCAACTCTAAGGTGTGTGTTTTCAATATGATAGTTACCAGGGATGGATGACTTCCTAAAGGATACTATTACACATTTCTTGGCATTTAGTTTTACTCCGTGGCTGTGACACCAGTTGTTTATCTGTGTCAGCCACTCCAGGAGAATATTTATGTCAGTGCTGGATTCAATGGCAGCTCCTAATTTGCAATCATCTGCAAA
The DNA here is from genome assembly GCF_019279795.1 of Protopterus annectens. Taxonomy (NCBI): domain Eukaryota; kingdom Metazoa; phylum Chordata; order Ceratodontiformes; family Protopteridae; genus Protopterus; species Protopterus annectens. The sequence goes on along the minus strand of NC_056731.1, from coordinate 1,321,785,757 downwards.
TTTTAGTCAGCCAGAGACCACTGACATAGGCCTTGACTTCTGAGAAGTAAATGCCAAAAAGGAGCAGTCCAAGGACTGATCCTTGAGGGACTCCACTTGTGACTGGCCTGTTTATAGAGGTGGACTCCCCAATTCTAACTTCCCCGAGTATGGTCTGTGAGCCAATTGGTTATCAACCGGGTCACATACGAGTTTGTACCTAACCTCTTGAGTTTGTCAAAAATGCCCAAGTGAGGTAATGTGTCAAATGCCTTGGCCAGGTCAAGGTAGGCAGTGTGAACCATTTTTCCTCATCCACTGCTTTGTTTACTTTCTCAAAGAAGTCCTCCAGACTGAGTAGGCATGATCTGCCTTTGATGAAACCAAACTGGGTTGGGACCAGTGTCTGGAAGTTTGCTATTATCTCTGTTGATAATCTCCATGATAATTCTTTCCATGGCTTTACATATAACACTAGTGAGACTTATGCATTTGTAGTTTTCGTGGTCTGTAGGTGGCCCAACTTTGTGCAGAGGGATGACTGTTATCTTTCTCCATTCATGAGGCATGAAGCCTGTGTGGAGGCTACAGTTAAATAGTAATTCCAGATGCCCTGATAGATCATGTTTCATGGAATTTAGAAGGCATCCTGAGATATTGTCTGGGCCGATTGATGCAGTGTTCTTGGTCTTAGAGAGAGTATTAAGGACCTGTTCCTTAGTGATAGTGGGGGTAGTTATATTTGATGGTATTTCCTGAGGGTAGGTTGAGGGGGGAGAGAGGGGTAAAGTTGGAGCTGAATTTATCAGCCAGGAGGTTTGCTATATCTTTTGGATCAATATAGGTGGCTTCATTTACAATGAGCTCTGCACATAATTGTGTATTGCCTTTGAGGTTGTGGACATAGCTAAAGAATGCTTTGTGGCTGTCCTTTGCCTGGGAGGCCAAACGTACCTCAAATTTGGCTTTGATCGACTTTATTTGTCCTCTGAGTTGTTGGTTTAGTTTGATTAGAGTACTTTTGTCGTGCTGGATGCTGCACTTCCTAATTTTTGACATGATTTTCTTCCTTCTATTATACAGCCTATTGATTTTGTGATTCTACCAAGGTGGTTTGTTTTTTGTGTTAGTTCTGTACTTCTTCCTGGTGGGTACAGCTGCCTTTATGCAGCTATTAACTTGCTTGTACAGGGTTTCTATGAACAGTTCTGCATAGGCAGCAGTGTTCTCAGGGTTTATGGGGACTTGAAATTTTGCCAGGTTATCACTTAATAGCAGGAGGTTAGTCTTAGGGTAGTTCCTGAATATTATTATTATTTATTTTTCATGTTCAGACTTTCAGTATTAATTTTTCATGCAGACTGTTCTCTTTAGGGTCTGTGATGAGTTTTTTATGCATTTGTTTTCTGATGCATGCTCTATCCAGTGTGAATCATTGCTGGTTGATTTTTCTAAGCAATGTATGTTCATTAGTCTTTGCAGAGCTAACTGTTGCCTTTCCTCTGTTAATAGTGGCTTAATGCAGTTTTGTTTTTTATTCTAAGACATGTAGCTTTGTTATGCCCCATCTTTTTTTATACAACATCCCTTTTAAAGAGTGAATCTGTTGGTTGATATTTCTTTACTAATTTTGTTGTGTTTAGTAATATGTTATCCATTTGGAACATGACATTTAGTTCAACTAGAGCTCTTGCCGCATGGTCATTGGCTCTAGATGATTGTCACTGTTGAAATAACACCCTGACCCCATGTGCAAAAATGGGGAAAAAAAGTGGTTTTGAATGGATGGATACATTTAATTCCACTGCATTTCACTGTTGCTTGGCTTTCTGTTTTTCCTTGACTCTGCTTTGTGTGTCAGATGTGCATGGCAATCCCACAGTTACCTTGATCTGTCTCACCAGCCCTATTCTGTGCCCATGTCTCCATGTGAGAGGTGATTTCTTTTCCAGCTTTTGGTCTTTGGCCAAATTGGGTTTCAGACTATATATATATATATATATATATATATATATATATATATATATATATATCTGTATACATATATATCAATAAATAAATTATATATATATATATATATATATATATATATATATATATATATATATATATCCCACTCCACCGCCCCATTAGCCTAACGAGCGTGCTCTGCAAGGCTATGGAGCTTATCATCATGGAACTTATAAACAATGACATTGGTAATCTCCAAACTCATGACCCAACAAAGTTCGGGTTTGTAAAAGGCAGATCATGTCTCCTAAACCTGATAGACTTCTTTGAAGCAGTCACCAAAGACGTAGATGAGGGTAAGGTGGTTCACACAGCCTATCTAGATCTCGCCAAGGCTTTTGACATCATTCCTCCTCTCTGGAATTATAGATAAACTCACTAAACTAGATATAAATCCATATGTCACAAGATGGATTGCCAACTGGCTCACTGACAAAACCCACACTGTGAAAATAGCAGACTCCAAATCCAACTTCAGACCAGTGACAAGTGGAGTACCACAGGGTTCAGTCTTGGGTCCTCTCCTGTTTGGTATCTACTTCTCTGAAGTACAGGCTAACACAGAAGGTCTTTGGCTAACGAAGTTCGCAGATGACTGCAAACTAGGAGCCATAATCAAAACTCCAAAAGATGTGGACATCCTACAAAAGGGCCTCGCTGAGACAGGTGCCTGGTGTCAAAGCCATGGCCTCAAGCTCAATACCAAAAAGTGCATTGTCATCCCTTTTGGTAAAAACTCTGTACCCATGAACTACCACATAGGTGGTAGTCTACTTAACACCGAAAGTGTGATAAGAGACCTTGGGACACAGGTGGACAGTAGTCTCTCCTTTGATCACATCGTCGCAGTAGTCAGGAAATCGTTCTACGTGGCACACATCACAAAAGGTTTCTCATCCAGGAAAAAAGAGGTCATTGTTCCCCTCTACTCATCACTCATTAGACCCATTATAGAGTACAATGCCCCTTTTGGTATGTACCTCAGAAGACATCTACAACAATAGGAAAGGCCGCAGAAATACCTCACAAAGAGGATTACCGGCCTCAAACAGATGCCCTACGCAGACTGTCTCAAAAAACTGTAGCTTTACTCTGTCGCATATCGCCTACTCAGAGGCAATCTCTGCCTAACACACAAAGCTATGTCAAACCCAGAGCTTTTAGACATGCCTCATTTAAAGAAATCCCAATCCCTACGAGCTACACACTCTAGGGACCTAAACTTTGTCACCACAATAAACACAACATGCTGGAGGGATAGATTCCTGTCCCAGAGACTTCCCATACTCTGGAACAAACTACCTGTCTATATCAAACAAAGCACCTCATTAGCACTCTTCAAGAAAAATCTTGATGACTGGATGGGAGATAGGAAATTCAGCCCGGGGATCACTTCTGTGGCTCAGTTCGACAGTGGCACAGGAAAATAATTTTCTTGGGTGGCGAAAGCCAGGGTACCTTTTGGCTAGGCTTATATATGCCCTAGGGCCAATAGCCTAGTACCTACCTATGAACCTATGGATCCCCTACACAACGCCGACATTCCAGAATGCCGACAACCATATGGCCGACACCATATGATCGACATTCAGAATGCCGATATTGTGAAAGTTCCATAGAAAAGGAAAGTAAATTTTCCTTTCAACTGTTAGCAGGGGGGCTACACCCCCTGCACCCCTGTGGGGTCTCTGCCCCCCACACCCCCCGTAACTTTAATATACCAAGTCCGAGATCGCACTACAGTGCAGTAATGGAAATCTTTCCATTCCGCACTATAGTGACATGCTGGTTCTGCATTGTCGGCATTCTGAATGTCGACCATATGGTGTCGGCCATATGGTTGTCGGCAAACTGAAGGGGGCCCATATACACACACACACACACACATATATATATATATATATATATATATATATATATATGTATGTAAATATGTGTGTGTGTGTATGTGTGTGTGTGTGTGTGTGTGTGGGGGGGGACTACTTCAAATAAACGAAAGACCATTTACCCGAAGACATCACTGAGACTAGATCATTTGAAATTTCAGTTTAACAAATGAACACATTGGTGAAACTTTTCCCACTGTAAGTAACCATTTGACCAACATGTAACAAAAAATACACTGCACTATCTCCAACCCACCCAGGTGAGGGGCTATGTACCCCACCCCCACCATAACTAAATATAATAAATTTGGGATCATGCTACACTAGGGTAAAGGGCAAATTTCTCCATGTTGGCCAACTGGTTACTTACAGTGGGAAATGTTTCGGCAGTGTGCTCGTTCATTAAACTGAAGTTTCAGTGATCTCATCTTGGTGATGTCATCTTCGGGTAAGTGGTCTTTCACATATAAGGAACAAACAACCCACTCTGTGCTGTTGCCTCAAAAAAATCCACAGGCATGAAATGATCCAAAATATTGGTAAAAACCCAGGTTTATTACTCCAGCCAGTCAAAGCAGTAAAATAGCTTAAAAACCATACAGGATAAATAGAACACAACTGTAGTGTAGCCAACACAGTCAAGCACTTTCGTCCTGCTTTAGGACTTCTTCAGAACTGTGTTTGCTGAAACCCACTCCCTCTTTAATACTGACAATTAACTAATTAAGATTTGAATCATGTTAACTCTATAGAATCTGTTAAAAAGTGTGTAGTAAATTTTAATGTTTCTGTAAATGAAAGCAGGTTTGTTTACTGAACTAGGTTCTTTTCTGTTACAAAATAGTGGCCCTATGTTTCAATCTTTGGTCTTTCAGATATGCTTTTTTCTGTGTTTGCATTTCAACTAGTCTTTTACTTCTAGTCCTGTCATCGGCTGTTTTTCAGTTCTGGTAGCAGTTGTGTTTTTTATACCTTGTAATGGTTCTGTCCTCTGGTACCAATGGATTTCCAGGCTTGACCACTTTTCTCAAGGTAGATGCCTTACAGTATAATAACCCCCATCACCGGATGCTGTTTTTATTTCTTGTTTTATTGCATCCTTATGGACGGTGTGACACTCGTGCCCTGGCCCAACAGTCAAGGAGCCTCAATCCTCACCACTAACACCAGTGAGGGGCATCTCATATAGGAGGAAAGGATAACAAATACACACACAGTAAAGTGCAATTTCCCCTAAGAGCACACAGAGATCACAGTCAGTCCAGGGCTGGTTGCTCCCTTGCTCTTCATGTCCCCAATAAGACACCCCACTGACACAGCTATAGGGTCCAGATCTCAGCCTAGTGGGCAAGCTAAAACCTCCAGCACCCTCTTTGTCCAACCAATGCTTCATGTCCCTGCCCAAGTAGCTCACACAGACACACACACACACAAACACACGCTTTGAGAAGAGTTTATACAACCACACAGACACTCCTGGGGAAGGCTGGCACAGGTTCTCCAGCTTTGCCCCCTTTTTCCCAGACTGTACAGTAGTACCAGCTGCCCCTACCCACTAATATTTATCAGCTACTCAAAGGCCCTTAAAAGGGTGTCCAATTAATACTGTGCAATATTATTATCCAATTGGTAGTATAGCCCAGGGCTAAAGCTGTTAGAGTGGCTTTGTACAATTTTTACCAAAGGCATGCACATACTCTAAAGAGCTTAAATTATCTCTGCAAAAACAGCCACAGTTGAAAGGGTTTAAAGATATTTAATAACAAATAGTCAAAACACAAGACAATATTTTTTTACTACACAGTGCTAGTCACGAGTTCACAGATCACAGGGAAATACTTAAAATAATTCAGTAGTACCATTCTGACATCACAGAAAAACACTTAGTCTAATCTTTCTAATTTCTAGCTATTTCTAAGAGAAAAACACAAGTCTAAGATAAACTTACGTATAGAGCAAGATAGTGCTGGTGGGTCGAATGGTCAAGACAAAAATGCTTAATGCTCTCTGATTCTCTCTGTTTTTTTAAATCACATTCCTGGTTCACATTACATCATTCTTCACACTTCCCTGGGTTCCCAGGCTAACAGAAACTACATTTACATTCTTCACATCTGAGCAGAAACCAGAGCAATAAAGGATATTTATGCATGCAAATTCTGGCCATTAACTCTGGCCTTAAAACAATAGGCAGGATGCCCCACTCTAGACTCACTGGCTCCGAGTCCTAACATCAAAGGGTCACAACATGCTTTACTTGGTCAGTAGAGTGCACTGTTGTTACATTTTTTTCCAGTTCCACATGTAACACTATTTTGCCATTTAAGACAACAAGCCTGTGGTTTGCATTAATATTTACAGGTGACAGAATTATCTCCAAAATTCTATCTGGATGGGATGGCAGCCTTCATCTATCTTCACCCAATCTTCACATATCCCCGGAGAACTCAAGCTAGTTTTTCAAGTGACCCTTGAGAAATGCTGCTTGAGGGAGTTAGGTCTGTCTGAGTGTACCTTACCCCATTCCCTGTCTTGAGAGCCCATCTGCATTGGCATTGCTAATCCCACTGTGGTGCTGCATGGACATATCATATGCTTGCAACCCCAGGCTCCATCTTAGCAACTTGGCATTTTGCTGGCTGGATCTGTTTAACCATGTTAGGGGGTTGTAATCTGTCATAAGAGTGAATTTCCTTCCATACAGATAAGGCTGACGTTTCTGCAGTGCCCACACTATGGCTAGACATTCCTTTTCTACAGCTGCATAGCATTCCTCCCTGGGTTGGAGCCTATGACTGAGATAAACCACTGGGTACTCTTCCCCCTCTGAAGAGGTCTGGCTAAGTACAGCCCCCACCCCATGGTTCAAAGCATCCACCTGCACAACACATTCTTTGCTGTCATCTGGACTGGCTAACACAGGGGATCCTTCCAAAGCTTAAAGAAGCTTTGAAGGACCCCCTGTGTTACCTAGTTCAGATTACAGAAAATTATTTGCTGTAATCTGGACTGGCTAACACAGGGGGTCCTTCCAAAGCTTCTTTAAGCTTCTGGAATGCCTGTGCACATGCTGGGGTCCACACTAGCTTATCTGGCCTGTTTTTCTTTGTCAGGTCTGTGAGGGGAGCAGCTATGGTACCATAACTGGGGATGAATCTTCTGTAGTATCCTGCTGTCCCTAAAAATGCCCTCACCTGCTTTTTGGTAACAGGTGCAGGCCATGCCTGAATGGCTTCCACTTTGGCAGGTTCTGGCCTTATCTTACCACTCGCCACTCTATGTCCTAGGTAGGAGACCTGTGCCATACCCGCCTGACATTTGCTCGGCTTAATGGTCAACCCTGCCCTCTGTGGTCTGTCCAGCACCTCTATGACATGCTGAAGGTGCTCTGGCCAGGAATGGCTGTAGATGGCAGTATCATCTAGGTAAGCAAGGGCAAACCCTCCTGCTAGGATATGATCTACCAGCCTCTGGAAAGTTGCTGGGGCATTCTTCATCCCAAAGGGCATCTTTGTGAACACATACAAGCCAAAAGGCGTCACAAAGGCTGACTTCTCTTTAGCACTGGGAGTCAAGGGCACCTGCCAGTAACCCATGGTAAGATCAATGGTTGTTGTAAGATACTTAGCCCCACCCAGCCGCTCTAGGGCCTCATCTGTCCTAGGCATAGGGTAAGCATCTGTCTCTGTGTGACTATTTAATTTCCTGTAGTCTACACAGAACCTGGTGTTGCCATCCTTCTTTGGCACCAGCACCACTGAGGAGGCCCAGGGACTGCTGGACTCTTGAATCACCCCTTCCACAGGCAAGCCAGCAGGCCTGACATAAAATTGGCACCTCTGTCAGTCACTATTTCTTTTGGGAAACCTACCCTGCTGAAAATCTCTAACGAAGCATTTGCCACCTTCTCTGCCTCAATGGAGGACAAAGCCACTGCCTCAGGGTATCCGGTAGCAAAATCCACTACCACTAGGGTATACGTTTTCCCTGTGGAACTTGGGGTACTCAGAGGACCCACTATATCAAGAGCTACCCTCTGAAATGGCTCCTCAATAACAGGCAAAGGCATCAAAGGAGCTCTCACCTTGTCTCCTGCCTTGCCTACCTTTTGGCATTGCTCATAGGTCCTGCAGTACCCTGTTACATCTCTGGAATATCCAGGCCAATAGAAGTTCTGCATAATACACCTCTTTGTGCATTTTATGCCCATCTGACCTGCAAAGGGAATATCATGGGCTGTGGATAGAAGTGCCAGATGGTAGGCTCTAGGCACTACCAACAGCTGTACTCTCTCACCTTCTAGCCCTCCCTCAAGGGTCCACTCTTTGTACAGTAACCCTTTGTCCCACTATACAGATTCCCCCTTTCCTTGAGAATCAGGTGCCTCCCTAGCTACCTGCCTCAAACCTTGCAATGTAGGGTCTGAGAGCTGAGCCTATCTCAACTCTCTCCTTGTAACCCTTCCCAGCTTCCCTTCCACAGGAAGTCTGGCATCCTCTGACAGTGGTGCCTCACTGTCATCCTGGGTACTACTACTCACTTCTACTTTTGCAGTCACTCTGTCCCAGGGAACATCATTACCCACAAGCAGCTGTGGCTTACTGTCAGTCTCACTGCTACCGGTTAGCTCCCTCCCTGAAGTAACCACCTCACCAGTCCTGGATGCAAGTATGCAGTCTGTCTGGGTCTCCCCCAGGCTACCAGACCCACATGCCTGTCTCCTAGCCTGACTGCGTGTAACTGCACAAACACATGGTACTGCCTCATCCAAATCCTTCCCTATCAGGACATCTGCAGGATGGTAGCTTGTTACCCTTGTTGTCTCAAGACAACCTACTATTGGCATTTTGTCTTTCCCAGTTACTGGCTCCCTCACCTTTTGTTCCCCGCCTTGCCTCCGTGGACACCTGTATGCCACATGGCCTCACTGGTTGCAGTCAAAACATTTAACCCTAGCTCTTGGACGTGTACCTGGACTAGTGGCTTCTCCTGCTACTGGCAGATTCTATTGAGGCAGTCTGTGCTCTTCACCATGGGTTCCTTTAGACCCATGAGCCGTACTGAGGGTCCCTTTCCTGTGCAGGGCTGCCCTGCTTGCCAGGTATAGGTCTCCCTTCTTCCCCAACTCATCTGAAGTGGCACATTGTCTATCAGCTAACCAGATCCTTATGTCCTCAGGCAAAGTGCTAAGGGCTTGTTCCCTCACCAAAAGGTTTGCCAGCCCTTTAAAAGTGGTGACCTGACATCCACTCACCCACCTATGGAAATAAGTGCTCAGTTCAGCAACATATTCACACACACTTTCATCTGCCTTGCGTCTATGCTCACAAAACTTTTTCCTATACGTTTCAGGAGTTAGCTTAAACAATTCTAACTAGTGATTTTTAACAGCAGTATAATCAAAACACGCAACGTCAGACATTTTTGACAAAACTGTTACAGCTTTACCATGGAGTAAGGGGTTCAGGAATTGTATCCAAGGCCATTGGACAACACCATACTGTTTGCATACCTTCTCAAACATATGAATGAAACTATCAAAATTATCCCCTCTTTAAACTGCAGAAGAAATTTACTGACCTTTTGTGCTTCTGGGGTCCAGTTACTCCCTTCCTCATTACCTCCAGGACTCTGGCGAAGAGTCAGCATTTCCCTCTCATGCTTCCTCTGCCGCTTTTTTTCCTCATCTTCCAGGCATAGCAGTTTCTCATTTTCCTCAGCCTGTAGACTTCTCAGTCTCTTAGCTGTTTCTATTTCCAAATGCCTGGCCTTCAACTCATGTCTCTTTAGCTCCAGATGGATTTTTAAGTCCTCTGCAGAAAGGTTGAGCTGTCCATTTTCTGAGGGTATTATATCTCCACTGCCAGTCTGATTGTTCACCTGGTTGCTGTTTTCTGATGCAGCTGTAATCAGGTCTGCCTTAGTCAGGTTTCCATGCACCAGTCCCCTATTGTGGCACATCTCCACCAGCTGGCTCCTTGTCAGCTTTCCATACTCCTCTGCTGATATGCCTGCTCAACCTGACTAACTAAGCTAACAAAAGAAATAAAACAATTGTGATCTGAACTCTGAGTATTCACTGCGTGGCTGATTTAGAGTACAAAACATCTTTAGAGCTCAGTGTGTACACAAGCTACAGGAATTCACTCTGCCCACACCACTACAAGCCAATTATTATTTGCCAACCAATTAATATGTGGTGTGGATATCCCACCACTGCCAAACAATTAATATGTGATGCCCATGCCCTGGCCCAGCAATCAAGGAGCCTCAATCCTCACCACTAACACCAGTGAGGGGCGTCTCATATAGGAGGAATGGATAACAAATACACACAGTAAAGTGCAATTTCCCTTAAGAGCACACAGAGATCACATTCAGTCCGGGGATGGTCACTCCTTTGCTCTCCAGGTCCCCAATAAGACTCCCCACTGGCACAGCTATAGGGTCCAGATCTCAGCCTAGTGGGCAAGCTAAAACCTCCAGCACCCTCTCTGTCCAACCAGTGCTTTGTGTCCCTGCCCAAGTAGCTGACACACATGACACACACACACACACACACACACACACACACACACACACACACACACACACACACACACTTTGAGAAGAGTTTATACAACCACACAGACACTCCTGGGGAAGGCTAGCACAGGTTCTCCAGCTGTGCCCCCTTTTTCCCAGACTATATGGTAGTACCAGCTGCCACCACCCACTATTTATCAGCTACTAAAAGGCCCTTAAAAGGGTGTCCAATTATTATTGTGCAATATTATTATCCAATTGGTAGTATAGCCCAGGGCTAAAATTATTAGCGTGGCTTTGTACAATTTTACCAAAGGCATGCACATACTCTAAAGAGGTTAAATTATCTCTACAAATACAGCCACAGTTGAAAGGGTTTAAAAATATTTAATAACAAATAGTCAAAACACAAGACAATACTTTTTACTACACAGTGCTAGTCAAGAGATCAGAGATCACAGAGAAATACTTAAAATAATTCAGTAGTACAGTTCTGACATCACAGAAAAACACAGTCTAATCTTTCTAGTTTCTAGCTCTTTCTATGAGAAAAACACAAGTCTAAGATAAACTTACATATAGAGCAATACAGTGCTGATGAGTTGGATGGTCAAGACAAAAATGCTTAATGCTTTCTGATTCTGTCTGTTTTTTAAAATCACATTCCTGGTTCACATTACATCATTCTTCACACTTCCCTGGGTTCCCAGGCTTACAGAAACTACATTTACATTCTTAACCTCTGGGCAGATACCAGAGCAATAAAGGACATTTATGCATGCAAATCCTGGCCATTAACTCTGGCCTTAAAACAATGGGCAGGATGCCTTACTCTAGACTCACTGGCTCTGAGTCCTAACATCAAAGGGTCACAACGTGCTTTACTTGGTCAGTAGAGTGCACTGTTGTTACATTTTTTTCCAGTTCCACATGTAACACTATTTTTACCATTTAAGACAACAAGCCTGTGGTTTACATTAATATTTACAGATGGCAGAATTATCTCCAAAATTCTATCTGGCTAGGCTGGCAGCCTTCATCTATCTTCACCCAATCTTCACAGATGGCACAGTGGTGTAGCAGTTAGCACTGTCACCTCACAGCAAGAGGTTCTCTGGTTCGATATTCAGCTGGGGTGTCTTCTGTGTGGAATCTGCATGTCCTTCTTGCGTTCGTGTGGGTTTCCTCTGGGTGCTGCGGTTTCTCCCACGTTCCAAAGACATGCAGTAGGTGGATTGAACACTCTAAATTGGCCCTAGGTGTGAGTGTGTATGTGTGGGTGTGTGGTGCACCCTCTAAGGAGGGTCGGGCATCGGACTAGCAACCTGATCCCATAAAACCCATACCTGCTATGGAAACAATGAGTGCTAAAGGGCCCTCATTGCCCGATGTGCTGAATGCACGGGAGTGAATCCAGGATCCAGGATTGCATCCTTAGGTGATCTTCCAGTAATCCCTTTTACCTTAGTAAGATTGGTGGTGCTTTTCAGGATTGACTCTTACTTCATCAGGGTCAAGTTCCATACTTTTGGCTTCCATTTCAACTTCATCCAACCACAGATACCTTCCTGATATGTACAGGTCTCTTCAGGAGCAACCTTGACTTCAGTCGGATCGACATCAGTGCTGCTGGTTTCAACTTCACTTTTTTTTTTTGCTTTTTCTAACAGGTGTCTGAATGATTCTCTGTTTTGTTTAATCTGATAAATTATAGGATACACCAGGCTGACTGCTGTGGGTGAATGTTTATTGTTGTATGTGCTGTTGATGGCAGATGCTGTACTGTAAAACTGTGTTATTGTGCTAGACCATACAAAGCACTGTGGTCCTGGAGCATATTGGACACCATTTGATGCATCTGCATAAATATGCATTGTTGTGTTAGTGTAACTGTGTCCTCTTCACTGCAATTAACTGCATTACTGTGGCTGCCTCTGCCTCCTTTATTAATAAAGGTGGCACTTTAAAGTGTTGACCTAAAAAGAGAAAACCTTAGTATTCTTTGTATGTGCACATCCTGCTATAGTGCCATAGGTCTGTATTGTGCAGTGGGAATCAACTCAGGCTTGCAGATGTGTGTGCTTTTGCATTGTTGCATTAGCATTTGTATATTCCCACACTCGTATATGTTTTATGATTGTCTGCCTGTTCCTTTTGTGTTTCAGCGTAAGTGGAACTCGCACAGAATTCTACCAGCTGCTACAGGCTGCAGGGGGGACTTCAGGCAGAGCTGGGTTAGTGAAGTTATGTCCTTCCAGGCTTTTATCTGCCGTATTACTTTTGGTCATCCTGTCTAATGTCAGTTTTCCCAATTTTGTTTTCCTTATACAGGTCTTCATGGTCCACTGCATCCCATTGCCACCCCAGACAAGGCTGTTGCTGAGGCTGGTGAGATGGTGGGAGTGCTTTGTCTGCAGAGGTTTCTGCTTCATTCCCAGGTGGTAGCCTTCCCCAAATGCTGGCCTTGGCTATGCTGAAGCTGGAACTTTTGGTAGAGGCTGCAGTGATGACTTTCTGGGCCAGTATTCAGAATCTTTCCTTAACTGAGTTGGAGAATTCTGGAACAGCTGACCAGTGCCATCACACCAAAAGAGTGGTTGTAAACCTTGTAAGCAGCCATGCAAATACAGGACCATCTCCACCTTTTAGGTCCCAGTAATGTCCCAGTTGGCTGGCTGCCTGTACACCCTACTATCTCCGGCCATATGTTTACCCTGTCTTTGTCAGTGTATGTCTCCCATATCTCCTTGCATTGTTTCCGTATTTGCCATTATTTGTCTGTGGTCTTACATGTATGTCTGTGTTTTTCTGCTGCCTACTGTCACCCTCTAATGTTCATTATTTGATCACTGATACAGAGTAGCTTTAACTATATGGCTTATATCTTGCTAAGAATATAACAGTTGACTAGCTTCCACCGCTTCAGGGCAGCTACCACATGTGCAAACCATTAACTAGTTTGGGTAGAGCTGAAGAAAAAGAGCAGTTTTGGCACCAAGCCCTTCAGACCATTCCTGCCATCAAAGAGTACTCATGTTGCAGGCCTTCAAAGATCAACAGCTAGTTTATGCTTTTCCATTGCTGGGCAGATAAGTTCTCTTTGGGGGGAAACCTTTCAAGTTTTACTTTTATGACAGATAATGAACTTTTTCTATGAAATTATTATTTCTAAGCTAGGAAAAAAGTGTTTTATAGACTTCTATATGACTTTTATTAACATTTTAATAGGAGCATTACTTTTTACTTTTGGGAAAACATAATTATAACTAACTTAAAAATGTTTTGTCCTTAGTAAAAGTTGTATTTTGCTTTTACTTTTGAGGTTTGTGGTAAGTGTTCAAAGTGCTTTTCATTGTGCTTTTTTGGTAAAAAAAATGTTAATGCTTACCAACTACTGCTGCCAGTCTTCCCCTGAATTCAAACGTCTTTTCAGCTTCATCATGTAAAATCCTACCAGTTCCTTGGTTCTTTCTTTTCCAATGACTAAAAGAAAAATATTTCTAAGCAGCCTTTTCCACTTTAGTAGGCTTCTCAATTGCCTCAGATGCAGATGTGTGACTCTGCTGTGTCCATTTCTGGTTCCTTAGACCATTCATATTTTTATTTGTCACCCTCTGCTGTAGTCACTACTGTGACCATGGACCAGGGGTTAGATACATTCTGTGCATCTGGTTGAGTGCCCTTGGGGTCAAAGGAGAACCCCTGTTGTCACCCTTGAAAGAAGGTGCAAGAAATACCTTTATGCCTAGACAGACTGGATTGGCTACCCCAAGGAAGGTTTTGTCTGTTAGGTCTGCCAAATGTGGATCTGTCTCTGTGGACATTCCTGTCAAAAAAGAAGCAAAAAGTTAGGCATATGGTTTCACCTGTCTCAGTTATTTTGGACAGGAGTGATTTATTTAACTTAGCTCAGGGATTAAATGAGGCTTTTGACCCTTTCAGTTGTGTTTCTAATAAAAGAACGGATTCTTTACTGTCTGAGGATGTTCAGCAATTTGAAAACTAAAATGATTGTGAAGGATCAAATTCCATTTGCTCCCCTCTGGTTTCTGATTCTGTGAAGAGTGCTGCTGTTGACAGTCACTTGAAGGATTTTATTTTTCTGAAATAATATCTAAAATGGATCAGCCGTTTCACTGGGAACATAATGATCTTCCATTGTCTTTAAAGAAATATTATGATTTATTGCAAATGGTATATGCCGTGAATCTGTGCTAGTTCCTCCTTTTCTTCTAGCATTGCAGGATCTATTTATTACAGCCTGTAATTTGCCTGACAGCTAGCTTGCTACCCCTAAAGCAGATAGATTGTATAAAGTTCCTCAGTCATATAAGTTTTTATTTTCTAACCTCAGATCAGACCAAGCAGTGATTTCACTGGTAAACATGGCTGGTCCTAAACCTCTGGTTAATGCCAAACCCTCCTTGTCTGATAATGATGGGAAAGCTTTTGAAAGATTTGGGGGAAAACTGTATTTCTCTGTAACATTTACTTTCAGAATTCTCAGTTGTGAAGCTCACATGTTAAAGTGTATGCATCTTTTTAGTCATGAGGAAAATCAACTTTGTATAATCATACTGCTTCTGTCTCTCAAGTAATCACATACTGTTTGAAATGTGCTTATGATTCATGTGATGTCACTTTCACAGCGGCTGCTATTGGAACTGTTATGAGGATTTTTGTTTGGCTGCTTACTCAGATATTTCCTGAAGATGTTAAAGCTATGAAATGTTGACTTCTGTGTTAGAGATAGTTTTGGTATCTCCTGCTGCAGAGGTCCTAAAAATGGGATGAGAGAGAGAAGATGATACAGGAAGTTTCACTGATTTTTCATCCTTTCTTCTTCAAGTTTGTCAAGGGGTTTAATGCTACCTCTGCATCTTTTTTTTCAAAAAAAAAAGCAAACTAAGCAGACACAGCAAACTGCTGGCAAGCAGACTTTTAAAAACCAAAGGCAGGGAGAAAGAAGAAACCACCCTGAAATAAAGTATAGTCTATCAAGTCAGAATAAGTATTTTCCCACCCTGGTAAGCCTTTAATTATTCACAAAAATCTGAAACTCCATTCTTCTCTTTAGCAATAGATAGTCTCAGACAAATAGGTCCTGAGAGTGATTAATTCTGGATACATATGACAATGGGAATTACTCCCTCCTTTTCAGGGGATTATTCTTCAGCTACCAGATCTAACTTTTTTCTCTTCTGTCATTCAGCATCTGCCATCTCAGTGGGGTGATAAAAGCTGTCCCTTCTTTTCAAGTAGAAGACTTTTAATTCAAAAATGTTTCTGGTGCCAAAGAAAGATGCACTGGTCCTAGATCTTTACTTTTTAAACCAGTTGTGACATTTCCAAAGTTCAAAATATTATCTTTTCATGACATGTTACCTCTCAGACCACATTTATTTATTTATTTTTGGTGACCCTGAATTTAAAATATGCTTATTATAAAATTCTTATAGCAGCAGATTTCAGACATTTCTTAAGGTTTTGTGTGTCTGGATCACACTTTTTATTCTCTGCATTACCCTTTGAGTTAGCCACTGCTCAGGTGGTATTTACAAAAGTATCTAGCTCCAGTTATAGCTTCAGCGAGGTATTCACATTTTTTTCTTATTTAGATGACTGGCTCAGCTTTGTAGAGTCTTTTTCAAAGTATCAGGAATCTTTGACTTGGATGAGAGATCTCCTGCACAGACTGGGATTTCAGGAGGACATCCAAAAGTCTTCTCACAGGATTGTTTTCCTATGGTATCTCCTAGGTACCTCAGCTCAAAAAGCTTTTCTTACCTATTCCTGAGTTTTTCCACTGAAACAAAAGTTTCAGCAAGGGAATTTCTCAGGATACTAAGATTCATGACATCTATGATTCTAATGATTCTTCTAGCAAGACTTCGCATGAGAAAAATGTAGCGGTACCTAAAATTAGTATTGTCCAAGCATGAGAATCCTCTGATATTCCAGATTCCAGCTTTGTAAGAAGGGAACTTTTTTGTTGTTAGACAGAATTTATCTGAATTTAGGTCTCCCATTTTCTCTTCCAGCTCCAGTCTGTAACAACAGATCTTTCAGACTTTGCTTGGTGTACAGTGTCTGTGGGGATAAAAGTTCATGGTCTTTGAAACAATAAACACATACCAAAACACACAATCTTAAAATAAATGTTGGCACTTAAATGCTGTCAACTTTCAATTATCTATAGTCTCAGGCAAAGTGATAACC
The DNA here is from genome assembly GCF_019279795.1 of Protopterus annectens. Classification (NCBI taxonomy): domain Eukaryota; kingdom Metazoa; phylum Chordata; order Ceratodontiformes; family Protopteridae; genus Protopterus; species Protopterus annectens. Next base: position 1,321,769,138 of record NC_056731.1, on the reverse strand, counting down.
GATAATACCACATTTATGTGCTGTGATACATCAATAAGCAGGGAGAACTAGAGATCTTTTCCTATGTACAGACAAGCCATGGTATCCAAGAATATAGGTTTTCAGCACAGTATCACTCTGTAGGCATCTTATATCCTATCAGAGAAAACCTCTGTGGCAGACAAGGTGAGTAGGACCAGGACAGTCACTTACAAATGGAAACTGAATCAGGGGGTCATCCTGGAATTGGTCCAGTTGTGGGGATGACCTCAGATAGATCTGTTTGCCTCCAGATACAACAATCATTTGACAAAATTCTACTCCAGGACTCCATGCAAGAAAAACAGATGTTTTTTTTTTTATCCTTGGACAGGAATGTTTCTCTATGCTTTTCCACCCATTCCACTTATACCCAGGGCCATTATGAAAATTCAGAAAGACTGTCCAAAATTCATTGTGGTGTCTCTCATTTGGTCCAGAAAACAGTGTTTCTGCCTTCCTTTGTAAATGGCCAAGGGCAATTACCACAAGCTTCCTCACAGACTGGACCAACTCACACAAGACAGGGAGTGTTTAATATATCTCAGCTTCAGATAACTGCAACTAACTGCCTGGATGATAAGAGTCTTAATACCTTTTAGGCATTTATTTTCTGAGGACGTGCAGTGGGTATTAAAACACATGAGAAAACCTGCTATTAGGAAATCATATAGTAGGAAATGAAAAAGATTTTCTAGTTGGTGCCAAACCAAGAACCAGGAACCTTTGTGTGAGTTATTGTCCTGTGGCCTGTCTTATTCCTCCATCAAGGTACATTTGTCATTCATTTCACCATGCCTGTCCTGGATTCCCCTCTTTCAGTGTAAAATGCTTTTGAAAAGGATGTTGCATACCAAGCTTCCTAGACGGCAGATGGCTCCTCCTTGGAATCTTAATTTTGTCTTGTAAAAATTAACTGTTGTTCCATTTGAACCAACTCATTTTGAGTTTGAAGGCTTAGGAAACTGATTTTTTATAAATGTTTTTCTCCCCTACTACTTACCAATCCTAAGTTCTCTTCAGTCAGTCGGCCTAGTAATTCCCTGGTTGGGTGACATCTGATCCCAGGTGATATCATCTAAGTAGCCATCAGAAGCTTGTCTTTATTACAGCCCTAACCCTTCTCCCAGCTGCTCAGGTGTGTTCAGGCAGAAGCAAAGGCTTTCTGTGCTTTCCCCAATGATTGTGCACATTCTTGTACATGTACTATGAAGGCCATAGCACAGATGCAGCTTGGCACACAAATGGAGCTTGCAGTAAAAGTATAAGTCTCTGGTCCATGAACTGCATGCTGTGTACTTATCTCTCTCTTCAGTAGATGCTAACAATTGCACTTTGGCTGAACTGCCTCCCTCCTTCCAGAAGTGAAGGGGGTAGCATCAGCCACTCTCTATGCCGCAGAACTTGGTATTTGGGAGACTATTTTCTTGAGCATGATAGTTTGTGGGTCCTTTCTGTTGTACAAGAATTACAGATGAGATTCTTTCTTTGTATATAAAAGACGTGAGTTATCTGCTACAATTACTTCAGAGAGCCTCCTTTTCTCAACATCCCACCAATAATATAGAATCTTTGCATGCAGCAGCTGTTGATTGCTTCTGGTGTTAAAGATTCCTGGTGTAGACTAGTTTGATCTGGCTACATGTTGGGATGGAAAAACACTAATTTCAGACTATGGTACTGATTAATGATTCTGTGGTTTAAGTTATCTGTGGAAAAACAGCATGATATTAGAACTTTATGTCTCCTTGTGGTTAATCATCAGAAAAATGCTCTGTCTTAGCTCAGTTTTATAATTATACACAGCGATAAAAATAATAATAAAACAAGAAATGTAATGGAAACCACAAACCAGTGACCCAATGAAAAGCAAAAAAGCTTTATTCACTCTCAAGAGAGAAAGTGAATAACGCTTTTTGCTTTTCATTGGGTCACTGGTTTGTGGTATCTATTAGCTCAATTATATGACTGATGAGGTTTGAGTCCAGGTTGGAGTCTGTGAATGTTAGTATTTGGAAACTGTTAAATGCTGCAGCTAATTTGTCTGCACAACTTTATAAATAAGTGCACTTTTTATTTAATCATTTGCTTTCAGGTATAATTATGAAAAGGAAAACTAGGTTTAAAGGATAGGGTTCATATTACGTTGTCGAACTTTTAAAAGTCCGAATGTCATATGGTCGAACCCATACGTTCGAACTTTCAAAAGTTCGAAAACGTAAAAAAAATAAAAAACAGAAAAACCTTCCTGACAGTTGTAAGCAGGGGGGCAAGCACTCCTGCACCCCCACACCCCCCACTCTTTAAATATACCAACTTCGAGATCGCACTGCAGTGCAGTAAAGGGAAATCTTCCCTTTCCGCAGGAAATCCCCATTGAAATGTTCGAACCTTTCCAAGTTCGAGCATATGGGTTTTACAATATGGCGTTCAAACTTGTTACGGTTCAACAACGTAATATGTATCCTAAAGGATATCCTTATCCTGGCAGTGCTCTTTGTAATATTAGATTATTTTCTATGTCTGCTGGTGTTCTGTTTGGTGTTTGTTATCAAACTTTGTTCGTGGCTTAGAGTCCAACTGGAAAACTAAAGAGAAATCATCCAACTGAATTCATGCTTCCATGGATATGTCTTTCTCTAGTCGCAGTAGCTGAAAGCTTGTGTGACATAAACAAAATGCTTTGAACAACACACACCTTTCATGGGCCAAGCAGTATAGGCTAAGGCTAGTCACCATCTAATAAAGACTGTTAAAAAAGGGCAATGTTTGTGGTTCAGTCTCCTCATACATGCACGTCATTATTTCACTTTCTGAATTTTGCCAAAAATGCTTGTCCACTGTAGGTTGATTCAGCACCTACCTCCTAACTACGCCGATATTCCCCAATAAAGAAATCAAAATCACACCAAACGACAACAAACAAAAAAAGTACCCGAAAAAACAAAACACGAACACCATAACACCGACACACTACACGTAAACAACACAGTACACTACAGGACATATCCACTAGCCCTAACCCAAACCCTAACCCTAAGGTCCGACACTACCGCACACTCTCCCTACCTGCACCCTAACCCTAACTCTCTTACCCACCCCCCTAAGCTCTCCCACACTGCTGCACACTCTCCCTACCTGCACCCTAACCCTAACTCACTTACCACTCACCTATCACACACTAACCCTACATCCTCACTATTGCACACTTACCTGTCCGCTCCCTACTCCTAAATCCTCACTATCATACTTACAGGTCGCTTTACACATTGTCGGTGATTTCTTTGTCGGCGAATCGACGTTTCGGTAAATAGTAGGGGACCCTGATTCAGCACCTTTCCACAACAGACACTGAAATGTGAAAAAGTTTAACTCTCTTAGCCATTTTCTTCTTTCTCCTTCTATATCAGTAAATGTGCTAGTGATACCATGTATCTATTTTCTTTAGCATGATAGCTTGTGGGTCTTTACTGTTGTACAATAGTTACAGATGCCCTCGTGTGCAGACCATCAAGCTTCCACCAGTCAGACATAGCCCATTTATTCCCCAGAATTGGGGATTTTAACCAGTGTCAGGGTGTGAGCTATCCAGAGTAGACAGTCATTTGGGCAGCCTTGGGGGTGCTTTGTACCAATACTGGAATCCCGGCAATGAAAGCATTTATAATGGCCCTAACTCTACTCCTGGGCAGTAGGATGTTTAATCTGCATAACTGAGGTAGCCTAGTAGTTTAGAATTAGGCATGCAAGTGAATTTTCTAAATTTTTCTTATCCTTTCCTTTAATCAAGATTTTTCTTTCTATTCTAAGATCTTTTTATGTTGTAAAAAAGAAAACAAAAAAACAAAATTCTTCTCTCTCAAAGCCTACCTAAGCTTGCTTGTTAACTTTTTTTCTCTGTATGGATGTTGTCCTTTGTAGATTCTCTTTTTTGACATGGAAAAGTCTTCAGTCTTCATATAAAATGTCTTAAGTGTGGGCATGCGATCCTGCTGCAGGATCCATACTCACAGTGTATATACGGCCTGGGTCTTGACCATTTGAACACCGTTTGCAACACTTATTCTTTTTTCTGCAAATGGGCCCTGCTAAATAGCCTGGGGTTGTTAGCCTAGTAATCACCTGAGAACCTATGAATAGAATGAACAAGTTAATTCTTAGGGGCCTTCTCCCAAGTTCTGCAGGAGAATCAGGTGGCTTTTGTGAATTGCTGCCCCCTAAGCTTCCCAAAGTTGCTTAATAGCACGTAGCTAGACTGCCTGAAAAAGAAAATTCTAAGGACAGACCTATGGACAAGGACAATGGTAGAGATATGGATCATGAAAAACAGAATTAAAAGGGAAAATACCATTGGATTACCCTTCTCCTTTTCCTCCAGCTTTGAAAGTTGCTAGGTTCCTGGGGATTTTCCACCCTGGTACCTACTTTTTCAGATCCATCTCACCTCCAACATCTTATGCCTTCCACAAGCAACTCTGAGACTGTTATTATCTTGGATCATTCCCCAAAAAGAATTTCATCTCCAGGGTCTTGAGCTTTGGAGAAAGAAAGAGCTTTCTAGATTTTTGACCTCCAGGCCACTCTCTGCTGCATCCATAATTCATTAAATCCCTCAGAGGCATCATGAACATTGACTGGAACAAGACGAAGAAAGCCTTTTTAAAGGTCCAGATAAATATGGGAATCACTAAAGCTAGTCCACCCACTCTCCTGATAGTTGCCCCTTCTCTTGGCCCTTCTGCTGGCAGACTTATTTGTACTGTTTTGTAGAAGGCCTGGTGGGATCTTGATGTGGTTGAACCCATCCCATGAAAACCAGAAAAGGTGCTTGTCCCACCAATGATTGCCCACTCTGGATTAAACGTCCTCTTGTGGTCTCTATTGTTATTGTAGTAATCACAAAGAAAGAGCTATATTAGAAGAGTGCCATGGTCCATCTGCTTAACAAAGAGTCTAGAGTAATGGATCATTTTGGAAAGTGTGTATATGGGGACCATTTCCCTTAGAGCATTAAATTACATCCCATATTAACAGATTGCAGAGGGAACCAGCTACTGATCTGAGACCAGACAACAGACACTAGAAAATCCATGGAGTTGCAGCTAGCTACCATTTTGTCAGTTGCTAATGTCTCTTTGAGGAAGGTTTCCAATACAGCAATGGGCATCGAGAGTGACAGGTACTGACATTACAATATGTCATGATTTTTAAGGACAGCATTAAAGCATCCTTCCTTAATGCCCCCTACAACGTGTCATCTCTTTTCAGATCCAAGGAAAAATATACTTTGACTAAGAGTGAGCAAGAGGGCAAATCACTGTCTGCTACAGGAGTTTGTCTTTCTAAACTTCAAAGACCTTTCAGGGGGATGGAAGCATCTCTGGTTCAGGAAGTTCCAGCATTTTACCCCTAACACCTCTTTTGATAAGGCCCCCAAGGGAAAGGGGGAACTCCAATGAATGCCATCATCCAGAGGCAGTGGAGGTCCACAAAATCAAGAGTTTAGAGGTCCTTTTTGTAAGAAAGCTTTTCAGAGTTCCTGAAAAATTGCTTGCCTGCTCCCATCTAGAGGCAGTTGGAGAATGCTCGTCTCTCCATCTGAAAATTTGGATGGCCATCACTCAGGATTTATAGGTGAACAGAATAATATCCAGAAGCTACATAATTCCTTTCCAAACCAAGCTGGTCCCTTCCTACAAAACCCTTCCAGATATCCTACTCCAGCAAAAAAATTCACAGCCAAAGAAATGTCCCCGATGATAGAAAATAGAGTCATCCAAGATGTCCCACAAGACCACAGAGGATCAAGATTGTTTTTAGTTCCAAGAAAAAAAGGGCCTCAGGCCCATTTTGGACCTCAGAAATCTAAACGTGCTTGTGAATAAAAAGAAGACAAAGTTCCAGATCATCACCATGCAATACATTCCTCCTTTCCTGGTGTAGGGGGGAATGTATGTGCTCTGTAGATATTCATGATGGCTATTATTATGTGAAGAGTAAACATCAGTCAAAAAAGTACCTGCACTTCTTGCTGGAAGCCGGTCACTATCAGTTCATGTCCCTGCCAATCATTCTCACCACAGCTCTCTGGGTGTTCACCAAATGCATGGCAGTGGTGACAGAACACCTCCAACTTCAAGGTTTCCAAATGTTCTCATAATTACATGTTTGAATCCTCACTGCAAGAACAAATTAATCCTTAATCCTAGCAAAAGATAATTTCCTTTCATTGTGTTGATCCATGGAAATTTTTGTAAATTACAAAAAGCCAACCATACAACTCATTCAGTCATTGGACTTCAAAGGTTGCCATCTCATCACAGTATCACAAATTACAAAACTACCTCTGTCAAGGCTGGCTTTCATTTGCAGGCACAAGATGTCATCACTAGTCAGAATACACCAGCATCTCTTATTCTTCATTTACTAGGCCCCATGGCAACTTAACATGGGGAGGCATTTTGAGAGGTGATGGTTCAAGCAGTTCTGTGGTTTGATACATCAGCAAATGGGGTGACCCATTCTTAAACACTATATCAAGAGGTCATGAGGGTATGGCAATGGGCAGAGCCTTTGCAATGGTTCCTTATAGTTACTAACATACCAAGCTGGACCAGTGTATTAACAGATAAGCTGAGTCAATGCAGTCTTATGCCATGCAAGTTGTCCCTCAATAACACACTGGCAATGGAAATTTTCAGCTGCTGGGGCCAAACTTGCTGAGTCCTTTTTATATCTGCCATCAGGTGATGGGCAACATACCATGCTGCTTTGCCAGGGATGGTCTGCACCTCTCCCTTCTAGGCTTCCAAATATTAGCTAAAAACATTGTCTTCCTCCATAGTGCCTTTTTTAGGCAATGCCAAACTGAAGGTACTTCCCACATTGAAAATCAAAACCAAGAAAATCTAAAGGTATTACTGCTCAATGCTAGGAGTCTAAACAAAAAACTACACTTCCTAGAAGCTCTCTTTACCCTAGAGAATGCTGAAATCTGTGTGGTCACTGAGACATGGTTTAAAGCTGCAGAGAGCACACCAACAGTGCAAGGTTATAACCCCTTCCACACATTTAAGCCAGCTACTTCACAGGTAGGGACTAAAGGTGAGGTGTCTCTATTTACTTCAAAAATAAATATACTTCAAGGCTGGTCAAATAGGATAATGCACTTGAGCTGCTCCATGTTCAAATCACCATAGGTACAATCCAATACCACTTCCTTGCAAGCTGTAGGTCCCCCTCCATGACCCAGGAAACCCATACCATGTATGTAAACTTATTAGAAATACTAACCATCCAACCCAATCCCTTATTCATGGGTGCCTTTAATTACCCCACTACTAACTGGGAATCCTATATAACACCAAACGTGCATGCACAGAGATTCCTGGATTTTGTAAACACAAACTCCCTGGACTAGATAGTCAATACGCCACCCACAGGGGTGCAACCATACTGAATCTGGTCCTTACTAATATGGGAGACTGATGCACACCCCCTACTGTAATGCCTTTCCTGGTAAGGTCAGACCACAAAATGATCTCCTTTGAAGTAAAATTAAAACCTGGACCCCCAGCTAAACCTGGAATATTCAGGAACTATTCTAATGCTAACCTCCTGCTATTAAGTGAGAACATGGCAATATTTCAAGCCCCAATAAACCCTGAGAACACTACTGCCTATGCAGAAGTGTTCACAGAAACCCTGTACAAGCATGTTAATAGCTGCATAGAGGCAGCTGTACCCAGCAGGAAGAAGTACAGAACTAACTCAAAAAATAAGCCACTGTGGTGGAATCACAAAATTAATTGGCTGTATAAGAGGAGGAAGAAAATCATGGCAAAATTAGGAAGTGCAGCACCCAGCAGGATAAAAGCACCAGGGTTCCTGATACCTGGGGACTGTGTCCCAACTGTCAAGATGGATGGAGGGGACAGTGTAGAATTCAAAAGGTATGCATTTACTATAACACTAGATCCCCTTCTATTCCCATGTTGCAGTATTCAACATATGGGTTTACTCCTCTTGCCTCCCAAACATTTGGCCTGTATACAAAAGTTTTCAGTCCCTGTATGGTGAGTGGGACATCTGACATGGCTCAAGGAGCAGGGGCCATAAAAGTGACACCTGCATGCACCAACCCTCAGAACTTCTCAGCCGCCCGTCGAACGCCAGGTGTTCCTACCTTCATGGCTGTCAGATTCGAGAAATCAGATAAGTGCCCCGCTGGGGAATCTTTCAGTCCTTTTCTTTCATTTAATGCTTGTTCATGTCATCCAGAAAGGGCAAGTGTAAGTGCAGCTGTGAGATACTTTACAAAGATGCCCCTTTTGTTTGGGACGGTTGCACAATTACGGGGCCTGCTCCATTTGTCAGGCATTCATGCCCAAGACATTGCACAGCTGTCTGCACACACTTAACTTTTATTTAGAAAATCAAAGGTTAAAACAGATAGCTTTAGGGATGGAGATCTCCTCCAATGTACCTATGGAACCACTGAAAAAGAAAGCCAAGACTATACAGCCTACCACTTCAGCTGTGCCTCTAGCGTCTGACCCTCAAACTTTGACTGATGGCCTGGTAGAGGAATCAGGCTCTGCCACTCCAGATATAGCTGTTACCTCCACGTAAGCTGCACAATCCCACGTGGAGGGCACGTCCATAGAGGCTTTACCAGCATTGGTTTCCAACGCCGGGGAGATCCAATGCTTTTAGTAGGTCCATCGGATGCCTCCAGTTTCTTACAGACTCCAGACTCCAGGCCTTCCTCCCTTCAGACACCCACCAGACCTCTTAAAAAGAAGGAGAAAAGGAAGAACATTTCTACTCCCACTGAAAGTATGCCCAACTGGCAGGCTTTCAGCCAAAGTCTGTTTAATGTCTTCATGGCCTTATGTCCTACCTCTGCAGGGACTACTATCATCCCTCCTCCAATTCTTAGTCCAAGTCCTCATACCACAGACCCAGCTGTGAGGGAGGAGGAAGATCTGTCTGACTCTTCATCTGAATATTCACTTTCCTACACTTCACAGCTGTCTTCTCCCTTGGGGTATGGTTCCCCCAGAGGAAGAATCTGTTGACCCTGACTCCACAACTGAGGATTTGACTTTTGGGGAAACCATCTCCAAGATGAAAGAGCATTTCAGGTGGGAGTACTCTGAAATGACTGAGGTCCAAAAAAGATATTATGACTCCCCAAGCCCATCTGCTGTTCCCTTAATTCCACCTGCCTTCCTGGATGCCTTCTCCTCAGCATTCTTAAATCCTGACTCACAACCACCTGCCCCACATAGGCCTGATAGACTTTACAAAGTCCCTGAGACTGCTAAGTACCTCCTTAAGTGTCCGCCAGCAGACCCTGCCACCATCTCCATTTCCAGAGATAAGGTATCTAAACTTTTACCCACTACCACTATCCTGCCTGCTGACAAAGACAGCAAAATCATGAAGTGTCTGGGTAAGAAGATCTACACCTCTGCCATGTTGTCCTTCATGACTACTAACTACCAGACACATATGGCTAAATATAGGTTCATAGGTTCATAGGTTCATACTAGGCTATCTGCCCGAAGGCATTTACAAGCCTAGCCCATAGTTTACCCCTTTAGTATGGGGAACTATACCCATTATTTTGCTGTGCCTCTGTTGAGCAGTGACACTGAGGTAATCCCTGGGGTATATCTGCGATCTCCCATCCATTGGTCAAGATTTCTCTTGAACAAGGCCAGCGAGGTGCTCTGCCTCACATATACCGGGATTTTATTCCACAGCATAGGGAGTCTTTGGGTGATGAATCTATCCCTCCAGCACGTCCTATTAATAGCCATGTCGAGGTTTAAGTCTCCCGCCCTTGTGGCTCTGACGGATCTAGATTTTTTGAGGTGAAGCATATTCATCAAATCTGGGTTTGACATGGCCTTGTATGTTAGGCAAAGGCAAAGGATATGCCTTATCACTCCTGGAGAAAGCCTCCAAGGAGTTGGCTGATACACCAGATTGTGCTACCAAAGCTTTACTGTCTTCCCTTATGGCTCTCACCTCCCAGATCACCAGGCACTCAATAAAGTGCAGTTATGATGCTGCTGAAGCCTCAGCAAGGTCAACAGCATCAACCAGCTGCCTTAAGACGGTACTCCTGGTTGTGCCTCCTGCCCCTTCCTGATGATTTCAGAGCAAAGCTGATTGATGCCCCCCTGGACAACACAGCCTTATTTGTTGAAATAATGGCTGATTTGTTTAAGTTACTTCGACAAAAAGGGAAAGAAATGCAGGATTTGAAATGCTTGCTAGTCTCCCCTATTCCAAAATTTCAAAGAAACTTTCCATTTAAAACAGTTTATTAGAAAACATTCTCATCCTGCTGCTCCCTCTAGGCCTAGAAAACCTACCAGAAAGCAACCCCCTCCAGCTAGAGCTACACCTACCTCTAGCCAGATAGGACAGGTAGCATCTGACTACCTGCCTAACCTACAACCCCCACCCCCTCCCTCACTCCCTCTGTCGGTTCATCCCTCTCACTGTCTCCCTGTGTGGACATCCATCACCTCAGAAAAATGGGTCCTTTCAATCCTTCAAAATGGGTATTTCATGACCTGGTTATTGCCCCCAAAGCGGAAAGGCATCCCACAACCTCCAAAACAACAGCTACATGTCCTGCAGCCAGTACTACAGGCATTGCTGGCTCAAGGCACAATAGAACCAGTGCCCCCCTCCCCCAAAAAAGGAAGAGGTTTCTACTCCAGGATTTTCCTAGTACCAAGGAAAGATGGTCCTTGGAGACCAATTTGGTCCTCTTCAAAAGGAACCTTGATGATTGGATGGGAAATAGGAAATTCACCCTGGGGATAACGTCAGTCGCCCTGCTAGACAGGGGTTCAGGGAAGTAAATACTGTGGGAAGAAATAGCCAAGGAATTGTTATGGCTAGGCTTGTATAGGCCCTAGGGCTGATAGCCTAGTACCAACCTATGAACCTATGAATTCTAGACCTCTCATATCTCAAACTATTCCTAAAGGTTCCAAACTTCAGGAAGTTCCTCTTCTTATCCCTCAGGGGTTTATGGCCACCTTAGATATAAAGTATGCCTATCTCCACATCCCCTTAAAGCCCACCTTCAGAAAATACCTGAGGTTCTTGGTGGGCCCTTTTCACTTTCAGTTCTCTGCCTTGCCCTTTCGACTTTCTACTGCACCCAGGGTTTTCACCAAATGTTGGTTCCAGTGATTGCCTTCTGCAGGACAAAACGAATCCAGATATTCCATTATCTGGACAACCTGCTGTTACAGGCAGTCAACAAGGAGACCCTTCTGCAACATATATGCCTGGTTGTCTCCCTGCTACAGTCTCTGGGATTCCAGATAACTTACCCAAAATCCCACCTGGAACCTACTCAAGACATTGTCTTCGTGGGATGCAGAATTCGTCAGATGTCATGAAAGCCTACCTTCCCCCACAAAAGGTGGAAAACATGACAGAATACCTACTTCTGGTCCTTCAGCCAGTAGAATTGACAGCAATGCTGTACCTCAGGTTCCTGGGCTACATGGCAGCCACTATCCCCAAGGTACTATTAACAAGACTTCATATGAGAAAGCTGCAATGGTACCTTTGTCGGTCTGGACACAACACTCCCACCCCTTGGAGTACAGGGTTATCCTCCTACCATGCCTCAAACTAGAAATCCCGTGGTGGTTGACAGAAGTGGCCCTCAATCCAGACCTTCCCCTCCAGCCACACCTACCCACACAGATCATGCACACAGATGCCTCAGACTTGGGCTGGGGAGCAACTCTGGGCCATCATACAATGCAAGGTCTGTGGCCAGAGCCACACAATCAAGAACACATCAATGTTGGAGAGATGAGGGAAACTTTACTGGCCCCTCGAGCCTTCCAACCATATCTTCAGAAAGGCCCACTAAAGATTTTCACAGACACTACCACAGTCCTGTGGTACCTCAAAAAACAGGGAGGGACCAAGTCCTACTTACTTTGAAGACTAGCTCTCCTAGTATGGGAATTGGCCATTTCACAGGGGGTGATCCTGCAGGCAGTCTACATTCCCCTCTCTACAGAACTGCCAGGCAGACCATCTCAGCAGAACCATCACAAACAACCACAAGTGGATGCTTCACAGGGATGCCTTCCTGGATGTCGTCCTCCGGTGGGGTACACCTCATATAGACCTTTTTGCCTCCTCCATCAACAGGCAACTTCCAGGGTTTTGCACCAGGACACCACATCCTCAGAGACTGGCAACAGATGTCTTCTCAATCTCTTGGAAGGCAAAGTTTCTCTAGGCATTTCCTCCCTTCCCACTCATCCAGAAGGTCCTGCTGAAAATCCAGCAGGGCAGACCAAAAATCTTGTTGGTGAATCCCTACTGGCCAAGACAGCATTGGTTCCCCCTGTTCTTTCAATTTTCCAAGGGCAATCACCACAAGTTACCCCCCAGAGTGGACCTTCACAAGGGATTCCAAATAAACCCACAGTGGAAGCTACTGCACCTCACCCTGTGGCTGATAGGATTCTGATCCCCTTCAGACACCTTTACAATGAGGACATGCTCACTGTCCTGCAGGAGGCCAGGAAACCAAGTACAAGAAAATCTTACCTTTCAGAGTAGGAAAGATTTTCTATATGGTGTCACAAAAGACAGTTGGACCTGCTTGCAAGTGAGACTCCTCTAGTTCTGTCTTACCTGTGTGAGCTACCGCAGACAGGTTTGGCTTATTCCTCCATTAAAGCCCACTTGTCTGCTATTTCAGCATCCTTCCTCTGGAACCCCCCTAGGGTCCAGACTAGCAACTAAGCTGTTTCTCAAAGGGGTTCTTCACTTGAGACCCCCCAAGAAACCATCTCCAACCTCATGGGACCTTAACTATGTTTTGGAAGAGCTCATGCTCCCTCCATTTGAGCCAGCAGACAAAGCCTCCTTAAAATTCTGTACATGGAAAATGGTGCTACTTTTGGCCTAAACCTCAGGCAGAAGAGTATCAGAGCTGCAAGCCCTCATGGCTACCCCACCTTTCCTAGTTGTCCACAATGACAAGGTTACTCTTAGAACTAACCCTTCATCCATGCCCAGTGTGGTGAGTGACCTCTCCCTGAATCAAGTGATCCATCTACGTTCCTTCTTCCCTAACCCACAGGGGTCAGTGAGAGAGTACTTTACTCCCTGGATCTTCACAGACAACTCAGGTTTTACCTGCATAAAACCAAGCCCATCAGACAGACTATCTCTCCCTGGATTTCCAAAGCCATCACCTTCTGCTACAAATACCATGGGAACTCCCTGCAAGGTACTGTCAGAGCACACTCTACCAGGGTATGGCTTCCTTAGGAGCCTTCTTCAAGGTCTGGATACCTCTACCATTCTTGAAGCAGCCACTTGGTCATCAGTGCATACCTTCACCAAACACTACAAGTTAGACCACATTGCCAAGGCCAGGGTGGGTTTTGCCAGGGCTATCCTTCATGGATTCCTGGAAACTGCCTCTAGACCACCACCCCCTCCTTCACAGTGAGCTTGGGCACTCACCCATATGTTGAATACTGCAATATGGGAATAAAGGGACATAGAAAAGTTGTATAAAATCTTACCATAACCATAGATGTCCTTCTCTTCCATGTGGTAGTATTAATTCCTACTCTCCTTCTCCTCCTGCATTTTCTTTTCTGGGTAGCACAGAACTGGCATTGCCCTTACTAGGACTGGTCTGACTGGGGCTTACAGTTCTGAGGGCTGGTGCATGCAGGCGTCACTTTTATGGCCCATGTTCCTTGAGACACGTCAGATGTCCCATGCACCATACAGGAACTGAAAACTTTTGTACACTGGCCAGACATTCACAAAGCAAGAGGAGTAAACCCATATGTTGAATAATGCAGCATGGAAGAGAAGGACATCTAATGGTTATGATAAGATTTTACACAACTTTTCTTTCCTCTAGGTCTGTCGCCATATTCCGCTCTCCTCTCCTCATTCCAGACTGCCATAATATCATTTGGTTTGTTTCTGTGGAATCATAATGGACCAAGCCCGAAGCCTTCTTGGGACACAGATATTGGTCATTAATTGCTCCTTTTTTGGGGTTCCCTATGGAGGAGTATTGCCACCTTTTTTAAGGCAAACTTGATCTGAGGTGATACTACCTGTACAGTACATTATGGGAGAGATGAGCTGAAGCACCAGAGAAGCTCTGAAAATATTGCCAGCTTGAATATGCCTTGTGGATGATAACCAATCTGTTGAGATAAACAAAGTAGGCAACATGGATCTACCATTATGAAAAATATATAACTTTTGTTTCAAAGTTGTCAAACCACAAAACTTGAGCAAAATTTGTAATGTCTTGCC